>NC_081417.1:160640176-161002676 GCF_949786415.1 Peromyscus eremicus
AGAAGATGAGGGATCCCCTGGGAATGCAGCTGCAGACAGTTGTGAGTTGCTGTGGTTGTGCTGGGAATTGAACTTAGGTCCTCTGGAAGAGCAGCCAGTGGTGTTAACCTCTGAGTCATCTTCCCAGCCCCATCAGTCCCTCTATTTAATTGTAATAAAATACAGGACATAAAATCGGCCATCTTAACACCTTTTATTTGTTTTGTTGTTGTTGTTTTGGAGGCAAGTTCTTACTTTGTAGCCAGGCTGGCCTTACACACAGTCCTCTTGCCTGGGATCATGGGTATGCCACTGATAGCCATTGTTGACATCAGTAAACGTGTAGTTCAGCAGCATTAAGTATGTCCACATCAGTGTCTGACCAGCATCAGGATCCTTCATTTAGCATATCTAGTCTCTAGACCAATTAAACAGCTTTCTCCCTCCTTTCAAGGACCCCCCAAAATTTTTGTAAAATGAAATATGTAAAATCAAGATACAAGCTAATCAGCCAACACAGAAAGTGGAAGTTTTTCTTTCAAGTTGGTACTTAGTTAAAAGAGAACACTTCAAACCTGACCTAACTTCCTGAATGACACAGGTCCCCATTCAACCAGCTACGAGGTTGCTTTGACTGCCTCTAGTTGGGATTCCCACTGGGTAGGGAAGGAAGATGGTCACTGCTGTGGTCCAAATGTCTGTTGTCTTAGTCAGGGTTTCTATTGCTGTGAAGAGACACCATGAACATGGCAACTTTTATAAAGGAAAGTGTTTAATTGAGGTGGCTCACTTACGCTTTCAGAGGTTTAGTTCATTATCATGGTGAGGAGCATGGCGGTGTGCAGGCAGACATGGTGCTGGAGAGGAAGCTGAGAGTTCTTACATCTTGACTCACAGGCAACAGGAAGTGGTCTGAGACACTGGGCAGTATCTTTAGCATACATGAGACCTCAAAGCCTGCCTTGACAGTGACACACTTCCTCTAACAAGACCACACCTACTCCAACAAGGCCACACCTCCTAATAGTGACACTCCCTTTGGGGATCATTTTCTTTCAGACTATCATATCTGTGCTTACCCTAGTCAAATGCTGAAATCTAACCCAGGATGATGGACTTAGGAGCTGAGGCTTTTGGATGGTAATTGGGTCATGAAGGTGAAATCCTCCTGAATGGAATTAGTGTTCCTATAGAAAAGGTGCCAGAGAGAGAGGCTCCTTACCCCTTCTCCAAGTGAGGAACACAGAGAACCAACAGTGAGTGAGGAAGAAGGCCCACCAGACATGTAATCTACACACCAATGTTCCCAGCACTCTGGACATTAAACAGGAAGATGGCTACAACCTTGAGGCCAACCTGGACTACCTGGGGAATTCCAGACCAGCCTAGGCTAGAGTGGGAGCCCATGTCTTAAAATAACAAAATCAGGGGAAGAAAAGGCTCAGCAGCTAAGAGCTCTTTTGTTTGTTTGTTTGTTTGTTTGTTTGTTTGTTTGGGTTTGGGTTTGGTTTTTGAGACAGGGTTTCCCTGTGTAGCTCTGGCTGTCCTAGAACTCTGTAGACCAGGCTGGCCTCACAGAGATCCACCTGCCTCTCCCTCCCAAGTGCTGGGATTAAAGGTGTGCACCACCACCCCAGCTTGTATGAAAAAAATTGTAAAATAATAATAAAAGAAAAAAATGTGCATTTTATTTCATGTTAACTATATTTCAATAAAGCAGTAAAAGAAAAAAAGGAAAGTAAGCACATTTGTGAGAGTCTTAAATTGCAGCAGGAGGAGGGAGAGGCAGAAAAAGAGAATAAATGGATTTTAGGGTCTAATATGCTTAATTGGGGTCCCAAAAGTCAAAAAAGAACCACTTTCAAACGCCCATACCAGAAGCCCAAGGGGATGAAATTGCATTGCCAAAGTTCTAGAGAACCAAACAACAGCCAACGTAAATTCCTCTGCCTTTCAATACTCTTTACTGATAGAAAAAGGTTTTTCAGATAAGCAAAATGTGAGGGAGTTCTCCAAGAGCAACCCTCACCCAGAGAATTCCACAGGGAGTTCTCCAAGAGCAACCCTCACCCAGAGAATTCCACAGGGAGTTTTGAGGCTGAGGGCCAATGACCCCAGAAATTCAACACGGGAGCAAGAGCAAAGAAGTTCAGGGAGCATTCAGAAAATAAGCAAAAGAGAAAAATTCTCTCACTGGAATCAAAGATTCCAGAAGGAAAGTCAGGGAGCATCGTGCTGAAGGACACATGAATCAGATCGCCAGTGGCAGTTAATATTGCTTGCCAGCTTGACAGGAGACAAGCCATCTTAACAAGTCACCAAGAGGAAGCCTATCTTAGATATGGGCAGGACCGTCCGCAGCTGAGGTCTGGGACCTGAGAGCGAACCAGCAAGCAGTGTCCTCCATGGCTTCTGCTTCAAGCTCCTGCCTCGACTTCCCTCGTGATGTACTGTCACCTGGAAGTGGGAGCCAGACAAACCCTTTCCTCCAATAGTTGCTTCTGTTCAAAGTGTTTATCACGGCAACAGGGGGAAACTGTAACCTTAGGAAAAACATAGAAACAAGAGAAAAGTAAAAAGCCCCTGGCAGTCCCAAGGGGAGAAGGCGGGTGACATTGTTAATATTGCCTGGAGTTCAGATGGGTCTGGCATTCAGGATGTCACAGGTGGTCATAGTGAAATGATAGGCCAGGTCCTGATTGCCCAGAATTAAAGTGTGGGTGCAAAGGATGCAAAACTAAAAGCCATATCCACCTGAAGTTCAAACACGTAGCTTGAGTTCTTGGTTGTCCCTTCCCGAGTCGGCCTCCTGCCAAGGCTTCCTGAGGTCGCAAACGGCCTTGCTACCAACTGGCTCAAACTGGAATGCAGGAGTGGGGCGCTCTTCTCATGCCCTCATTACCAGACTCACTGCCAGCAGCTGATGGGATGTCAGTCTGTGGTCTGTTGCTTTAATCAAACTCTTGGACCAGGTGACGTACAAGGAACTGAGGTTTGCATAGCTTACAGTCTGAAAGGCTAAGCATCCAAAGGGCAGAGTGTTGGCCTGGTGAGGGTCTTCTAGGGATGTCACATCATGGTAGACAGGCTCACAGCAGAAGTCATGAGTTGAGACAGGAGGCCTGAGACTAGAGAGGGAGGGGCCAGGTTCAGAACTCACTGATGCCCCACAAGAGCTGTGACCTTTCTGGGAGCAGTACGGCCAGGTGACCTGTGCCCTCCCATATCGTCCCACTGTGGACCAAGCTTCTAACACACACACCCTTGTGGAGTAAATAACATGAAACCACAGAAGCGGATGGCCTGTGTCTGACCATTTGCATGGCTCATGTGTCTGTCTTAAGGCCACCATCATCCCTCCCCAAGACACTTCAATATACTCACTGCACAGGAGTGACAGGGTGCTTCCATTCTTGGTTCTTCTACTCTATGTGTCCAACCTATGACACATAGGCCGCATGCATCACAAAAGGCTATGAACATGACCCAATACATTTGTAAGTGACGACGACATGTCACAACATCAAGAGGTTGGATACCCCCACTCTAAAACTTAGAACTCACAGTCATCGCACAACTTAAAACCCATCAATGGCTCCCCATTGCAGTCAGAACAAAATTTCAGTTCCTAATCAGTGCACTTAAGCCCCACTTATGACTTACGCTAGTTCAGCTAACTTTCCTGCTACTTCCGGCTTTCCTCAGCTGCATGGGCCCCTCCTCATCAGCTGCATGGGCCCTTCTTCCTCAGCTGCATGTGCCCCTGCTCATCAGCTGGATGTACCCCTCCTCATCAGCTACATGGGCCCCTCCTCATCAGCTGCATGTGCCCCTCCTCATCAGCTGCATGGGCCCTTCCTCATCAGCTGCATGTGCCCCTCCTCATCAGCTGCATGGGCCCTTCCTCATCAGCTGCATGTGCCCTGCTCATCAGCTGCATGGGCTCCTGCTCATCATCTGCATGTGCCCCTCCTCATCAGCTGCATGTGCCCCTGCTCATCAGCTGCATGGGCCCCTCCTCATCAGCTGCATGTGTCCTGGCTCTCCACCTGGCCCCAAAGATCACCAAACCCCCACCTCCTCAGAGCCTCTGCCCAGACAGGTTCTTCTATGGTGACATCTTATTTGTGCTGAAATGTGATTTTATTTGTATGTTAATAAATAAAGTTGCCTGGAGATCAGAGGTCATAACCATTAAGCAGAAGTCTGGCAGTGGTAGCACACACCCTTAATCCGATCACATGGCAGGCAGAGTCTCTTGTGTGTTCAAGGACACAGCCAAGCATGGTGACACACGCCTTTAATCCCAGTACCAACCATAGAGACCTGGAGGTCTGTATAGACAGGCAGTGACGAGGAAGTCATGTGGTTGGGTTTAGAGCCAATGAGGAGGCAGAACAGAAAGGCAATAAAAGGACAGGACACAGGAAGAAGGTCTCTCTCTCAGGGGAAGTGACGGCAGTGAGTGGTATGCTAAAGGGAGTCATGGCTCTTGCTCTGACCTTTTAGGCTCTGTGTTTCTTTTTTCTTTTCTTTTCTTTCTTTCTTTCTTTTTTTTTTTTTTTTGAGACAGGGTTTCTCTGTGTAGATTTGGAGCCTGTTCTGAGACTCACTCTGTAGACCAGGCTGGCCTGGAACTCACAGAGATCTGCCTGTCTCTGCCTCCCAAGTGCTGGGACTAAAGGCATGTGCCACCACCACCCAGCAGGCTCTATGCTTCTTATTTACTAAGACCATTCAGAATTTCATCTACATCCTTCCTCCAGGTCTTGCACTGTTGGCAGTTCAAATTTCTGACTTCAGACAGCTTCTCCCTGACCTGAGATGATCTGCCTCACCTCATCATGTAGTCTTTTGCATAGAGCCCTTACTACCACAAACCATCTTGCATATTAACTGACTTGTTTATTGTCTGTATGTACACACACACACACACACACACACACACACACACACACACACAGAGGCACAGAAACCTCTTCTCTCTGTGAGTTGCTGAAACTCCGATGTCCATTCTGTACTTCAAACTTAAAGATAAGTGGGGCAGACACTGTGGGAGAACTCAGGGTTTTAAAAAGAAGTGTACATAAAAGTGTTGTCAAGTAACCGTGGGCCCAGCGGAAGTCAGCTAGCATGAACTTCAACTTGCCAAGATTCTGTAGCTACTCCTGACAGCCTGGGATGGGTGAGAGGGAGATGACAGGGACAGAAGGAATGTGTGGGTACAGATGTGGTGGACAGGACCAAAGGTGAAGGTGCTGGATCACTGACTGTCCAAAAAGGCACATTGGAAAAGGGCCTACCTGGGTCTTCCCAAGGGAGCTGACGGGCTGGGATAGATCAACAGGTAGAGACAGGTGTAGTCGGAATTTTCTTGGGGCCATCAACCAGCTCCCAAATAAAGTTCCAGCTACAAGTGGCACCCAATGGGACCAGAACCCAACCATGAGACTATGAGACTCAGCTCAACTGACTGAACTAGCCAGGCAGTCAAAATTAATGATAAGTCTCCGTGTCATGATTTGGAGGCTGGCGGTCCAAGAAAGCCTGTGGCAGACTGGGGCTGGTGAGATGACTCAGTGGGTAAAGGCATCTGCCCCTGTGTCTAAGGACCCAAGTTCAGTCCTTGGGACCCACGTGGTGGAAGGAGATTCCCTGAACACACCAGATGAGTGACAGTGCAGGTAACATACTGAGCCCCCAGGGCAGAGGCTCTGAACTAGCGATCTGGAGTGTGTGTACTTCCTGGGATGGCAAAGGACAAAGCTGGTCGCTCTGGAAGTGTCTAGCATATCCCTGCCTTGATACCATGTCTCCACAGCCACTGAAGCTGCCACTGAGGGTAAGCTCTCAACCAGTGTGGCTCAGCCTCTCTGTGTGGCTGGCAGAGACAGGTGCAACTCTTCCTCTGGGTGACCCCGCTGCAATTATCACTGTGGCTAAAGATGTCAGTGACAAGTCACTGAATGCTCAGAGAGCAGATAACATCAAGAAAATTTAATTCTTGAGTGCCTGCAAATTCCCTCTTCTCTGCTGTAGCTAAGGCTTTTCCCCTATCTCTCGGTTAACAGGGTTATCAGTGCTGTGTGGGGCAGGAAGAATGGGCTGTGAATGGCAAGCGCACACTAAATCCCAGCCCAGACTCGATGACAGAGGAATAATAAAAAGATTATAGGTAATTCCTCCTCCTGAGTTATAGACAGAGAAGGAGGATTTAGTCCAGTTACAGAAAGGGCAGGGCAGGCAGGCTGCTTGTCTCTCCTCTCGGGACTGTTACTAATGAGAGTGGGGAAGGACAAGGGAGCCTCTGGTGGAGGGTTGCAAATGAATCACAGAACACCTGTCTGTCAGTCAGCCTCCTGCTACTGTGACATACACCAAGGCCACAAGCACAGAGAGGGGAAGGGTACTTTGGCTGAGTTCTGCAAGATTCCATCCATGACTAATTGGCCTTGACATTTTTGGGCCTGTCACATATCATGGCAGAAGAATGTGTCAGAGAAAGCCCACTGACCTCACAGAAGAGGAGACTGGGGTTCTTGTCTTAGGGTTTCTGTTACTACGATGAAACACCACGATCAAGAGCAAGTTGGGGAGGGAAGGGCTTCCTTGGCTTACACTTCCACATTGTAGTCCATCACTGAAGGAAGTCAGGACAGAAACTCAAACAGGGCAGGGACCAGGAGGCAGGAGCTGATGCAGAGCACATGGAGGGGTGCTGCTTACCAGCTTGGTCCACACGATTTGCTCAGCCTACTTTCTTACAGAACCCAGGACCACCAGCCCAGGGATGGCACCACCCACCATGGGCTGGGCCCTCCCCCATCAATTCCTAATTGAGAAAATGCCTTATGGCCACATCTTATAGAAGCATTTTCTTAACTGAGGTTCCTCCTTTCAGGTGAGTCTAACGTGTCAAATTGACATAAGAGTGGTCAGCACAGTCCAGTAATCCCTCTTGAGGGCATACCAACCAAGACCTGTGCCTGCCCACCAGGCTCTGCCTCTGAATGTTCCCAGTGATTCCCAATTACAACATGGTGGGAGCAAGCCTATAACACATGAACTCTTGGGGACACTTGTAATCCAAACTGTAGTACCCTGCTGAATTTGAATTTCAGATAAACAATTATTCAGAATATACCCCATGTGATATCAATACTTGACAGGCGCTACACTGGTGTGTGTGTGTGTGTGTGTGTGTGTGTGTGTCCATGCATGCCTTCAAACAACAACTTATAGGACTCTCTCTTCACCTTGTGGGTTCTGAGGATCAAACTCAGATCACCAGACTTGGCAGCAAGCTCCTTCACTCACTGAGCCATATTGCTGAGTGTCCACATAGAATGGTTAAGTGAGGGCCACACATTTTAGGGTCAGTGTCCTATGAATGTGTGACACTGGAGATGAGTGTCCTTAGCTTGACTGTTTGAAAATGGGAGCCCAGGTATGGTGGTCACAATGGAGTCCCAGCATGGGGGAGGTTAGTGTGGGAGGATCATCCTCTGCTACGTAACAAATTCAAGTCCAGCCTGGTTTCTATGAGGCCCTGTCTCAAAAAAAAAAAACAAAAAACACACACACACACACACAAAAACAACCAAAAAACAAACAAACAAACAAAAAAACCTAGAAAACAAATGATAAAAATGAAAGCATTTAACAACCATCGCATTGTGTGTGCATGTTCTACAGATGAACTCAGAATAGCTTTGTGTGTGCCTTAAACGGACACATGTATCCATAGTTACAAAAACAAGGTGCTGGAGGGCTGGCTCAGTGGTTAAGAGCACTGGCTACTCTCGAGGAAGACCCAGGTTGATTCCCAGCATTCACATGATGGCTCACAACCCTCTATAATAACTCCAGTTCTGGGGGATCTGACACCATCCTCTGACATCCTCAAGCACAAAGCATGGAGGTGGTACACATACATTCATGTACGGGGGAGGGGGGGGACCTCATACACATAAAATAAACCTTTAAAAATACATCACGTATGTATTTATACTTACAAAAATGTATTACATAAGTATACTGGATTTTGCTTGCTCCTACAGGTTGCCTTAGAAAGTGCAAGGCCCTGAATGACAGTGGCTTTTTGGAAGTTACTCTGGCTCCAGTAGTGTGTTGGATGTGTGTTTTTTAACTTATAAATTTGCACAGCCCTCAGTTTCCATTATTTTTCCCATAGAACACCAGGGTTTTTGGACGGGAGAAAGGAGAACAGCTGACCCTGGAGTAAATACATTCCCTGGGCCTGTGGTGTATGGCAGTCGGCTCTCCATTTATCACAGCCACCTTCCGAGGAACCACAATACAAAATATTGTGGGCCCCAGAGAGGAGAGGCCCAGAGCATCCCTGAGTCATTATTTATTTTGTGTGAGTGGTGATAAAACCAGGTCATTCTCAATCATAGAAACACAGACCTGGACGTATTGGAACATATGTTAGGTTCCATTTATGTAACTCCTAAAAGCTGTGTTTTCCAAAGCAGGGAGGGAGGTAAAGAATTCCTTTCCCCAAGTGAGCTCCTCGGCCCAGTTAACATCTACAAATGCAGGGAAAAGAAAACATCTCAACATTGTAGTTTTTACCCCAGCCTCTGTATGAAATTCTCAAAGACCAGAAAAATGTCAGCAGGTGGTTTAGCCCTAATCACAGCTCTGCAAAGGAAGTAAAAAAAAAAAAGAAAAGCCTATAAAAACTGCAGGAAGAGCTGATGGATCATGGCTGTGGATGCCTACCAAGCCTCTTTTTCTTTCTTTGAGCTATTAATTTACAACCTGGGCCGACAGCCTACTGCAGGCTGACTCTGCACACCTAGACATCTCCAGCCAGAAGATCCTAAGAGAAGCAGGCAACTCGGAAGGGACGCTACACAGGCCCAGATGGTGCACATCTGGCCAAAAATTAAGAAGAGAAAGAAACCAACCTCTCCTATCTACAGGCAGGTGCTAGGGTTTCCCAGGATACCAGCTTATGAAGGGCAAACGGATGGCTGTGGAGAGGAACCACAAAGACCCCGAGAAAAGACAGGTCACGTGAACCAACAGGTGGGAGAGCCTAGGCCGTTGCCCACCACTTGATAACATCATTTCAAAGACATTTAAATTATTTAGATTATTGTAACCAAGACGTTTTTAATAATGCACCAAACAGCAGGCACCAGGTTGAAATCAATTAGACTCCACTGCTAAATTATACGGGAGAAATTTACAGCAGAGCGGCTCTGAGGTAGGAACCCCAGGTATATATGCATGCCAGACACAATTAAGAACCAAATGGATATTGCCTCCTCATTTACACAGCAGAAAAAAATGGTCAGGTGCTCCTAAATTTAGGGCAACGCATTAAAAAAAGAAGAAAAAAAAAAAAAAGGCTACGGAGGCGACCTATTCTCTGAACAGAAAGGAAGGCTTCTGTGAACCAAGAATGGTGTAGGCAATCATTTAGGTATCTTGAGCACACATAAGTCAGCAGGTGGGTCCATGAGCAGCTTCCGTGGGTGTGAGCCAGGTGAGATGAATGCCTGGGCTCTGGGTGGTCTGGCAACCAACACCAAACCAAGGGAGGGAGCTGGAGGCATCCCTGGTTCGGGGCCACCCAGAACCCGAGGATAACACACACCCCCCCCCCCCACACACACACCCACACACACACCCACACACACACACACACACACACACACACACACACACACCCTCCCCCCCCCCCCCCCCACACACACACACACGCCTGCTGGCTGGGACAAGCAAGGTCCCCCACCGCCTCCTAGCTTCCGGCCTCGGCCGCACGGGGGCGTAGTGCGCAGGCGCGTTCCCGGGCTGCCATGCGGCTCCGGGCCGCCAGGGGCCGCTGTGGTGCGAGCGGGAGCCGCCCGGGGAGCGCCGCGCAGCGCCGAACCTTCTTGAGTACAGCCTCGCCGGTTTGGCGGGGTGAAAGGTTGCGAAGATGGCGACGGCCTTGAGCGAGGAGGAGCTGGACAATGAAGACTACTACTCGCTGCTGAACGTGCGCAGGGAGGTGAGGCCCGCGGCGCGGCGTCGGCGGGGCTGACGCCGGGCCCCATGGTTCTGGAGGGCCGGGCGGGCGGCTCTGGCCCCGCAGCCGCCCCGGGGAGGCCGCGGCCCGGTTCAGAGGCCGCGTGACCCCGCTGCCGTGTGCGCCCGCCCGCCGTCGAGCTGCCCGCACTGTCGCGACCCTCGCGTCCTGGCGCAGGTGCAGCGTCGGCCCGGCTCTCCGCGGCCCTTGCGTGGCGTGCACCGTGTCCCGGCCGAGCCCGAGCCCACGCACTTGCCGGAGGGGGGACAAGGGCCCCGGGGAAGCCGCTACATTGGGGTTCCCAGGTCCTCGCGACCCGGTCCCGCGCTCCCCCTCCACACACCTGCCTGAGACGAGGGGTTAGGGTCAGCGGCCTGAGCCAGCAAGCGGGCAGACTGAGTCCTGAGACACCAAGGTCAAAGCCACCTGGGAGCCTCCCTGGAACTCAGTCGAACCCTTACGTCTCTGGTGCCACTGAAGTTGGATCTGCCTCAGACACTAGCGTTTCGTGCCCTCCTTCGTCCCCTTGAGCCACCGCCCAGAAATTAGAAAGCAGGACCTCCCCAGCTTCGACTCAAGGGGCCGAGGGTGAGCAAGAAGTGCTAGGCCAGAGACGCAACGGCGCTCAGACTGGGACTTCAGCGTCCAGGTCAAGTGTGTTCACGCTGTCACCTCGAGAATAAAAAGTAACCCGAGAGGCCCGCAGTGTCTGACACATGTACATTTCTCGTAGGTTCTCATTCGAAATGGCTAGTCGGCAGTTGAGATATGTCGGAGAAGGGTTTCCGAAAAGGCTTCCAAGGTCGGGTCATAGGGTCAGTTAGAAATGTCTATGCTGCTAGGTCCAGCCCTGCCGGACAATCCTATCTTTCAAATTTTCTGGTAGTGATCAAAGTAACCGAACAGGACTATCCTCAGCAAAGCTGGTCTGCGTGCTAATAACCAGCGTCTTTTTGAGTGCTTGTTTTATGCGCTGCCACCTGCTGAAAGAACTCTAAATGAGGTTGGTGCCTCATCAAATTGTCATAGCTGTCCTCATAACAATCCATTATTTTATTTATTTATTTACTTTTTGGCGGGGGAAGGGGACAGGGTTTCTCTGTAACCCTGGCTGTCCTGAAACTTGATCTAGACCAGACTGGCCTTGAACACACAGGGATCCACCTGCCTCTGCCTCCCGAGTGCTAGGACCAAAGGTGTGCGTGGCAACAATTCATTATGTCTGTTCGAGGGAACAGACAGATGTTATTCATCCCTGGGCATTCCAACTCCAGAAATCCGGTTCTTGAAACTGTGCTGCTGCCTCAGTTTACCAGTCCACATACTACAAAGCTCTTTGTTCTGATACAATGCTCTTGGACACCCTGAGTATGCATTTCTCAGCTGTATCAACCACTGCTTACTATAGAAACACTCCATGCAATGTCTCCAGGACTTTCAGGTTAAACTACAGCGAGGCACCTGGATTTATAGCTGAACAGTACTCAGACTTTGAACAAATTGTTCCTTTAACTCTTAGTCACTTAGCAGTTGAATGAAGCTATAAATTTTACCCTGGGTTGTTATGTTTTATTTTTACAGGGTCTCACTGTGTAGCCCTGGCTGGCCTAGAACTCATTGTGTAGAGCAGGCTGGCCTAGAACTCACAGAGATCACCTGCCTCTGCCTCTCAGGTGCTAGGATTAAAGGCTCAAGAGCCACGATGCATGGCCATATCCAGGTTCTTGAGGAAGCAAAGTGTTAAAAGAAGCTAGTTTTTCTGGGATCCAGTTGTTTGTTTGTTTGTTTGTTTTAAACCCCTCACACTCCTAACTGGACTGAGTGGTTAGTAGTTGAAGAGCCTACCTGCCGTTTACCTGTGTGCCAGATCTACTGAACCTAGGTAACTGTAGGTGTTCAGAAGGACATTTGAACCCTCTGGGATTTTAGGGCCTTTCATTGCTATTAGCCTGGGATAGGAGCCAAGTAAACACTTCTTTTAAAGGAATGCCAGTGAGTGTGGCACTCCCTTCGTTTATAGCCGTAGATGAAGTCCTCACCAAGCAAGCCTGCCTGGTGCTGTTTTTGTCAACAGTGTTGAGTGCCTGACTTTGTGGCTTGGCTTTAAAGATGAGAACACTGGTGTTTACTACGAGTTTTTGTTTGTTTTTTCAAACTCTAAGTTAAAATAACATGCTTTAGCTGGAGAACAAAACAGAAGGAATCTTAATTTTGTGTGTGTGTGTGTGTTAATGTTAGAAGAGTGTCTAAGCAGCTGCTCTATCTGCTGTCAGTTCTGACCCTAGTTAAGTGTACCGTAGGAGGGCACTCCTCTTCCCACCAGCACTTGGAAGCACCTTCAGAGGGCATCTTCAGAATGCTCAGTGTTCCATCCAGTTCAGCCTTTCCTTAGAAGTCACAAGTGGAGGCATCTCTACAGAACAGGACATTCTGTTGGCAGGTTAGAAGCACTGTGCTGGGGTGGAGTTCAGTTGGTAGTGTTTGTCTAACGTGCGTGGACCCATGTTCTATACCAGATACTGCATTCACTGCACAAACTGGGCATGGTGGCACTTGGGAGTAGAAGCAGAAAGTTTGGATGCTCAAAGTCATCCTCAGCTACACAGTAAGTTTGAGACCAGCCTGGGCTACATGAGACCATGTCTCAAAAAAGTGAAGTAAAAATTAGATGAATAAGAGAATTAAACAACTAAAATAATGAAGAAATGCCAAAAATCTCCTAAGAATCTCCCTTCTCAGATTTTAAACTGTACACTGTATCTTTGAATTTCTGTTCCAGGAGGTAGCTGGCTAGCCAGGACCACCAGATCCTGCTGTAAACAAGACCCATGGCCCCAGTGAGGCCCCTTTCTTTAGTGTCCAGTGGTGCCCTTATCTGTGGTGATTTACCAGTCACTAAGCTCACCAAAACCAGGTTGGCCTTGTGGTTTTGTGTTGTTAGATGCATGATCGGGACTAAAATTGAACTCATCTGCTGTCTGGGACAATTTTTCCAAACTATTTGGAGAATGGATTCCTTGACAGCAAATTAGCTTTGATTTATTGATCCTTAAGCTTTTTGTGGAAATTTTTTTTTTAGATTTGTGTGGGTGTTATGCGTGAGTGTATGTATGTTCAGCACTTGCATTCCTGTGGATAGTTGAGCTACCATGAGGTACTGGGAACTGAACCCTGGTCTTCTGCAGGAACAGTAAGTGCACTTAACCGTTGAGCTATTTCTGTGGCTGATTTTTATAGAACTCTTAACTGATATGGTTTAAATCTAGTTTATTCCTAAATAATGTAGTCTGATTCTTTCCTTATCACTATCTTATTACACTTGAAAGAATTTCATTTTAGCCAAGCACTAAGATTATCATGAGTTCAAAACCAGCCAGGGCTACATACATAACAAGACCCTGTCTAAAACAAACCCTCACTGGTCTTAATTACTGTAGATCAGCCAACCTCTTTTTCAAGGCTGTCTGGAGGTTTTAGTTGGGGAGGGGGATTGTTTTGGTGTTTGTTTGGTTTTTTTTGGTAACGTTTATTTATTGTGTCTACGTGTGCTTTGGTGTTGGTGTGAAGGTCAGAGGACGACTTGCAGGAGTTGGTTCTCTCCTTCTGCCATATGGGTTTCTCCTCTTCATGAGGTAAGTAAAGAGTCTGGGGTTGACTCTTGATTGTCTCATGTACATTATGTTCAAAGTGTAACATTCATAGTAGTGATTATGAGTAAGTACTTACACTGGGCATGTAGGGTCAGGCCTGGCTGTCCACAACCAGAATTCTTTATGTCAGCCTGTAAGCCAAGAGGCTGAGGACCAGGAATTACAGCCCATTCTGCCTGCTGCCGCTCACCTGCAAGTGCTTACTTAGCCTTGGAGATAACAGTGCTGTACCTGAGCCTTTGAAGCTAGAGGAACCTGGGAAGTGTGGCTTTTGGAGTGGCTACCCTGTGTTCCCCTGCTGTTTTTGTTGAGAGTTCTGTTGCTCTGCTTAACCTTTCTACCATTTTATTTTTATTTTTAATTACATGTATTGGTTATTGTATGTATACATGTGTGTCGTGGAGTACATGTGGAGGTCTGAGGACAATTTCTGTGTGTCAGTTCTGTCTTTTCATCAAGTAAGAACACAGGTCATTAGACTTGACATCAAATTCCTTTACCTACTGAGCTATCTTTTTTTTTTTTGGGTGTTTTTTTTTTTTTTTTTTTTTTTTTTTTTGGTTTTTTGAGACAGGGTTTCTCTGTGTAGCTTTGCGCCTTTCCTGGAACTCACTTGGTAGCCCAGGCTGGCCTCGAACTCACAGAGATCCGCCTGGCTCTGCCTCCCGAGTGCTGGGATTAAAGGCGTGCGCCACCACCACCCGGCCCTACTGAGCTATCTTACATGCCACTCTTGGGGTTTTTTTTGTTGTTGTTGTTTTGTTTTCGTTTTTTAGTTTTTCGAGACAGAGTTTCCCTGTGTAGTTTTGGTGCCTGTCCTGGATCTTGCTCTGTAGACCAGGCTGGCCTCGAACTCACAGAGATCCACCTGGCTCTGCCTCCTGAATGCTGGGATTAAAGGCGTGCGCCACCACTGCCTGGTTGCCACTTTTTTTTTTTTTTTTTTTTGATACAAACATGTAGCTTAACAGGCTGGGCATAGTGGCACATGCCTTTAACTCCAGCACTCCAGAGGCAGAAACAGACCAGCCTGTCCTACATAGGACAGCCAAGGCTACAGAGTGAGACCCTGTCTCAAATAAATAGAGTAGCTAACAGATGATAATAACATGTATTAAACACTTTCTGTAAACTAGCAATGTGTGGTGCACATTGTTGTGTGGGTAGTTTGTGTAAGGTGCTTAACATAAATAGATATCCAGTTAGTATTTATCAGCTTTTGATGAGGTGAGGGTCTGCTAATTGTGAAGACATACACATGGTGAAGCACACCTCTGATCTCAGCATTTGGAGGTCAGGAGTTCAAGGTCCATGTTGTCTCTATAGTGAGGTTGAGGAGACTCTGGGCCACGTGAGACCTTGTTTCAAAAGACCAAAAAAAAAAAGTGTGTCCATAGACAGCATTAGTGTGCCTTATGCTAAGTTGCTCATCCGATGTACCACCAAAAATCAGTGCTGGGTATGTGGCTTGGTAGAGGGAGTATTTGCCCTGTGTGCACAAGGACTGGGCTCTATCTCCAGTGCCACAGCAAGAGAGAGGTTGTGCCACAGTGTATACCAAGCATTAGGTTCTGAGTGCCCAGAGCTTTCTGTACTGTTCAAAATGCTGAGTTTATTCTTTTTAAACGGCATTGCTGTCCTTCTGAATGGTGCTTCCTGCAGAGTTGACCTGGGGTGGGTGGTTCTGCTGGAAGTTGAGCATGAGCACAAAATGTACCACAGAGGGTAAACTAGAAATTGGAGTCTGAGATAGAAATAGAGAGGGACCCAAAGATGCTCTGAAGAGATGGGCAAGATGAGAGGAAGTGAGGAGCATGGGGGTGGCTAGGAGAGGCTGCCTGTAGAGTTGGGAGAGAGCCATGGAGGATGCTTGGCCAGGTTCAATGTCATCTTGGTGTAATTAGCCAACAATACAAAATTAAATTTACTTCTTAAATGAACCATATGCCAGTTAATACCTTCCTGCTTTGAGCACTTCAGTAATAGGTTCTTGAAATTTTTTTACTCTGGTTTTGTATTATGCAGCTAAACACTTTCCTTTTCTCTCAGAGAGATTTCGATTGAAAGTGTGTGTGTGTGTGTGTGTGTGTGTGTGTGTGTGTGTGTGTGTGTGTCTGTTGTAAATTTGCTAATAAAACAATAGAAAATAAGAACCTGTGGGCAGCATGCCTTGCTGAGCTATGGAGTTTGGTGTTTACTTCGGTTAAGTGTTTTAATTTTACTTATTTCATTTGTACCTCTTCTGTTTAAGGATTTAAAACAACAAACAGATTAATAAATTGTACCCGTTTTGAAGAGGAGCAGGCGCACATTGCTAAAAGAGGCGGCCACTGGGAATGTTGCTGCTGTAAGGGCCATACTGATTCCACTCTGAAAGGAGCGGCCACCTTAAGGCTCTTGAACTGTGGGAACTACTCCTATGTGTCAGGAGTGTACAGTGTGTCCTCCCCGGGAGTAGAAACCAGAGAATTCGCCCAAAGGAAAATGCCAGGCTAAAACAGATGAACTGCTGGGAGCGTGCCTGGGTGGGCGGGGTGGAGCAGGAGTGAACCGGGCAAATAAATTCCTAAGGGGAAATAGGATCTGAACCATCAGTTTTGCTGGAACCCAGGAGTTCCATGGGAGATCTACAACATGTCTCAAAAGACCGTGCCCTGTTTGTAGCGGTGTCTCAAGGCACCAGAGTAACATGGAGGCATGACCAGGAGGGATAATGAAACCCAAGTTGGGTCACAATAGGGAGGGGTTTCCTTTGTCCTTGGAATGGCTTAAGGCGGTTTCTGCCCCTTGGTCCATTTGCTCTGAGCAGAAGTCTGCTGGAGGATAGGATTCCCCTCTGTCCATGAACTTTAAAGGTCACATGTGTCCTGCCTTTAAAAACAATTTTTTTAATATTTTTTTTTTAAGATTTATTTATTATGTATACAGTGTTCCACCTGCATGCCAGAAGAGGGCGCCAGGTCTCATTACAGATGTTTGGGAGCCACCATGTGGTGCTGGGAATTGAACTCAGGACCTCTGGAAGAACAGCCAGTGCTCTTAACCGCTGAGCCATCTCTCTAGCCCTAAAAGCAATTTTTTTTAAGCCAACTTTTCCAGTTCTGGGCATTGAACCCAGTGTGTCTCTACCACTGAACTACCCCTAAGCCTTGTCCTCTTTTTAGTTTAGATAGGGTCTTAGCAAGCTGTCCAGCTGTGCTTGATCCTCCTGCCTCAGCTTCCAAAGTAGCTGGGACTTCAGGCTTGTGTTACTGGGCCCAGAGAATTTTATTTTTTATTTAGAATTTTGTCGTTACTGATTACCTGGTCATGTTTTTGAGAGTTTGTGTTGCCGTCTTGAGGGTATTATGTCTCAGGAGTTTAGTGGGTTCCTCTAACTGTTAAGTAGGGCCCAGAGCCACACAGTTTATTTGTCAGGCAGAGGTTTGTATGTTTGGTCAGTCTGTTTAGCTACTTGATCATTTCCTCCTTCATTGACTGTGTCTCTCCCTAGCTCTTAGGTTTCCTGATCCAAGTCTTGAAATGACTGGAGGAAGCAGACTTCCAAAGACATGTGACATGTGGTTATGTCCACTAGACCCCGGGCCTTGGCGATGAGCTCACACACAGGAAGGGGGTCTGATGATGTAGCCCAGCACTTTGCAGGTTGAATTCCTCTGGGCACTTGTTGGTGATGTCTTGAAGTGGCCACAGATTGCAATTGAGCCTCAAAGGGTGTGTGGGCAAGCTGGCTTTAATGAAGACAGTCTCTGGCGTGGGGTCAAGTGTGATGTAAGGCATCCTCAGCTGGGGAGACGACTTGCCCTGTCTAAACCTCTTTCTTCATCCTTAAGGTCAGGCAGTTTTACAGTCTGCAAGGCAAAGAAGTGTAGTGCCTATCCTATACTTCTTGTGGAGATGGGCATATGGCTCTTCATAAGCCAGTCTGCCTGCCTTGTAGAGAGTTGGGTATGGTGTCACACCTCAGAATCCCAGCACAGAGGAGTCAGAGTCAGCCTGAGCTGTGCAGAGAGGTGGCTAGGTGTGATAGTGTATACCTGTGATCCCAATACTTGAGTCAGATTGAGGATTGCTGTGAGGGTAAGGCCAGCTGGCATGCATGCATGCATATACGTGTGTGTGTGTGTGTGTGTGTGTGTGTGTGTGTGTGTGTATAAGTGTGTGTTTGTGTGTGTGTGTATTCAAAAAGAGAAAAGAAAGAATGCACGCCTTTAATCCCAGCAAGTCCCCACTACTGAGCCATCTCACTGGCCTCTGGAATTTTTAAAAGTGTTTTATAAGCCATGTTTTATGTGACATTTTACCTCTTTCACTGCAAGGAAACTCTGTGGTCAGTGACTGCACCTGTCTGTCACCACGGTGCACGCAATAGGATACAGTCCAGAAGATGCCACTAGCCGTCTGAGCTTGTCAGAATATATTTGATGTTTGGGTGCTGATGCAGTTGCCATAGTGCATTTCCCCAACACATCCCTGTTGTTGAACGGTGCAGGACCGATGATAACAAATGTTTGCTAAAGACTGAGCAGATGGACAGATGTCAGATGAACTGCATGCCCACTTCCTCCCTCCCTCTTCCCGCTGTGCCCAGCATTCTGTCTTGCCATCCATCCCCAGCACCACTGGCTTCCTAGTGGCTTGCGTCCTCTGGCCTTTTTCCTGGTGGTACACCTCAGCCTCTCAAGGACCTGATGTGAGTTAAAGTCATCTTGTGTCCCATTTAGATCTCTTTTCCTTGTCTTCTGACCACCCTAACTTCTGTGCCCCTCACATTAGCAGTTCTCTCCTGTGCCTAGTTAAGTCCGTATGTGTGGGGGTCTTTTTTTTTTTTTTTTTCCTTTAAGATGTATTTTTTTTTTTTTTAATATGTGGGGTTGGATCCTCCTAGAACTGGAGTCACAAGTGTTTGTGAGCTGCCAGGTGTAGGTGCTGGGACCTGCCCCTGGTCCTCTGTAAGAGCAGTACATGCAAGCTTTTAACTGCTGAATCATCTCTTCGGCCCTTGTTCATGGGTCTTAAAAGTGAGAACACATCTAGTTTGTTGTCTCCTGAGGGAAGGGACTGTGTGTGTTTCTTTTGTCTTGGGTGGTACCTAGAACCTAGCTGACAGCAGTCATCCCCAGCAGTGTGCATCTATTGGCCCCCTGCTTGGAATTTTGTTTTGTTTTGCATGTGGATGTGTTGTTGCCTGTGGTTGGTGTTGGTCGTTAAGCCCTGAGCTTGCTGAGCGGTGTTTAGATAGCCACCTTGCCCTGGGAGTCCTGTCTCTGTCTCTGTCTCCTGAGGGCCAGGATTTCAAACAGACTGCCACACCCTCCTGCAGGCTTATGTAGTGTGAGAATCTGAACTCTGGTTCTCACACAAGTGCAGCAAGGGCTGCATCCACTACGCCCTCTCTAGTTCTTGAGATATGAGTTGCAGGTTCGGCCTTCTCAGCCTTCCTGATGCTTCGACCCTTTAGTACAGTTCCTCAGGTTGTGTTGACCCCCAACCATAAAATGCTGCTTCATAACTGTAATTTTGCTACAGTTATGAATCATAATGTAAATACCTGGTGTGTAACCCCTGTGAAAGGGCCAGGATCCACAGGTTGAGAACCCCTGCTCTAGAGGAACTGGCTACCAGAAGGAATTTCTTCATCTTTGTTTTGGTAAGTCTGTGCTTTCACGTGTAACACTTGTCTAAAGTCAGAGGAAAGGGCTGGCCCACACACAGTGATGCTCCAGCCCCAGAGCAGCATCCTGCTGCAGGCCTGGAAGGGTGCCTGGAGGAGGAGACGCCACTCTTCCCTACTGGATTTGGCCTTTCCGTCTGGCAGATATTGATTATCTCCCTCTCTGGTTCTTTATTGCGGCGAGAAAGGTGCCTGCTTGTCCTCTTTGCACCAGGACCAGTAATGGTGTCTGTAAAAGAAAACAAGTTGGCACGGTGGGGGGCTTTTTGCACACTTCTTCTTGTCGGCACAGCTGCATTCCGCAGTGCATAGGGGCTGGTCCCTTGCCGTCCATCTTTTCCTACTCGACAGGCCCTTCACAGACCGCAGGCAGCAGAGCTGGGCTGTCTGGCTGTGCGTAGGATGTTCCCTCTTGCCAGGTTAGGATGTTACTGGTTGTGGATAAGTCCCTCCCCTGAGAACCAGTCAGGGGAGTCGAATCTCACCAAGGCAGAAAGAGGCAGCTCTCTGAGTTCTAGCCAGAGCTAGTGGAAGGGAGGGAGGGAGGGAGGGAGGGAGGGAGGGAGGGAGGGAGGAAGGAAGGAAGGAAATGGAAAGGAAAGAAGGAAGGAAGGGAAAGGGAAAAGAAGGGAAAGGAAAGGGAAAGAGAAGAGGAGGCTGTGTTGAGGTGGCTCATGGTGTCGGCATGTGGTGAGGTTGTGTGTGAGAAGGGTCTGTGTAAAGGGTCAGGCTGCAGAGTATGTTTTACAGAAGGAGTAGAGAATGTGCCGTGTCCAGCTACAGGTTTTTTCCCAGCCCTGACAGCAGTCAGGATCTGTTAGTGATGGTCAGATGTGGCCTCTTTCTTGATGTAGCAGCTCCTGTCTGGCATGGTATTCATTAGCTCCAAGTCAGCTGCTTCTTCCCTTTAGGATTGTTTTCCAGTGTACAGGCCTTTACTAGCTGATGTGTGTGTGTGTTTGGTTTTAGTTTTTTACTTTTTGCTTTTTCCCCATCAGAGTCTCGTGGAGCATACAGGCAGTGATGTGTCTTCAGTTGTGGGGATTAAGTAAACTGTGCCTATTTAGTAGGGATACTGGTGTTTGATTTTGCTCTTTTGGGGGGGCACCATCCAGCTCCTAAATAAATCACACACATAGGCTTATTCTTAATTATAAATGCCCAGCCTTAGCTTGGCTTATTTCTTGACAGATTTCCTTAACCTAAATTATCCTGTCTATCTTTTGCCTCTGGGCTTTTCCTTTTCTATTCCTGTATACCTTTCTTTGTTTCTTACTCCGTGGCTTGCTGGGTAGCTGGGTTGCTTATCCCTGGAGTCATCTTCCTCTCTGGCTCTTTCTTTCTCTCCTCCGAAATTTCTCCTAAAGTGTTGTATGATTGAAGAGTGACTGACCATGCTCAGCATGCTCTATTCAGTCTTGGCAGGATTGAATCAAGAGCATAAGTATGGCTATCATAAGCACCTTGCACCAAATATTATTGGCTCTTTGTCTGGCACTTCCTGGTGCCTATTTGGTGTGTGACCATGTCACTAGTTCTAGGCTGTCATGAGTAGGAGTGACATGTTACATAGAGCCTCAGATGTTCAAGTATCGAGAGAGAGAGAGAGAGAGAGAGAGAGAGAGAGAGAGAGAGAGAGACAAAGAGAGAGAGAGAAAGAAAGAAAGAAAGAAAGAAAGAAAGAAAGAAAGAAAGAAAGAAAGAAAGAAAGAGAAGTCAAGCAGTCAAGATGGAAAACCATCTCGGTGCTGCTGAGATGGCCCAGTGAGAAAAGCTCTTGTGAAAAGCTCTTGTTACCAATCCTGACAACCTAAGTTTGATTCCCCCCTACACACACACACACACACACACACACACACACACACACACACACACACACACACTGTGAGAGGAGAGAACGAACTCCAAACAGTGGCTCTTGGCTCATAGACGTGCTCCATGGCATGTGATCCTGCATGCACAGATGCAGAAGAGGAGAAGCCATTGAGTTTGAGGCCAGCCTGGACTATACAGTGTGACTCTGTCTCAAAGTGTTGCTTTGTGTTGAAAGGGCATGTGCTGCGTCTGTAGTGCTACCTCTGGGTTCTGTCCTTTCTCATTTAGTGTCTTTGTGCTGGATGCTGATGAGTGCTGCAACCCACCCAGCTTTCTTTGGAGAAGGCTTTGGCATGGAGTACCACCTTACAGAATGTTTACGTGTTCTTTCCTTTCAATTTTTAAAAATGTTGAGAAGAAATTGTGTGGAAGAGTTAACCTGTGACGTCAGGGCTCTTCTTTGTTGTGTGATTTTTGTTCATTTGTTTGAGGGATACTGTTTGGTATTTTGAGATAGGGTTTCACTTTGTAGCCCAGGCTGTCCCAGAATTCATAGCAGGCCTCCTGCCTGGCTGTTAAGAGGCCTTGGTTTCTAGCCAGTGATGGTAGCGCGTGCCTTTAATCCCAGCACTCAGGAGGCAGAGACAGGAAGGTCTCTATGAGTTCAAGGCCAGCCTGGTCTACAGCTTGATCCAGGACAGCCAGGGCTAACCAGAGAAACCCAGTCTCGCCAAAAAGGGGGAGGGGGGCGACTTTGATTCTGGCTCTAGCTCCTTTCTAATATCTAGTTGTCAGCCTGTTCCAATTTTCAGTTTGTGATTTCACTTAAAATTTTTTTTTTCTTTATTTAGTTTTTGTGTTAGTCTATTTTCTGCTGCTGTAGGTTGGGGACTTTATAAAGAACAAAAAGTTGCTATAGCTCGATGTTTGGGAAGATGGAAAGGCATCACATTTGCTTTTCTTGTCTCTGGTAAAGGCCTCATGGCGAATGGCATTGAAACATGTGGAGCAGGTGAGGGTGACCGCAGGGAGCTAGGGCAGCCAGGATCCTCATCTTTTCCAAGGCATGCCCCAGCGACCTCATGGCCTCCAACAGGCTAGTCTCTTAACATCAGCTTCCTTTGGAGACACACTTACACCTTAGCCAAACCATGGCATTAAGTGGTAAACTCAGATACTGATTGAACATAGTTTGCTGTTGGTACTGCCTCTTATGGTGCTGGGGCGCACAACCAGAGCTGTGTGTGCTGACACACTCTGCACTGCCGAGCTACAGCACAGTCCTGGTTTGTTCTTCATTTGTTTTTGTTTTTGTTTTTTTGTTTTTGTTTTTGTTTTTGTTTTTGTTTTAAACACAAAGTCTGTCTGTATAACACCAGCTTGGTAGAACTTGTTATGTGTACCAGGCTGGCCTTGAACTTGCAGCAGTCCTGTTTGTGCCTCCTGAGTGCTGGGATCCTGCCATGCCTGGCTTCTTTGGCTAGTTAGTTAGTTAGTTATGTGAGTGTATGCACACATGTGAGTATGGGTAAATGTACTGTACACTCCCAGAGGCTACAAGAGGGTGGGAGGGATGACCCGCTTGTCACACAAATGCTGAACCCTGGTCCTCATGATTGAGCAGTAAGCTCTCTTACCCACTGAGCCACCTGTCCAGTGCTCCTTCAGGCTTTAATGTGTTGGTATATAGTTAAAAATATCTCCCCTAACACTGCCTTTGTTTTATTCTGGAGGTTTTGGATTTTTGTGTTTTGTTTTCCTGTGTTTTAAGTAGTTAACCTGCCTTGCCATTCCTTCTTTGATCCTGATGGCTGAGTGGTGTGTTGTTAATAGCAACAGGTTTGGGGGCTTCCGGGCTCCTTCTGGAATAGGCTTCTTGTTGTTGTTGGTTGGTTGGTTGGTTGGTTGGTTGGTTGGTTGGTTGGTTGGTTTGGTTTGGTTTGGTTTGGTTTTTCAAGACAGGATTTTTCTGTGTAGCCCTGGCTGTCCTGGAACTCACTCTGTGGACCAGGCTGGCCTAGAAATCAGAGATCCACTGCCTCTGCCTCCCAAATACTGGGATTAAAGGTGTGCGCCACCACTGCTTGGCCTGTAATAGGCTTCTAATGTCATGCTGTGTGATAGGAATGATTCTTTGTGTAGTGTCCAGCTTTGAAGATCTGTTGAGAGCCTGGACAGAGGGCTCAGCAATTAAGAGTGCTTGCTGCTCTCTAGATGTCCCGAGTTAAGTTCCCAGCATCCATTTTGGCAACTCACTACCACCCGTAGCTCTCTTCTGGCCTCTGTGGGCACTGTACACCTCTGTCTCTCCGTCTCTCTCTGTCTGTCTGTCTCTCTCTCTCTCTCTCTCTCTCTCTCTCTCTCTCTCTCTCTCACACACACACACACACACACACACACACACACACACACACACGTACACTATAGAAATTTTATAAAGAGATCTATTGAGATTTAATTTGTGGCCCAGCATTCTTTTCGGATGACTGACTGGGCAATAAAACTTTTGGATTTTAAACTTGGGACATGTGGATTTTATTGTAGAAGTTTTGAGATAAATGTGTAGTTTAAATGTCCTTCTTAATGAGATCTCATTACCTTCTGAATAGTGTCAGAAGCTAAATGGTAGTGGGAAAGGTTATCACTTATGAAATATCGAACCAGTGACCTTAGCTGTTCAGTTGTGATGAAAGGCCCAATCTAACCTTTATTGAATGTGATATTTATTAAAAATGAAACTTCTCATTTCCATCATTTAATCAATAGTACTCTAAGCCGTTTGTTAATATGATTAAAGGTGGCATTGCAGACTAGATTTCTGCCGTCCTTCCCCCCCAGACCCTTGGCTTAATTTTAGTAACCAGGAAGTGTCTTCTAACTTAGATCACTCAAACTCATTTAATCCTGTACTGGTAACTTTTATAAGACACAAAAAAAAAAAAATGAAAGTTTTCAGGAAGAAGGCCAGACCTAGTGTCGCACACCTAGAATCCCAGCACTGAGAGAGCTAACATAAGACGATGCATATGAGGATTATATTGAGGCCAGCCTCTGCTGCACAGGAAGACCCTGATGTCATCTGCCTCACAAGCCTGACAACCTGAGTTTGATCCCTAGAATCCATGTCAAAATTACCCTCTGACCCCTTCATGTGCACTGTGGTACCCACATACCATATATAAAAACACACTGTACACAATAATACCATTTTTTCCCAAATAAATACAGGGCCCACAGTGATGCTCGGTAGTTAAGAGTGCTTGCTTCTCTTTCAGAGAATCAGAATTTAGTTCCTAGCAACCATGTCAGGTGACTTACAACCATCTGTAACTCCAGGAGATCTGATTCTCTCTTCTGGCCTCCATGGACACCCTTACACACATGTGTACACACATACACATAAATAATCTTTAAGAAGTAAAAAATGTATAGGAAGAAGCTAATGTGTAACCGCTACTTAGGAAACAACAGCTTCTTTTAAATCAAAGCATCGAGCTATCTGAAGGGTGTATGTTTTATTTTCTGTTGTCGACTATTGTAATTCAGTGCCAGGGTTTCATGCAGGTGATGTTTAGTGCAGCAAGAAATGTGTTGCCTGACTAGTGTCAGCAGGGAAAAAGCCTGAGGCAGGAAGAAGCGAGAGAAGGCTTGGCGATTGGACCGCTGAGGTCTAAGCACAGTTGGTGGGTGTGGTGCAGGTCCACTTTGCCAGTGAGTGCCCCCTCTGACCACCCCAGTGCTGGCAGAGGGATCTGGAAGTGGAGCTGGTGTGTGCCCACCATAGCTAAGGGACAGTCTTGTCTCCAGGTTTCACAGGGAGGAAATGGGTTCTGAAGAGCCACCCTTTGTAAGTTTGTGTTGTGTGTCGGGCACTGTGTGGAAGCCCTTGTGCAGCGTCTCACTGCAATGTCACACTAAACCTGAGAGGAAAAGCTAATGATCAGAAAGCTCCCTTGCCCAGGATCACAGGGCTTGGAAGTGGCATCTCCTGGGTCCAGACACAGGCCGTTGGACTCCTAAGCCTGCCTTCCCAGCCACTGGAATGGAAGGTCAGCATAGAACCGCCCAGTAAATTAGAGATAACCAGCCGGAGATGGAGGAGAGGCAGTCGGCTAAGACCTGCTGGATAGCACATTCTCAAGGCTACCCCAGAGAGAGGGTAGAGATGAGTGACAGCAGGGCAGAGGTCTGCCCGGTTCTTAGAGTAAGCCGGTGTTCAGTCTTGAGATCGCTGACTCTCTGATGGAGCAGCTGGGACCCTTCGGCAGCTCCTGGTTCAGAGTGGCAGTGGTACAGCGGAGTCTGTCCAGCAGACAGCTGGGCTCTGTGGCTAGCCTAAAGGACAAGCTGCAGGCTCCAGCCTTGCTGCTGCTTTTCTGAGTAACAGCTACATCCGGCTTTGGGGAGGTCAGCCCTGGGCCGGCCAGCCCTGTGCCCACTGCACACCTTCCCAGCACCTTGTCTCCCTCTGGGGGGGGCCTCAGGATCTGGTTTTCAGCACCTGCCTGGTGGTGCTGATGGGAAATGGGTCAAGTCATACTAGAGATTATTACTAACACACAAATCAGTTTCACGTCTTTGTGGGTAGGAGGAAAAAAGAAGAAAGAGAAAGCTTAGTTCTGGAATGCAAAGTTTTTGATAGCTCATGGAGAAATGTCATGTCACTTTATTACTACCCCTGTGTGTCCTGTGACCTCTTCTTGAAGACCTGCATCCCAATACCTGACGCTAGAGCATGGTCATCCTTGGTGACTCATTTCCACCTAGATGGCTGATCTCTCGGGTCCTTCTTGCATATTGTCGGTGACCCCACAGGATGGTTCCCTTGTCGAATGGGGGAGAGGTACTCCTTGAATATCACCTGTGATAGACCACATTGGTCTTGGATGCTGATTCTAGGTCTTCCCAGAGACAGACCAACAACCAGCTAAGCCAGACAGTGTTCCCAGGGCCCTGGAGGACCCTGAAGGGGCTTTTGGTGGCTGTTAGCCAAGGATAAAGTGTTTATGCTGGCCTCGTTCCTGCAGCTCAAGCCCGTGTCTCCACAGGTCTGTCAGGAAGGACCATCTGTATACAGCATTTCCTGTATAACCTCCTGGTTGCTCCAAGCTAATGGAGCATTTTCCACGTTTACATTTAGAGGCCAGGTTAAGAGTGTGTTACTTTTACAGCCTTGTCTTTGGCTTTCAAGAATTAGTCTTTGTTAAGCCCTCCCTGTCAAAGATGGATTCCGTGGACATCACTTGTGCCTGTGGCACATAACTCTCCTGCCTCCTGCGTGCTGTTTGGTGGGGGTGACTTAGTTGACTTGGGTTCAGGGGTAAGTGGGGGTCTGGTGTTTGAGTATGGTGAGCCAAGGTGAAGACAGCCATTCGAATTCCCTCAGATAGCAGTGTCCACAGCAAACCCAGTTGCTATCGATGTACATAATTGATCACTTTATTAACTGTGGAAACGAAGCCTTATTGGAGAATAAAGCATAACTTGATTATGTCCTGTGCAGAGGGCAGATACAGTGGAATGTGGCTGGCAGGTCCCCATTTCAAGGCTGATTCTGATAATGATAGTGTTTAAGTACCATTGATTGTCCTCTAATTGAATTTCTTTTTCTTTAGGCCTCTTCTGAAGAGCTGAAGGCTGCCTACCGGAGGCTGTGTATGCTTTACCATCCGGACAAGCACAGGGACCCAGAGCTCAAATCACAAGCTGAGCGGCTGTTTAACCTTGTTCACCAGGCTTATGAAGGTCGGTGGAGGCCTTGGCTTCATGTGCACAGACATTCGATTTGTAAGCGACGTGATTTGTAGAAGTAGAGAGATGGAGTCCTTAGAGGTATATAAAAGAGGTGCTTGGTTTGGTACTTTGTACTGACAGAGCCCTTTGAAAGAGTCGTATTTTGCTTTGGAAATCAATATATGTCCAGTAAGAAGAAAATGAGAGTCAAATTGAAGAAATGGGCCAGGTCTGAACGGAGGGTACTGGAGCTCCAGCTGGTCCCAGTGTCTTCTGGGGGTGGGGGTGGGGTGGGGTGGGGCTGATACTTACAAAGCCACTTTGTTCCCTTTTTTGTGAGAAGCTACAGACTTTTTTTTAACCTTAGTGGTTGTATTGGTTTTGTATCAGTTGGTGAAAGAAAGGGCTTACAAAAGCTGGTGTGAGAGCTTGGTGGGGAAGTACAGTCTAGTCATTCAGGAGCTTAGATTTATGGCTTACGTATAATAAATGAAGAAAACATAGAATGTTTGGCTCTGGGAAGGTGGAAGGCTCTGGAAAGAGTGAAGGTGAGCTTCATGCTACCAAGTTGGACATTTTAAAGAGATTGGAATGGTAAAATGTTTTGTCATGATTTAAGAAATAAAAGCAAAAAAAAAAAGCAAAAGCAAAAACATTAATCACTCATAGATTTATAGATTAGGAAAAATCAGTTACTCATTCCAGATCCCTGTGATCTGCTCCTTAACTAGAGGCCAAAAGTTAGATAATGTGCCTTTCTATGAAATAACAGGCCTCTTCACTGCAGACAGGATAGCAGGTGGCATATTTTACCTTGAGTTTTACCAAGAAGTTTTTATATATATATATATATATATATACATATATGTATATATGTATGTATGTATGTATATATATTTTAAAATTTATTTATCATGTATACAGTGTTCTGCCTTCATGTTTGCCTGCAGGCCAGAGGAGGGCACCAGATCTCATTACAGATGGTTGTGAGCCACCATGTGGTTGCTGGGAATTGAACTCAGGACCTCTGGAAGAGCAGCCAGTGTTCTTAACCTCTGAGCCATCTCTCCAGCCCAAGAAGTTATATTTTAATGACCAGTAAAAAGTGGGCAGTGGCACATGATAGACAGGAGTCTGTGCTGTGTCACCCAGCGTGACTCACAGGCTGCGTGAGTGCTGGTGGTCACCAAAGCCCATTGTGTTCTGTAGTTTGAACAGAAAGCCTGCCTCCCTGTCAAAGTACCACAGCAGCAGACCTGGCCGCACTCTGTTCAGCAAGTGCTGGCTTCTCTTATTAAATCAGTTTTGCTCAACAAGTTTGGCTCCATGTTTTCCAGTGGTCAGCATTTCGTTCTTCTCCATTAGATTTGAATATGGATAGACTCATTTGCATCGCTTTTTAATTGGTCTTAAAAATATATGGGAACCTCAGTGGATAAAGTATGCAAAGATCCCCAACAGAGCTTGGAGTGGAGCAGGGGCAACTGTCAGTCTCGCTCACAGTCTATTTTTGGGCCTTGGAATAATTCTCTCCCTTGTTGAGGAATCTTTTCATTAGGTGATGTGGCCAACAGTATTGTGAATGGTACTCATGTATTTTTAAACAGATTTCAAAGCTGGGTGTTGTAGCTCACACTTGTGATCCTGGGACTCGGGAGATAGAGGCAGGAGAATTGGGATGAGCCTGGGTTGCATAAAAAAAAAAGTTACAGAGGTCTTGGGGTTAGTTAGTAGTGCTCAGGTAAGTCAGCTGTTGGTACAGTGTCCTGCAGAGTACACTACAGAGCAGAGCTTTAGAGAAGGCTGTTCTTGGCGGGGAGGCGTGGTGCTCTGCCCCTAGCATCCCCCCACTTAACAGATGGAAGCATTAGAACCGGAAGTTGATGGACACCCCCAGCTACATAGCAAATTCAAGGCCAGCCACGTCTACAAGAAAACTAAAACCTAAAGCCAAACAAAAGCCACTGTCTTTTGGAGCTTCCAGAGCAGGCTGGACCCTGGAGAAGCCCAGCTTTTCCCATCTGTAGCCTCTAAACGCCCTCCGATGGAAAGAGAAAGCCTTAGGAAGATGCAGCCAAAGAAAGACAGTCTCCATGAAGACTGGCTAGGAAGGAAAGGCAGAGGAGGACTTACCTCATGGCCTTGTACACTGGGTTGTCAGGACTGAAGGGGAGTTTGTGCTGAGTGAACATGTTTGATTTTTTTTTTTTTCCTTGCAGTGCTTAGCGATCCCCAGACAAGGGCCATCTATGACATCTATGGGAAAAGAGGGCTGGAGATGGAAGGATGGGAGGTAAGAGAAACCGAGTCACAGGAGGATGCACACACCGTGGCAGGCCTCCTGGGGCCTGTGATGGGCCTTCTAGCTATAATGCACTGTGGCATCAGCACCTTCCACTCCGCCCCTGTCTGGTAGCAGAAGTGTGGCAAGCCGTTCACTTCCTTGTGCTTCCATGTTACCTGAAAAATGAAGTTGTGTAGAAAAATGAGCGTGAAAATTAATTGTAAGACCCCAAATTGCTACACAGTATGTAGGTGTTGTTACTTAATGGTATTGGAAGACCAATGTGCTAGTGCCGTGGGATCCCATCAGACGTTACTGAGAGATGTGCAGCGGATCCAGTTTCCTGCCTTCATCCTGCAGAACTCCCCTGGAAGTTCTTGGGGTGTTTGATCTCACGCTGTCTGTCCCTTCTGTCCCCGACATGAAGCCCATCAAAGGCTTGAAGTGTGGTGGGAAGAAAGCAGAACTGACCAGTCCCAGTGGGGCTTGTGCACCACTTTCCACCTGTAGCCATGCTTTGATGGACACATCGCGGTGAACGGTAGCCGCTAAGATTTGAAGCCTAGGAGGCTTTGTGTGAATATCCAGCAGTTGTCGCCTGAAGCACCAGATTAGCAGCACAGGACCTGAGTCCCCTTGCGAGGTAGCTGCCAGCTCTGAGGAAGCCCTGCCCTTTGAACTAGGCTGTGTTCACACTTGGTCCCATTCCCTCCACCCCATGTTGTTATCGGGCCCTTATCACAGCAGGTTCTGCGTGTCCTGCCTAGCTCGTAGGATGTTTGATTTAGGGCCTCTAGCTTACTGGAAATCTCAGTATTGCATTGTCACTTTGCATTGTTTACCCAGATGGAAAAACAAGTTCAGTTGTGTGTCCAGACTGTTCTCAGACTTTGTATACCACTTAGTTACTAGAGTTGAGCACTGCAGTCAGGGCCACTGGCTAGGTGACCTGCATCACAGACTGGGGTTTTGGTTTCTGGAGTTGTTTCAGCTCTCCTGGAATGGTGGGATCCTCTGGCAAAATATTACATGATTACCTCTCACCAAAACAGGATATCTCTCACTAGCATGAAGCAAAGCCAGACTCAGCTGCAATTGTACAGGATGTAGCCAGTCACAAGTGGTGAGTGGGTAAACTTCATGTGCGTAGTTTTAGGAAACTATTTTAAGGAAATAAAATTCTCAGTAAGTCTGCAGGTAAAACGGCCAGGTATGATGGCTCACAGGAGTAATCTCAGCTCTTGGTAGGCAGAACCAAGAATGGCATTAATTGGAGGCCAGCCTAGGATGTGTAGTGAGTTCCAAGCCAGCCTTGGCTCCATAGAGCAGCAGTTCTCAACCTGTAGGTCTTGATCCCTGTAACAAACCTCTATGTGCAAAAACTATTTACATTACAATGCATAACAGTAGCAAAATTACAGTTGTGAAGTAGCAACAAAAGTAATTTTGTGATCAGGAGTCACCACAGCATGAGGAACTGTATTAAAGAGTTGGAGGATTAGGAAGGTTGAGAACCACTGCCCCAGAGGATCTTGAAAAAGCAAAACAGGCAAACCAGAAATTAAAGCATCCTCAGGTATTAACAGTGCCAGACATGCAGCAGGATGCCAGCTCCTTAATGCGCATGGGATGACTCTTCCCATGATCCTTCGAGGAATGACTGCAGTCCGTCCGAGTGTTGCCATGGGCTCTTTCTCCACAGTGGTGGCTTTGGCCATGAAGGACACTGTATTCGCTGTGTTCTTGTCATCGTGTTACTAATGTTTCCAGAATACCAGTCTTTGGTGGCTGAAGGTTATCTGTCACAGCCTGTTCCTTGAGTAAACATCTAGGTGGTTTGGTAAAGGGTGAAGGTAATTGTGGATACAGAGTATATGACGGACCTTCAAAACACTTGGGTCTCAGCTGTAATGCCACTTCCCTTTAATAGAGGATGTTAGGAATGAAATTGGGCCCCTTTCCCCCCCCCCAAGATAGGGTCCCACTATGATGCTCTAGAAGGCCTGGAACTTGCTGTGTAGACCAAGAGAGCACCCCCAGCTTGTGATCCCAATCCTTTGAGTGCCTGGAGCTGGCTGGGATGTTGATGCCAGAGCCCATGTTGAAAATGAAGTTTATCTCTTCTTTAGAATTGAGAAAGTCAAAGTGAACTCTTAGACAGTCTCGGCACTCACTCCTGGCTGTCAGGTGGAGTGGAAAGCACACCATTCGCCTTGCCTGCAAACTGCGCTCACAGGCACAGCCTTGGCTGAGTCAGCTGCAGTCTGTGGCCCTGTGCAGAGAATGTCTAAGAAAGTCAACCTCTGAAGAGCAGCGATGCAGCCAGTGTCATGAGAAGGGACTTCCAAACTGCCGCAGAGCAGAGGCAGGTATGAGAAAGAAATGTCCGCGGGAAACTCACAAATCTGAAAAATCTGGATCTGGCCAGTAGAAGTGTGTAGCTAGAGTTTTCCTGCCTGGCCCACAGTCAGGACAAATCTTTGTCACCCACCAGTCCCACAGCCGCTCAGACCCAACCAAGTAAACACAAGAGAGTTATATTGGTTACAAACTGTATGGCCGTGGCAGGCTTCTTGCTAACTGTTCTTACAGCTTAAATTAATCCATTTCTATAAATCTGTACCTTGACACATGGCTCGTGGCTTACCAGCATCTTCACATGCTGTTTCTCATCGTGGCAGCTGGCAGTGTCTCCCTCACCCAGCTTCCTGTTCTCTCTATTCTCCTCTCTGTTAGTCCCGCCTATACTTCCTGCCTGGCCACTGGCCAATCAGTGATTTATTTATTGACCAATCAGCAACACATTTGACATACAGACCATCCTACAGCAGAAGTGTGCGGTACTGATAGCCTTGACGGATGATCCATGGCCACCTGAGATGCTGCCGTTGAGGCTGGAGAGATGGCTAAGCTGTTAAGAGCACTGTCTGCTCTTCCAGAGGACCCAAGTTCAAATCCCAGCACTTACATGGTGGCTCACAAGTGTCTGTGACTCCAATTCCAGAGGACTTGATGCCCTCTTCTGACCTCCACAGGCTTCAGGCACACAAGTGGTACAGATATGCATTTATGCATAAAACAAAATTTTAAAAGTTAAAAATATTTTTTTAAAAAAAAGATGTTAATATAAACCAGGGATAGGCATGGTAGCACTCTATGGGAGGCAGAGGCAGGCAGATCTCTCTGAGTTTGAGGCCAACCTAGTCTACACAGTAAGATCCAGGACAGCTAGGGCTACAGAGAGAGACCTTATTTCAGAATGTTTTTAAAAAAAAAAGTTGACTTAGGATCCTAGACTTTTCAGACCCATCAACACCCAGGACTCTAACGGTGGACATTCTTCCTGGAGGTGAGCTGCCCATCCCCCACCTGACCTATCCTTCCCTGTAGTTGGGACTCTTTCTGTGCTGCCAGCCAGCTCCCAAGTAACCACACAGAGACTTCTTATTAATTATGAAAGCTCAGCCGATAGCTTAGGCTTATTTCTAACTGGCTCTTATAACAACCCATATTTTTATTAATCTATGTTTTACCGTGTGGCTTTTACTTCTCTCCCATTTTGTATATCCGACTCATTCTACGTGTGGCTGGCTTCTCTGCCCTCCTTCCCAGCATCCTTTCCACTGCAACAATCCTGCCTTGCTATCGGCAGTTTAGCTTTTTATTAAACCAGTCCAAGTGACAAATCTTCACACTGTACAAAAGGATTATTCCATAACGCTTCTCCTCATGAGATCAGTCTTCCTGACTAGCCCAGGATGGGTGACTGGTGACTGGTCTAGATGAACTAGGTTTCTGTGGGTTCACAGGCTGTGTGTGATATACTCTAGGGGTGCAGCGCAGGGGTTATCCAGCACGTAGCTAAGGTTGTAGACTCCCACACCCAGGCTGCCTCACGATGGACCCCCCCAGCTTCCGTACTTGATTAGTGCCAGGTGAAGCCCTGAGGGCAGAGGCTTATGGCTGCCCGGTAAGTGTCATCAGCATTCTGGAAGGAAGGACCAGTAGCACGAATTTTCATTGGTCTTAATAATAAAACCAGGAGTCAGATATCAGGGTGAAAGCTGAAAGATCAGAGAGGTAGAGCAGCAGCCACTAGAAAGACTTTTTCTTTTTCTTTCTTTTTTTGTTTTGTTTTGTTTTGTTTTTTTGTTTTTTCGAGACAGGGTTTCTCTGTGTAGCCCTGGCTGTCCTGGAACTCACTCTGTAGACCAGGCTGGCCTGGAACTCACAGAGATCCGCCTGCCTCTGCCTCCCGAGTGCTGGGATTAAAGGCATGTGCCACCACCTCAGACTAAGACTTCTTACTTCCAGGAACCCTCAGACCAAAGTGGGCCGAGTTCCTCCATCCCGCCTTATCACTTCCTGTTTCCTCCTCCCAAGTGCTTAGATTAAAGGTGTGTGCCATTACTGCCTGGCCTCTAGTGGCTAGCTCTGCCCTCTGACCTCCAAGCAAGCTTCTATTTGTTAGAGCACAAACAATCACCACAGGGACCAGCCATGTTAATTTGGCAGTTGGTTCTGATTGTAATCAGCTGTGTGCAGAACTTGTGTAAAGCGTGAGCAGAAGCAGAAGGACCCAGCAGCTCTCGATATTTTTACTGCAGCACATTACAGGCTGAGCCTCAGCACCATGCTCCATCGTGCCCCAGGCTCTGCTCAGGATTGTGCACTTGGAAGCAGGGTCCTTAGAAGTCGTGTGGTACAGTGTCCTCAGAGGTGAGGTACCGATGTCCACAGTGGCCTTGCCCTTCCCATGAAGCTCCACCTCTGATGTCAACTCTATTGCCTTCCTATCATGTACACTAAGACTATGAAAGGCCGTGCTAGAGTGCCCTAGTTTGTCACAGACTTGATCTCATGGTGTACCTATGACTTTCATGTCATCTGCTATTTGATCCTCCAGTGGTGTTGGACCTCAGATTCTACAGCATCACTGGCAGCTCAATGTCGTAAGAGGACAGGCCCATGATTCTTAGGCACTACCTGTCCCTCACATGACTAGAGATTCCAAGTTTTTGTTTTTGTTTTTGTTTTAATAATTTATTTTTATTTTATGTACATTGGTGTTTTGTCTGCATGTATGTTTGTGTGAGGGTGTTCAGATCTTGGGAGTTACAGACAGTTGTGAGTTGCCATGTGGGTGCTGGGAATTGAACCCGAGTCCTCTGAAAGAGTAGCCAGTGCTACTCTTTGAGTAGTGAGTCATCTCTCTAGCCCCAGATCCCAAGTTTTATAACCCCAAGGTGTACCTCATTGACAGTTGATTTCTCATTAGAAAATTTGGACTGTAGGATTATCTTTGTGAGGTTCCTGCAGCCTCTGAGAGGTTACTAAAATAAAGGTCAGTTTTTGGAGAGCACAGAGGCCAGCAGAGCCTTGCTTTCCTCTCAGGGTTGGAGGAACCTCTTTGCAGCTCCTTCTGGATCTCTTCGAGCCCAGGGGTTGCCCAACTGGCCCCTGGCTATTGTGTGCATATCAAACTAGAGTCCAGCTCTCTAAGTGTCCTGGGCCCTCAACTGTCTCTCTCAATTCTGCTCACAGGTGGTGGAAAGAAAGAGAACTCCAGCTGAGATCAGAGAAGAATTTGAGAGGCTCCAGAGAGAGCGGGAGGAACGGAGACTGCAGCAGAGAACCAACCCCAAGGTAGGAAGCCAGGGTGAAAAGAATCCAGTGTTTTTCAGATGGCAGCATAAAACTGGGTGGGGCAGAACCTTGCTGTTACCTCTGAGCAGTGTTTTTCTGGAGGGTGAGACCTCCTGGTGCTCAACAGAACTGCAGCCGGAGACAGTCGTTCAAACCCTGTGCAGGGAAGAATAGAGGATGCCTTGGGTTTGCACAGCCCTGGCTCATAGTTCTCCAAGACCTTCCCTCTTACACTTCCTGAGCCCTTGGCAGTCAGGGTCAGTGAGAAAGGGCACCCAGCTAACGGCTTCAGCACTGAGGCAGTGGTCCCCTGTGCAGTTAGGCTGTGGAGGGCACATCCAGATGGCACCATGGGGGCCTTGCCTTCGTCACCCCAGTCAGCCCTTGTGCAGTATCTTTCCTGCTATTCGGGAGGTCGTTCTGAGTTGTTCCCTGGCCAGGAGGCAAATGGGTATCTCCTGAAGTTTGAGGTGCCCGTTGTACTGAGTGCCTTGGTCCTGTCTAGCAGTGACTGGGTGCGGTTTACTGTCAGGGTGGGTGTGTCTAGATGGCCCTGCTACAGCCTGTCCCTGTCATGATAAGAAGCTGGTAGCCTTCCCATGCCCTCTTGAGGTGCCTGCCTCCTCTCGGCCATGTGGGTGGAAGGAAGTCATGCTGGTGATCAAGGCACTGTTGTTTTTCTTAAATCTTCGTAGTCGAACACTGTGAGCTGAGGCTGGGAAACAGAGTCCAGTGAACCTCTGATCACATTCCTTCTAGCATTTGCTTTTTAAGACATTCAAGTATGAAGAGGACTTTATCTCCAGTGTGAAATGGGAGGTTTGCCTGGAGATCCATCCCGTGGAGTTGTGTCTTTGGATCCCATGGTCCCCAGTTCTCACTGCCTCTTACCCGCCTTCAATTTGCCCTTTTCAGATAAAACCTTGTGTCTGTAACTTCCCACTGAGAAAGCTAAAACTTGGTGCTGGGGTCATGTGTCCCTGGGACCCTTCATAGTGAGCCAGAGTAGAAGAGGGCTGTGGCTAGCAGGCCAAGAGGTCATTCACATGGACTAGTGGCACTGCCTTCTGACGGTCACTCTGCCCTCCATCCTGGTTGAGTCTCTGGTTTGTATAATCCACCACACTGGTTGTAGAGACTGCGAGTCTGGAATAGAGTTGCTGTACTCCTGTCGTGTGAGCTGGTTTGGTTCTTGTCTGTGCCATTGTGGACAGCAGCCACCATCAGCTCTTGCTGCCTCTTCCACAAGCACGTGTGGCCCCTGGGGCCTGCAGAGCTTGACTCTCTTCATGGGCTGAGGCTGCTGTCTTTTTAACCCTGGTTGTGTAGATTGTTACATAGATGTGACAGAGAGTATTAAATCACTTCCTAGTCCACTCTGTTCTCTCCATATTACACAGGCTGACACAAGCTAGCATAGCATCCTTTCTTAGTTAGAAAGGCTCCATCGTCTTCACACACATAATGGCTTAGAAACATAATTCAGCTTTATCAGGAAATATTTGAATAGTGATTATATCGAGGAATATATATACCCATATACTTTTAGATCCCAGAATGCTTTCCTAAGGACATGAATACATTGTTCACTTTTTTTTTTTTCCTGTTTGACACAGAGTTTCTCTGTGTAGTCCTGGCTGTCCTGGAACTCACTCTGTAGACCAGGCTGGCCTTGAACTCACAGAGATCTGCCTGGCACTGCCTCCCGAGTGCTGGGATTAAAGGCATGTGCCACCACCACCTGGCCTGCTCACTTATTTTTTAAAGATTTTTCAGGAAATTGTTTGATAGGGCTAAAGCAGTGACTCAGGGGTGAATGTACTAGCTGCCAATCCTGACAACTTCAGTTTGATCCCCAGGGCCATGTGATAGAGTTGATTCACAAAAGCTGTCTTCTGACTTCCATGAACACAGACACACACACACACTAAATACGTAGAAAGTTTAAGGTGAATGTTTAGGTTTCCATGGCAAAGCACAACCATCAGAGTGAGCCTTCGTGGCTCCAGTCTGTTCTGTGGAGGTGATTTTAGAGTCATAAAGCTGACCTTCCTTGGCTGCAGGATAGGACAGCAGGAACCCCTTAGAACCCATATGTTTGTCGTGCTCAATGGCAGAGGGCCAGAGAGGCTCCGCAGAAGTAGGCTGCAACTGAAATTGGGACCGTGGTGGAGAGGGGACAGAAGCCTGGTTGATTCCATCTAGGAATTTGTCAAATGAAGAACTGAGCTTTGGAAAAGCTGTGCTGTTCCTAGGCCACATATCTGATGAAGGGCTGCTGTGTGTGCAGAATCATTGTCAGCAAGACTTGAATTCAAGGCTGCAGTAGGCTGAGAGTCTTCAAATGCTGATACAGTCTAGTTTGCTCCCCCCCAGAGTTGTAAAGTCTACGTTGTGGTTCTCAGATAAATGAAATGATTCTGTGGCTGCTCTCATCACCACAAGAGCTGTCCTGAGGCCAGCGCAGAAAAGACAAGTGTCCCGTCACCCTCAGCTGCCTGCGCCGCCTACTCTCTGTTGCTGTTACACAGACCGTGCAGACCAGGGCACCTCAGAAACGAGGGCTTGTTTAGGTCTGTGGTTTTAGAGGCATGAGAGTCGACGGAGGACAGGAGGTGTTGGCTGCAGGGTTTGGGCATGGCTGGAGTAGGAAGCTAGGAGGGCAGACTGGAGTCTTGTGAGGCTTTAAATTCTTCCCACCAGGCTGCACCACCTAGTCCTCCTCAAAGAGTGCAGCCAGCTGGGGACGAGTGTTCAATTGGGGTGGGCATTTTCATTCAAACCACCACATTGCCTTTGGGGGAGACATTCGGTTAGTAAAGAGTCATTGTTGAAATTCTAAGGCTCTGCCTCAAAAAGGAATGGGGGCGGGCTTTTTATCCCTAACCATTAATGAGCAAAAGAGGACCATTACAAGTCTGTGGACAGTGGTGCCTGTCGGGGAAAGAAGCAGGGCCACTTGGCTGTGAAAGAAGCGCTCTCTGGCTGGCTGTGCTCATCTGTTCTCTGACTGGTGTGACTTAATAAACAGGAAACGGGGTGAAGTCCTGTAGACTAGTTGTCACCAGCAGAAAGGGGGAACTAAGTGTCCTTACTGTGGACATACACACCCAGAGTCCTGGAGGTCTGAGTCGGGGATCTGAAGCTGCCCACCGCACAGCAGGTCAGTTTCCAGTAGCCCCCTCCTACTGTGTGACGACCATGTCATGGTTTCTCCAGTGGCCCTCTTTAGACACTGATGGCAGAGTTCGGGGCTCTACAGCATGTCAGCACGCTGCAGCCCGTTAAACAGTGTGAGCCCAAGAGTAAGAACGATGCTTTCATTTGGAGTTGTGTAAAACTCGAAAGAAGAATATTTTGTAACACATGAAAGTCAGGTTACAAATGAGTGAAGGATTGCCAGAGCTCAGGCCGCGTCATCTGTGCCTGGTTTTGGTTATAACCCAGAGCTGAGTGCTCAGCCCCACCAGTGAGTGCCTAGATCGACTCGCTGCTCTTTACAAAGTAAGTGTGACATCTTCGCTCTGGGAAAGCGTGAGACGCGGATGGAAGCTTGGTGGTCAGAAGGACAGAATGCAAGGTTATGGCTTGCCTTGTAGAGACTGAAGGAGCTCCACAGATTCAAGGCCAGCCTACATTAATCCTGCCTTCCAGGTCAGCTAGGGCTGCCTTCAAACAAACAAAATTACCAGAACTGGGGAGGAGGAGGTAGACGGATCTCTGAGTTCGAAGACAACCAGAGCTGTAGAGAACCAAGCCTGTGATTTAGAGTTGGTGGGGGAGATTAAGCGGTAAATGCTTTTTTACTCTATGTGAGTGTGCGTTGGGGCATTTAATAGAGAGAGCCCGCACACACTTGTCAGAAGCTTCAGCTAACCTCTGAGCCATGCGGTGTGTGCAGCAACCAATACTTTGCATTAGCTCTGTGTGTTGGAGTCTCTGTCAGCACTCAGATAGGACATCTCATGGAAGAAAACATAGGGTGTTGAAGGTGAATAATTCTTGTTAAACTGTAGGCCAGCCTTTGGGCACATAGGGAAGAAATCCTACTCTGGTGCTGTAGCAGGCCATCTGCAAATGGTTATTTCCCAAAGTGAGAGAAGAGCAGAAGGTGGCATCTGGACCCTCCCAGAAATGAAGAAATGCCCTTGTCAACTCAGGGTGACCTGACTAGCCATTTTCAGGACAGTTAATTTCATCAAGTGAGTTGTTGCCGGAGCCCAACATTCTCCTCGGCCCACTGTCACCATCTGGTTTAGTTGTTTTCCATAGATTTGGTCAACCAAAGGCTGTTGAGTCTAAAGTCACTGGCTCGTTGGAGTTTTCAGTTAGTGTAGCCTTGTTTAAAAAATAGTGGGGTGGCTGAAAAGTGATGAGCAGACCATCGTTTCAGACTTATGGTGGTCACTTGTCCTTTGCTGAGGCAATCACTTGCTTGTCCATGTGGAGTTGGTGTCATTGCTTTGTTGGTTTGTTTATGACAGGTCTTGCTTGTAGCCTGGGATGGTTTGGAACTTGTGATCCTCCTGTCCCAGTGTCCCTTGCTGCATATTTACTGTTACAGAACTCTGAGAGCCAGATATGGTGCTGGATTAAAGTTGTGTCCCCACACTCGGCCTGCACCTGTCCTGTTGTAGAATTGCTGAGGAAGGAACCAGGGCCTTGCAGATCCAGGATCTATCAGTGAGCTACATCCTCAGCCTGAAACAATTTGAATTCTTCTCGTGATTTCTGAGGTTGACTAGACTCTGATGGCTGGCTCTAAACTGACAACCTACCCTCAGGTATTGTCCGATGGCAGCTGGGTCTTAACATTCAGAGGTTTACTGGGCCAGGTATTGAAGAAAGCTTGGTTGGTTGGTTGGTTGGTTGGTTGGTTGGTTGGTTGGTTGGTTGGGTTTGTTTGTTTTTGAGCAGGGGTTTTCCTAGGTAGCTCAGGTTGGCCTTGAACTCAGTATGTAACTCAGGCTAGTCTGGAATTTAGAACAATCCCCCTTCCTCAGCTTCCCAAGTGATAGTATTCCAGCATTCGAACCATGGACAGTAGCTTCTGCAAACAAGTAAGTCCCTCTTCAGCTGGGGTAGCTGGCAGAATGCCCTGGCCTGATGGCTTTTCCATGAAGCTGTTAGCCAGCTTGGAATTCCTCCCAACAGATATGTCCCTGAGTAGTTGCTTTGATTTGCATAGCTGGTCTTCCATGGATGGTCCAGAGACCCAGATGAATCAGTTTCTCAGACTTGATCTTGAGGTCAGCACCATCATCCATGCCCTCCCTCCCGCCCGCCCTCCTTTCTCTTCCTGGTTTAAAGATGTATTTTTTTTTAAGACTTATTTATTTATTATATATACAATATTCTGCCTGTATGTACTCCTGCATGCCAGAAGAGGGCACCAGATCTCATTACAGATGGTTGTGAGCCACCATGTGGTTGCTGGGAATTGAACTCAGGACCTCTGGAAGAGCAGTCAGTGCTCTTAACCTCTGAGCCATCTCTCCAGCCGTCTTCCTGGTTTTTAAATTGTGGTTATGGATATGTTGCTCTGGAGAGGTGGGGTATATGTGTGTCACTCATGGTGGTGTCCACTTGTAATTCCAGCACTTGAAAGGCAAGAGAATTAGGAGTTCAAAGCCATTATGGGTGACATGAAACTGTCTCAAAAAAAATTTTTATTTTCCATTTAAAATTTCTTCATATTATAGTATGGAGGTGTTGCTCGTGCTCATTTTCTTTTTGCCTCCATTCAGAACAATCTTTGATTTTTTTTTTTTTTTTTGTTTTTTTAAGGCGGGGTTTCTCTGAGTAACCCTAGCTGTCCTGGAACTCTCCCTGTGTACACCAGGCTGGCCTTAAACTCAGAGATCCACCTACCTCTGCCTCTGGAGTGCTGGGGTTAAAGGTATGTGCCACTACCACCCTGCTGTCCTTGATGATTTTTAAACAAATTGTACTTACGATCTTTTGAATGTGTCATCAATATAGACACTAAACTTATAGGCCTTTCCATTCCACAGAATGGAGTAAAAGTTTAACTAGTTGAAAATGCCAGTTCCACCTTCCAAAGCTGACATGCCAAAAGACCATCAGTAGATGTGGAGACATCACTCAGACCATTGGAGAACATATTTGGTTCAGGTTTTCCCTCATGAGCAGATGCATCTGGGGATGTCCCTTTGTTTTCAGTGACTACAATCCCTTTGGTGTTTCAAGGCAGGTGAGCTCTTCGGGCTGAGTGAGTGGTGTACACATACCACTGATCTCAAAGGCCAAAGTTGTTTGACCAGGAACTCTAGGCCAGCCTGAGCAAGGCAGTGAGAGCCCCACCTCAACAGTAATAATAATGGGGTCGGAGCATGCACCTCGAATTTCAGCACTTGGAAAGAAGAAACAGGAGGCTGTATGTGAGTTTGAGACCTTTCTGGCTTACATGTGTAGCAAGACCCTATTTCAAAAGAAGAAAACATTAAAAAAAAATAGAAATAATAATAAAAGTAATAAATGACAATCTAAAAAATTAGTCTAGCCAGACTTGGCAGCTTGGGAGTGTAGTCCTCCGTGCTCAGGGACCAAAAGTTCAAGGCCAGTCTGAACAACTTACTTCATCTTGAAAAATGTCTCAAAGTATTGAGGTATAGCTGAGTGGTAGAGAACTTGCCTCGAATGTACTAGAAAAGAGAAAAGGAAGAGAGAGGCCTTGTAAGTAAGTACATCTTTCTGAGAAACTGAAAATGTGATGCTTAGTTTTTCTTCTTAATGAAACACAGTTTAATTATTACATCATTGTCTGAAAAATGTGTCATGTCAGGACATCAAGCATTACCAAACAACAAAAGCCTGTGTGTGTCTCAGGAACTGACAAAACAGTTAGTGATTTTATTTATTTTTGATGGCATACGAGGTAAGAAACTGTCAGAAAAATACCACCACCCCAAAAAAAGACTGCTGCTTAGTGGCATATAAGAATTATGTATAATTGAGGTTGCAAGGTTCATGGACAGAATTTTCTTGGAGCAGAGCTACAGGCAGTTACTTGCTGTTATCTGCTGCTCTCACAACACAGCAGAATGGAACACTGAGGACAGCAGCCATGTGGCCTAAACCACAGAAATACTACATACTCCAGCCCTTCACTGGAAATGCCAGTCCTGATGACATCAGCAGCAGATGACAGATAGACTGTGGTAGATCCAACTGCAGAGCAAGCCCACCCTCATTTCCCACCTGTCACAGCTACCCATCACTGTCCTGTGATTGTGGCTGACAATAGCTTGACAACTTCCTGCATCGTACAGGCTAACGCACTGGCCACCTGCCACCCAGAAGGCACATCTGAGACCGCCCACCACCACTGAGCCTGAAAGGAGTTAGCTGTACCGAGCTAAGTAAGCACCACATGGGCCAGTACTATGTAGGCCATCTGAGGCAAGAACATGCTGTTTCATTTCATCTTGAAATAGATGGGAGGAGAGAACCTGAAGAGATGGCTGTGGGAGTCTGCCAGAGTCCAGCTCCGACCTGTCAAAGGGTTCTTGAGGGAAAGAAAGGGGAATGAGGAAATACTAGGCAGAAATAGAAAGAGACGATAAGAAAGATAGAGAGATACAGGATAGCTTCGGGAGGGCCCTGGGTCCGTACCAGCCATGCCGAGCTTTATTCAAAAGGTCTTTTTATAATATGCCAAGGGGAGAAGCAAAAGACCTCTTCCTATCAAGATCAAAGCACAATGTGCAGCCAAGTGTAGACCCTTTAAAACACTCGGTACCTACGCCCGTGGTCAAATCATCCCATTATGCAGCCCTGCTGGATAAAGCAAGCTCAGATTCTCTGACCTTGAGTAAGGTCTCACTAGGAAGCCTCTATGGGTCACCACAGATGGCTGGGGTTAAGAGCACTGCTTCAAAATCATACTGGATTCCAGATCTCAGCACCCATATAACAAGCCGGGTATTCTGAACATGACTATAACCCCAACTCCAAGGAGGGCAGCAACGGGAGGGTCACTGAGCTTTGCTGGCCTCCAGCCCAGCCAAGAAAATGCCAGTCCTGGGCTTAGGGAAAGACCCTGCCTCAGAGGAGTAGGTGAAAAAAAATAGAGGCGGGCACCTGATGCCCTCTTCTGGCTTCTTCATGTGCAGAGACCAGGTGTGTGCATATGCGTGGGCACACGGATGAATAAATAAACACCTTTTTAAAGCCAAGAGACAGTGTGGATAGGAGAAGAGTGGGGCCCTTGCTGGGCACTTCACCGCCTCGCGTGTTAGATGGGAGAAACATTGTCCACAAATGCAGAGGTGAGGGTGACCGTCAGACCCACTCTGCTGTCTTTTTTTCCTTGTAAATTACAGCTTTATTTGGAGAGGATGTGATGCATGGTGTGAAAATCAGGGTGATTCGCTCCAGTCAGTTCTTTCCTTCTGTCCTGTGGATTCCTGAGATGGAACTCAGGTAGTTGGGCTTGGCGGCCAGTACGCGTGACCCTCTAGGCCATTTTGCCAGCCCCCACTCTGGAATCTTGATTCAACGCAACTATTCCTGCTGGTGATACTTTGTGGGAAATCTTGGCTAATAGCTAAGCCAACAAAAACAAGGTGAAGGTGGTATGGTCCTAGACAAACTTCACATGGCATACCCTCTGAGACTGTCTGGCTGCCATTCAAGTAATAGGCCAGCCAGGGCTGTATAGCAAGCAAAGCCCTGTCTCAGAAAGAAAGAAAGAGAGAGAGAGAGAGAGAGAGAGAGAGAGAGAGAGAGAGAGAGAGAGAGAGAAAAGAAAGAAAGAAAGAAAGAAAGAAAGAAAGAGAGAGAACAATCTGTCCAGAGTTGATTGTGGAAGCTGCTTTGGGGGCCTGTAGCAGCACATCCTGGCAGCTGTGTGGAGCAGACCTTCACCTTTTAACCAAGAAGAGAGAGAGAGAGGAGTTAGGTCACACTAGGCCCCACTTTGAAAGCACAAAGCTAGGGACAGACATTTTTTTCAGGGGCTAGTGCCCACTGTGTTAGCTTCTGAGCTCAAAGGATACTCCTGCCTTAGCCTCCCAGCATCAGGCTGTAGTTATGCTCCAGCTCCAACAATAGCTCTCTTCAGCCCCTACTGGCCTCTGTCCTGACTCCTCCATTAGGTACCCCTGAGGCCATCACTCATGTCTGTCATAAGTCTATGCTTGCATATCTCCCCTTCTTGGGGACACTGAATTACTTTTTGTTGTTTTTGTTGTTGTTTTGTTTTTGTTTTTTGAGACAGGGTTTCTCTGTGTAGTTTTGGAGCCTGTCCTGGATCTCACTCTGTAGACCAGGCTGGCCTCGAAGTTGTGATCCTCTTGCCTCTGCCTCCTTCAGCAAATCCTACCAGCATGCACCACCACAACCGGCTGAATTACTTCTTGATACATTGTTTAAGGAATATATTCATCTGTCCAACCATTGGTCATGTAGGGGTGATAGCACACACATAATCGTAGCCCCTAGAGGTGGACGCAGGAGGATCAGGAGTTCAAGGTCATCCCTTGACTGCATAATGAGTTTGAACCAGACTAAGCTGCATGAAACTCTTAAGTACCCTGCAGGAAGGGATTTATTTGCACAACCAAGAGTAAGACTGTTACCTTACTTCTTTGGTCAAATTAGGCAAGCTTTATTTTCTGTCAGACAGCTGTCTTCCTAAAGTGGCGTTTGAGAAAATAGCATCGAACCCAGGGAAAGGTGAAGCTTATATAGCCCAAAAAACTGCAGGACTGAGTTAGGGGCGGGATGGGGGGGGGGGGTTCCAGAGGAATTTTGATTTTATATATATAGGAATTTGGCTGAACGTTTCAGAATTATTTGGCAGAGTATCTTACTTGATTAGGGTGGAGGTCATGGAACATGTCAAATTCCAGAAAGTGTGTCAAGACACAATCAAACCCAAGTTTTATAGAAAACAGGAATGAACTTATTTTGACCTTGTAACAAGATAATCTTAAGATGGAGTTGGGCTGCTCCATCGATGTACTCCTAGCACCTGAGAAGCAGAGTCAGGAGTGCTGCTTCAAATTCAGTGCCAGTGTGCATGGTACATTTTAGGTCAGCCGGGGCCACAAAGTGAGTCTCTATCTTGAAAAATAATAAATAGGCTGAAGAGAAATTAATAAAAATGTGCGTGATTTTGTGTGTGTGTACATACATTCGGTTAAGATATGTAACCATGAGAAAAGTCTTAGAACTTTGAAAGAAAATGATACACATTGTTTTTCTGTGAAGGATTTTATCCATGTGCTGCCTGATTTTATGTTAACTTGACAAGCAAGAGTCATCTGAGAGGAGGGAACCCCAGTTAAGAAAATACTTCCATAAGATTGGGCTGTAGGCAGGCCTGTAGAGCATTTTCTTAATTAGTGATTGATGGGGGAGGACGAGACCCATTGCGGGCAGTGCCATCCCTGGGCTGGTGGTCCTGGGTTCTACAAGAGAGCAGGCTGGGCAGTGCCATCCCTGGGCTGGTGGTCCTGGGTTCTACAAGAGAGCAGGCTGAGCAAGCCATGGGGAACAAGCCAGTAAGCAGTGCCCCTCCATGACCTCTGCATCAGCTCCTGCCTCCAGGTTCCCACTCTGTTTGAGTTCCTGTCCTGGCTTTCTTCAGTGATGGACTATGGATATGGAAGTGTAAGCCAGATAAACCCTCTCCTCCCCAACTTGCTTTTGGTCATGGTGTTTCACCACAGCTCTAGTAACCCTGACTAAGACAGCAAAATTTTAGCTCAGTGAATCTTGTGAACATGCTGCCTCCTGTGGCTCACCGTAGTTTTTAGAGGCAGCAGTGTGCGAACATCCCATGTGTGCACGTCATGTACCTGCTTCCTGCTCTGGAGGGCACTCTCGGGTCTACATGTGGAATGAAGAGGTGGTTTTGAAGTAAAGGTGCTTCGTCCAACTGCCTGGTGTCTAGGCAATGTAGCCAGGGTCCTGTGTGGTCCCTGCATGTCAAGTCATGTGCTTCTCTCTCCTGTGTCTTCTCTGGTGCATGCTCACCCTGCAGGTGTGGACAGGCTGCTCTTCCCACAGAGCTGGTGTTTTCTGGCTCTAGCAGTCCCAGGCATGCCGAAGCTTTTTATTTGAACTATAACATCCATGCTTTGTGGGCTTCATGGAGCACTGTCCTTCCGTGAAGTGAGATGCCTGAGCATTCTGCTTCAGTGTTTTCACTCCACAAAACACCAGCACTTGGTCCTGACGGCCTGTTTTTCTGCCCCAGGGAACCATCAGCGTTGGAGTCGACGCTACTGACCTTTTTGATCGCTATGATGAGGAATATGAAGATGTGTCCGGAAGTGGCTTTCCGCAGATTGAGATTAATAAAATGCACATATCCCAGTCCATTGAGGTAAAGCACAGACACCTCCCCAAGTACAGCCTGGGCCTGAGTTAATGAGGCACAGTGCCGGAGCAGCTGGATGGGAGTTGGCTGGGGAGGGGGGGTGTTCTCCTCATCTTTATTTATGAAGGGCTGCAATTAGCCACTGAGAGAGGGGGAAGGGAGGATGAGAGAACATGCGAGCATGCTCCATTTGGCCTTGTCTGATACTGCTTTGCCCCTACACACAATGTGGCTGAATGCTGGCACTCAACTCCCAAGGTCCCAGGTCTTGCCAATTAGGCGTGCTAATGGTGTAAGTATGGATGCCCAGGGTCATAGTGATTTTAGGAAAGAAAGCAGCCCTGGCTGGCAGACAGTTCTCAGTTCTAAGTACTTGACTGTGGAAGACAGTAGCAGCTCTGGTCCTGAGCCAGGGATTCGAACACCACCCTCCCGTCCCTGGTGCAGTAGGGACAGGCTGTTCTACTTAGGGCACCCCAGTGTCTTCATTTGTTATCAAGTGCATGAGCCTGCCCCATGGAGTTAACGCCAAGAAACTTGCTGTCCTTGACGAGCCCTTTAGGACAGCCAGATCCCTGGTGGCAGGCTGGGAGTAGAGGGCTAGGACAGCACATGGTGGGGTCTCTGTGAAGCTCCTGCCTCAGCACACTGGAGGAGCTTTGGGTTCTGGAGATTCTCCCCTTGAAACTTCCGAGGCTCAAGAGGTAACTCATAGGTAGAGCATCTGCCTGATCATCGCAGGCCATGGGCTTGATCTCCAGTACCATATACACACATAAATGCATGGCTGGGAATGATGGTACATGCCAGCACTCAGGAGTCAGAGGCAGGAACATCATCCCACAAGGAGGCTACCCTCCTCTGTGTAGTCCCATGGCCAGAGTGACATAGTGAGACCCTCTCAAAAAAATTTTTGTAAAATAAACTACTGCTTTCATGGCCACATGCCATTGCTGTGAAGTGAGAGGAGGCTACCTGTCTCTGTGTCCCCATTGCCTCTGTTCACTTGCTACCAGTGGCTGTCTTCTCTTAGGCACCCTTGACAGCCACAGACACAGCCATCCTCTCCGGAAGTCTCTCCACCCAGAATGGCAATGGCGGTGGCTCTGTTAACTTCGCACTCCGACGAGTTACTTCTGCAAAGGGATGGGGAGAGGTAAGACCAGCTGGATTGTGGTGTCCGTACATGGTCCCGTTATTGAGTAGTCATACGGCAAGCTAACCTTCGCTGTCTGAGGGGAATGCTGCTTGAAAGTCACCCAGGTCAGTAATAAATGAGGCAGCCAGACCACTTACTGTCAGGGCTCAGCAGTACAGGAGCAGTATGGAGTTGCTCCGCTGAACATAACATGCAGCGGTGGTGTAGTACAGTGGGAGGAGTGTGGACTGCTAGTCTCCTTCTCTTCTGACCGGAGCCAAAGGAGGTCAGAATGCAGGACTGACGTTTTCTTTGGAGGAATCCCTATCTACAGTCTGGGCTCCCTGTGAATCTGGGGCAGTGGTGGTGCTGAGACATTAGGAATCTGCCAGCTCTCTGTTGAGAGCCTGGCCGGGTTCGTGCTGAGACCTGGGTTGCTGCTGTAGAAAGAATGCCAGTAATGCTTTCTGTGTTTGTTTTTCCAAACAGTTGGAGTTTGGAGCTGGAGACCTCCAGGGCCCTTTATTTGGTCTCAAGCTGTTCCGTAATCTCACACCAAGATGGTAAATATATGAGATAGCGCCTTTTTGGTGATCTTTGCTAACTTGTATTAGAACCTGTGAATTCTTGTGATTGTGGACATTTGAAGTGACTTGTGCTGTGTGGGCACAGTAGGACAAGTGCTGTGGGCAGCCTGCAAGCTGGGCAGAGCTCTGCATTGGGAAGCAGGGCTCAGCCCCACCAGGCTTTGTGTTCTATACTGAGAAGCTGTCCAACTTGGGGCCATTTGTGGATATGTTGGTGTCTCTCCCAGAGCCTTGGTACTACCTGGTGATTGGGTGGACTTGGCCACACCAGAGTTTTACCACCTCTGTAGCTGCAGTGAGGACACACCCTCCAGCCTTCGGTCCTAATTTCTTCCCCAGCTAGTAACACACCATACCCTGCTTAAAGCAACTTAGGGGAGACAGTTCCAGAGAATAGTCCATTGTAGTGGGGAGTTACAGCAGCTGGACCTTGAGGGAACTGGTCACATCACATATATAATCAGGAGAGGCCAGGTGTGGTGGTGCACACCTTTAACCCCAGCATTTAGGAGGTAGAGGCAGATGGGTCTCCGTGAGTTTGAGACCAGCTTGGTTACATACCGAGTTCCAGGCCAGCCAGAGATAATCTGTCCTCATTGGTGCACAGCATCCAAATCAGCCATGTCTCTTTACTCCAGGACCAATCAAAGCTCAGCCCTAAAGTTACTGTATAGAACCAGGTATGTGGTGGTGCAGAGGTAGGTGGAGGCCGGGAGATCAGAAGTTGAGGGTCATCCTCAGCTACTTGTGGAGAGGTTGAGATCATTCTGGGATACAGAAGACTGTTGTCTCAGAACAAACAAAATTGCTGGTAAAGCCAGGCTTAGTGGTGTGTGCCTCCGATCCCACTACTCTGCAGACTGGTGCAGAAGGATTACAAATCGGAGACTAGTGTGGACAATATAGTAAGACCCTGTCTCAAAAAGAAAATAGGACAGGCAAGCATGGTTGTAAACACCTGTAATCCATCATTTGAGGGGATAGAAGCAGGAGGATCAGGAGTTCAAAGCCAGCCTGTGCTGCATAGCACATCAGAGGCCAACCTCTGGCCTACAGGAGACCCTGGCCCCCAAAGCAGACAGCCCTGTGGAATGGTGTCCATCTCTCTGTCCAGTGTCTGCCTTGCTTATCTGCAGTGTTTCCCTCCCTTTGGGACAGAACCTGGGATCTCATTCTTGTCTTCTTTCAGCTTCTCTGAGCTTTCTCTTGGAACTTGACTAATGACATTCTCCCTGCTGGTTCCCCCAGCTCATGCAGGTGAAGCAGGAAAATGTAGCCTTTTTCTAGCATGGCTGAGGGAAGCTACTGGAAGGGAGTATAGAGTAATACTGATTAAAAGTTAGTGTGTTGCTGGTTGTTTTTTACTCTTTTAGGGGGCCCACCACCCAGCTCCCAAATAAATACACAGAGGCTTTTTCTTACTTACAAATGCCCAGCCTTAGCTTCTTGGCTTGTTTCTAGCCAGCTTTTCTTAACTTTAAATTATCCCATCTGTCTTTTGTCTCTGGGCTTTTCCTTATCTATTCCTGTATACCTTTCTTTGTTTCTCCATTGCTGGTTGTGTGGCTGGGTGGCTGGCCCCTGATGTCCTCTTCCTTCTCTGCCTCCTTTTTTTCTTCCCAGATTTCTCCTTCTATATATTCTCTCTGCCTGCCAGCCCCTGTCCTTTCTCCTGCCTTGCTATTGGTCGTTCAGCTCTTTATTAGATCATCAGGTGTTTTAGACAGGCACAGTAACACAGCTTCACAGAATTAAACAAATGCAACATAAAAGTAACACACCTTAAAATAATATTCTACAACATTTCTCCCTTTTTGTCTAAATAAAAAGAAAGGTTTTAACTTTAACATAGTATAACTACATACAACAAAAACTGTTATCAAGTAAGAATTAATTTCCAGGGCTGGAGAGATGGCTCAGAGGTTGAGAGCACTGGCTGTTCTTCCAGAGGTCCTGAGTTCAATTCCCAGCAACCACATGGTGGCTCACAACCGTCTACAATGAGATATGGTGCCCTCTTCTGGCCTGCAGGCTGAACACTCACTGTATACATGATAAATAAAAGAAAAGAAAAGAATTAATTTCCAATGTTCAGTCTATTCACATTTAGCAAAATTTACATTCAGAGAAAGCACTCCACTATCCATTCATCTTAGTAACTCCAAAGTTTTATACATAATTTACTTTCTATCATAACTAAGGAAAACTACAACTATAACTATCTAGTCTTCAACTCCATCAAAGGCCCAGAAGGATATAATATTATTAAGTGCATTGCAAAAAGTGCATTGCAAACAACTTCCAAAAACTCTCAAAATGACAGAGACATCTGACTGCCTGGACAGTCACCCAGAGTTCCTCTGCAACATTAGGGCATCCATCTTCAGCCTACAGGCCTAGAGTATCTGGCAAACTTCTCAGTGAAGCAGGAAATTCAAAGGACCGTCCTGCCTTGTTTTGTCAAAGTTCAGCAGTCACTTTCCTGTGTGTTCTGCAGAATATCTGGCAGACTCTTCTGTGAAGCAGGAATTTTGAAGAACTGTCCTGCCTTGTTTTGACAAAGTTCAACAGTCTTTTCCCTGTGTGTCCTGCATGTCCAGTCTGCACAGCATATTGTCAGCAGTAAAAGGCAAGAGCAGTTTCTTTGCCCATTGGATAATCTTGCCACAATGAAAGCAAACTCCATAAGGAGTTTCTTCAATGCCCATCATCTTCTCTGAAGTAAATTGGTGCTGCCAGCCATATATGTGTCTCATTGTCATGAAAAGCCTGTGTTAACAAAACATTTTAAATGCCATATTCTGTAGGTCTTTGAAAGGTTTGAAGACCATCTATCTATTTATAATATATCTCTGTATGATCTGGAAAGCATACCTAACATATCTACAATTTTGATTGTTATAATTGACTAACGACTAACCTATGTTTCCTGATTATCCTATATAGTTTATAATAATAGCTTTCAAAAACTAGAACTTCACCTTACATTTCCAATGAACTGCATAGGCACAATATCTCAAACAAAAATAGAAACATACATACAATATGTTGTAACAAAAATAACCTTACATTTTTATCAATATACAAAAATTCTTTAAACAAGAGTAGAAACACATATACAGTGTTTCTGTACATATACATATACAAAAATAACTTTAAATTTGTATCAATATTATATATTCCCCTAAATGATAACAAACATCCATAACCCACCAAACAACCAAAAACCTCCCCACCCCTCTTGGGAGTGTGGACGTCTCCAAACTGCTTCCTGCTCTCTGTGAACAAAGTATCTTTAGGATTCCAGAGAGGAAATGTTGAGATAATGACCAAGTCCTGGGAAGACCAGCTGATAAATATCACCTGTCAAGTTTTAGGAGGTCTCGCCTGATCAAACCTGATCCATATTAACCCTGAAGGAATCCACAGCCTCTCATCTCCTGTGGGAACAAAACTCCAAAGCATTTTTGATCTCCATTTGACAAATTTTTTTTTTTTTTTTTTTTTTTTTTTTGGTTTTTCGAGACGGGGTTTCTCTGTGTAGCTTTGCGCCTCTCCTGGGACTCACTTGGTAGCCCAGGCTGGCCTCGAACTCACAGAGATCCACCTGGCTCTGCCTCCTGAGTGCTGGGATTAAAGGCGTGCGCCACCACCCCGGCGATATTGAATTTTTTGATTGTTAATAAACAAACAACAGCTGCTAAGAGACATGGGGTTGAAAGAGAATAAACCAGCCTATACACATTAGGAATCCTTTAACTTTTAAAAAGTTTTAAAAAAATGTATTTGTCACTGGGCGGTGGTGGCGCACGCCTTTAATCCCAGCACTCGGGAGGTAGAGCCAGGCGGATCTCTGTGAGTTCGAGGCCAGCCTGGGCTACCAAGTGAGTTCCAGGAGAGGCGCAAAGCTACACAGAGAAACCCTGTCTCGAAAAACCAAAAAAAAAAAAAAAAAAATTCAATATCAATGCTATACAGGATCCAGACTCCCTCTGTGTTTCCCATGTTATGTGGCTTTTTTCTTTTATATTACTTTTACTCTCTCTTTAAAGACTTTATTTTTAAACTATTTCTTTCTACGACTGTCTATACTCATTCTTTGTTAAGCCTACGTACATTGTAAAACACACTGGAACCTGCTCAGAGGTTTTTCCCATCTGAACTTCTTTTAGTGCATATTTTTTAGCCTTTTTGGAGGCTTTAAACTTCTAACCTACACTTGGATCCTCTGCTTGCGGCTCTCAGCTAGCTGCCTCTGCCGACGTCTCGGGTCATAAAAACCAGGCCCAAAGCTAATGGTCAGAGGTTCCTGACTGAGAACTGCATTCAACCTTCCTAGAGCTCTCGAATGCCTGCCTAGGCTTGTGCTATGACAGGCATTTTTACTTAGGTTTGTTTTGTTTTGCTTTTTGGATTTTCGAGACAGGGTTTTTCTGTGTAGTTTTCTTGCCTATTCTGGAGCTTGCTCTGTAGACTGGCCAGGCTGGCCTCGAACTCACAAAGATACACCTGGCTCTGCCTCCCAAGTGCTGGGATTAAAGGCGTGCGCCACCGACAGCATAGTTTTTTGTTTTTTGGGTTTTTTTTTTGTTGTTGTTGTTGTTCCTTCTTAATGTACTCGCTGTTCGAGGGCTTGCCACCAGGCAGAAACGTTTAAAGGAGCCATACCCCCACCCCTTTAAAAAAAAAAAAAAAAAAAGCTTTCTCAGGCACTATAGAAATTGGAGCAACAAGTTGGTGTGCCAAAATGTTGTTAGTTGTTTTTGCTCTTTGGTGGAGCCCACCACCCAGCTCCCAAATCACACACACAGGTTTATTACTAATTCTAAACGTCCGGCCTTTGCTTGACTTGTTTTTAGGCATTTTTTCTTAACTTTAAATTATCCTGTCTATCTTTTGCCTCTGGGCTTTTTCTTTTCTATTCCTGTATAGCTTTCTTTGTTTCTCTGTGGCTGGGTAGGCTGGCCCCTGATGTCCTCCTCTCCTTTTCTCACTCCTTCTTCCTTTCCTCCCAGATTTCTCCTTCTGTATATTCTGTCTGCCTGCCAGCCCCGCCTATTTCTCTCTCCTGCCTCACTATTGGCCGTTCATCTCTTTATTAGACCATCAGGTGTTTTACACAGGCACAGTAACACAGCATGCAAATTCAAATGCAACATGAACAAGAGTAACACACCTTATAATATTCTACAACATCAGTGTGTTAGCTGGGCATGAAGACACATGCCTTTAAGAAGAATCTCTTGACTTCGAGGCCAGCCTGGTACTCAGACTGAGTTCCAGGACAGCCAGGGCTACACAGAGAAACCTTGTCTTGGTTTAAAAAAAAAAAAAAAAGTGTCATGGTTACCTTAATGGCACAAGTGTTATCTCCAGAGCTTAGAAATTTGAGAAAGAAATGACTAGACAACACAGTGAATGTTAGGCTGTCTCCTGGGTACCAGTTATTCGTCATCCTCCTTCTGGTGGTACTGGTGAAGTGCTCTCTCTAACCAGAAGGTGGGGCTGCTCTTCTTTGGACGCTGACTTCAGAGCCCTGCTTGGAAAGCTGATTTTCAACAGCAGGATGAACATAGGATCTCTGGGCACTTTTTAAAAATGAGATGGCCTGACATTTACAAGCACTTGTTGCTCTTGTGGAGGACCTGGGCTTGATTCCTAACACCCACATATCAGCTCACAAGCATCTGGAACCCCAGTTCCAGAGGATCGGACAGGCGCACACATGGCACACTACCTGAATGTAGACAAAATATTCATACAGTAAAAGAAAAATTTTTTTTTGATGTGTGTGTGTGTTCTGACCTGTCTAGTGTACGTGCGTGTGCGTGCGTGCGTGCGTGCGTGCGTGTGTGTGTGTGTGTGTGTGTGTGTGTGTGTGTGTGTTCTGACCTGCCTGGTGTGTGCTTGAAGTGGGCGGCTCTACTCTGGGTTTCAAGTTGATGTCACTTGGAGGCTGTCCATGCTCCACGCCCATGCTGAAGACACCGGAATGCCTGACATAGGAACAGCTGTCAGTGGCTGCAGATCAGCCAGGTGTCTCCAGCATTCGGCAGGTTTGGGGACCACCGTCCTGAGGCACTGTGTTTGAAAGTGTCACCAAGATTGCCTTCTGTTGGCTCAGCACACAGCACTTAGGTACTCCAGCAGAGTGGATGGCAGGGAGTGGGCGTCACCAGGGAGGATCCTAGACAGACTTACTTCCCTCTCTCTCCTTGCCCTGCTCCTTTCCTTGCTGAGAGCTGGCCCAGAGATTTTGGAGTGACTCAGCCTGGCAAGAGGACACAGTAGAGCCGCTCAGAGCCTGTGTCAGCTGGACCCTTTCTGTCTGTCCCCCAGCTTTGTGACGACAAACTGTGCTCTGCAGTTTTCATCCCGTGGAATCCGGCCCGGCCTTACCACTGTCCTAGCTCGGAACCTGGACAAGAACACCGTGGGCTACCTGCAGTGGCGGTGGGGTATCCAGTCAGCCATGAACACCAGCATCGTCCGGGACACTAAGACTTGCCACTTCACTGTGGCCTTGCAGGTGAGGAAAGGAGCTGCAGTCTCTTGAAGATGCATCCCGAGGCAGCTGTCTCATAACCTCCACCCTGCGGAGCAGCTCTGGGTACACCAGCAGTGACTTTGGCTCTAGTGTGGAAGGAGGATGTTCTCGGGCACCCAGGTGGCTGTGTTCCGATCATCTGAAAGGAAAGTAGCGTTTTCACATCCTTATATCAGAATGGTGCTCTTGGGTGCCGTGGCCAGGCAGAGAGAGAGAAGAAGCTGGTAGGAAGCAGGTCTCTTGAGAGTAACTGCTCCTGAGCTCCTTGTCCTAGCTCAGTGTTGCCAGAGGTTTCTGTTTCTCATGAGAGGCTAGTAAACTGCATTTTCATTAGAAATTTCAGTTTTTTTTATTGTCATGTGCTTCATAACGTTCCTATTAATGGTAGATTTCATAGTAAGACCATGTCACCCTGTGGTTCTCTGGAACCTTATTTTGTCCGGGATTCACACAGTTGCAGATCACTGTCATCTCTCAGCATGCCATTACACAATCAGTAGAGGCTGTACTAGCTGCTGGTAAATGTTCACACACTTGTCCTGATGAAGCTTCCTGCAGGCATTCTTCCAGAATGGTGAGGCTGAACCTGCATCCCTCTCCCCTCTCCTCAGCTGGGGATCCCTCACTCCTTTGCACTGATCAGCTATCAGCACAAGTTCCAGGATGATGACCAGACACGTGTGAAAGGATCCCTCAAGTAAGTCTCGGCTTTGCTCAACAGAGACGAGCCAGATCTGTGGAGGACCCTCAGGGTGGAGCTATGATGGGCACTATGTTATTGTCACTCCTGGGATGCTTCCTGACTGCCCCTTGCTTTGTAGCCAGCCTTGAGAGGCTCTGCTGCTAAAGAACCTCCAAGATGTCCCAGAGCCGCTGATACCCACGGAAGCATCATGGCATTTGCTCCCGTGGATAATGGGCGGGGGAAGGGGGAAGCATAGGGACTTGGCTCTATTTTCAAGCAGCTCCTGTGTGTGGCCGTGTGGCCTGGAGGTTAACATGTGCCAGCAGCTGTGCTCTGCCCCCACAGGGCAGGCTTCTTTGGAACAATAGTGGAGTATGGAGCTGAGAGGAAGATCTCCCGACACAGTGTCTTGGGTGCTGCTGTGAGCATTGGCGTCCCACAGGGTGTGTCTCTCAAAGTCAAGTAAGTTGAGCCTGACTCTTGCTAACCAGGGGCTGAGGTTTAATTCCTGAGTGTGCCATTGCTTCTGAGCTGCATGAGCAGAGGTCAAGGAGAACATAAACCCAGCTGTGAGTTGGTGGAGGCCTAGGCTCTGCCCCACCTTCCCTGGGAATGTGTTGATCATTGCGTCCCTCACACCTCAGCAGCCCTGTTCCCACCCAGTGCCACCATAGGCATCCACAGCATCAGATTCCTTCTTGTCTAATAGCATGTCAACGTGCACTCTTTCTCTACACTGCCTAGTCATTCAGAAGTGCTGTCTGAGTGCTTGGGCTTTGGGTGTTTTATTTCAGATGTGGTCTCACATAGCCAAGGCTGTCCTGGAACTCAAACTTGGGATCCTCCTGTTTCAGTTACCTCGGTATTGAGATTTCAGACATGGACACATCTGGCTTATAGGTTTGCTTCCTTCTCTGTTGTATTGCAGTTGGGCCTCTTCCCAGCCCTCTCTGAAGGGGCCTTTGACCACCTGGGCATCTTCCTTCTCGGCAGAGGGCAGCTGTCCATCCTCTTCTGATGTGGAGTCGATAGCTTCTGCCTCTCCATCCCACCCTACGCTTCTCTGTGCTGGGATTCTTGGACAGCCCGCTGGAGCTCTGCTTTTCTTCCTGGCTCTCTCTGTCTGCCTTGCAAACAGAAGCAGCTCTGTGGGGCACAGTCCTTGTCTGTGCAGACTCTTCCACAGTGGCCCAGTCTGGCCCGTGCTTTTTAGTACCATCATCTACAGGTTTTGGTATCTGGATGGAGTCCTGGAACCTGTGCTCCATGACTCCCAAGGAATGGCTGTACTGTATTTCCAATGTCCTTGCCTTAAGGGCTCATCCTGGCCACTTCCTAAGTCTCCAGTTTATATGCAGGTGTCCCCTCTCTATCCGTGGATATCACATGTGTGGATTTAAGCCACCCTGAATCAGAAATCATGGAGGAAAAGTTGCACAGGCACAAACAGTGCAGTAAGGCAGCTGTGTTGTACAGCATTCATGTTAGACACCATAAGAAGCTGGTATTTAAGTCTGTGGGCACGGCAGTCAGGTCTGTAATCCTAGCATCAGGGAGGCCTGGGACTAGATGACTCAGGAAAGTGTTTGCAATGAAGTCTTGGTTTGACCCCAGAGCCCATGTGAAAAGTCCAGTGTGGCAGCAGATGCTTGGTCCCAGGGCTGAGAAGTCAGTGACAGACCGATTCCTGGGATTTGTTGGTGGGCCCATCCTAGCCTGCTAGCCAACTCCCAGACCAATGAAAGATCTTGTCTAAGAAAACAAAAGTGTGAACAACTCTGTAAACTGAGGTGCAGTTTTTCTGTACTGACCGCCCAGTTCCAAATAAACACACAGAAGCTTATAGTAATTACAAAATGCTTGGCCGATGACTCAGGCTTATTACTAACTAGCTCTTACAACTTAACCCATTTCTATTAATCCATGTACTACACTGAGGCCCTCTATCTCATTTTGTATGTCTGACTCATTCTCCATCTGGCTCAAAACTCCTCTGACTCTGCCCTTCCACATCCCGTCATTCTCAGTTTGGCTCTCCCGCCTGACTTTATCCTGTTCAGCTATTGGCCAGTCAGCTTGTTTATTAAACCAATCATAGCGACATATAGTCACACAGTGTACAGAAGGATTATTCCACAACACAAATCCTTAGGAATGACACTTGGTTGTTTTGACCTCCATGTGCACATGTATCTACCAAAAAGTTTGAGAACTAAATTCTCTAGTGTATCAGGTGTCCCCCTCTGGCCTCTGCAGGTATTGTGTGCATGTGATACAGTCACACATGCACAAGGATCAAATAATTTTTTTAAAACATAGTACTGGTGAGATTGCGTAGGATTCTGCAGACACACTACCATTTTGCACCTCTGAGCTGCAATTCCTGGATACCGCTGATTATATGCACTCTAACCCTCTTTTATCTGAATTGAGAGCACTAGTGAGGCTGAGGCCCCATACTCTGCTAGGTTCTGTCTGAGCACTTGTGATGATGACTTACTTTGAATTAGCTTCTCAGGGACGGTAGGTCACCTGTCACCCTGTGTTTCCTGTGACAGTATTAAGCTGCCCAAATTAAACTTTTTAAAGATTTGTTGTTTTTAATACTGTGTGGGGGTCTGTCCACATGAGTGTGAGTGTTGTGAGGGGCCCAAGGTGTCACATCCCTGGAGCAGCTGCAGGCCTCCAGGTGTGGGTGCTGGGAATTGAACTCGTGTCCTCCATATGGCATTAACTACTATGCTGCCTCTCTGGCTCCTTCAAACTAAATTTTTATGCTGGTTGGATGTCCCTTACCCTTGACATAAATGTTATAGTCCATATTTTCAAATACTTGTATGTAAAGAGGAGTCTTGGGGATAGGACCCAAATCTAAATGAATTCAGTTTCTTTCACAAACATAGAGCTTTAAGAATTTTCTGTTTCACCTCTGTCAACTTGGCTATTTTGTGTTTGAAGCAGTGTGTCTCTTTCTCTAAGGGTGAAACTTTTTTTTTTTTTTTTTTTTTTTTTTTTTTTTGTCACACACAGAGGAATTCAGCTGATATTCAGGGAGCCAAACTGATGCATAATAAGGGTGAAACTTCTAAGCATTGGTTTCGTTTGTTCCTCTTACCCGCCTGTCCTCTGTGGTCACCCTATTGGCAAGGTACATCCTTTCCACCCTTTTTTTTTTTTTTTAAAAAGACAGGGCCTTACTAGATAGTGCCAATCTCAAACTCGAAAAGATCTGAGTGCCTCCGCATCCCCACTGCTGGGCTTAAAGGAGTGCTTGACCATGCCACACTTGAGTCCTTTCTAATAAGAACATTTTACAACAATGAAGCCCCTTTACAGTCTACTTCGTCTTACACATTTGATGTTGTATTTTCACTATCTAGTTCAAGCTGTTTTCTAGTTTCACTAGGAGTGTGTTGCTTAATTGTGCACGGTGCTATCGCATGCTTCTGCTTTTGCTTATGTGTGCATGCTTTTAATCCCATCCTTAGGAGGCAGAGGCAGGTACATATCAAGTTCCAGCAGGCCAGCCACGAATACACAATAAGCCCAGCAGATGGAGGGAGGGAAGAAAGGAAAGATGACTGCTACTTGAGCCAAGTGTGTCTCATGCCTATAATCCCAGCTGAGGCAGAAGTATTGCTACAATTTTAAGGCTAGCCTGGGCTACATAGTGCCAGGCCAGCATGAGCTGCACAGGGAAACCTTGTCTTAAACAAATGCATTCATGCATACATACCTGAATGAGGTGGGTAGCTAAATGGGACAGCATGTGCTTAGCACACACAAGGCCCTGGGTTCTGTTGAAGTACCCAGGAGTACAATGGAAATATGCCAGTCCCATGTGCTCATGTTCACCTGTCCTACTGTTGGTCAGTGCTTCATTGTCTTTGTTGTATCTTTCTCTGTGCCATTAGCTCACAAAAACGACGCCAAGACATTAATTATAAATGCTCGGCTGATAGCTTAGGCTTGATACTAACTAGCTCTTATAACTTAACCCATATCTTTTAAGTACATGGCTTATTACCTTGTAACTCATATCTTTTACATGACTCAGTTACCTTTACTCTGTACTGCCCATGCTGCTGCTGCTTCATCTCCAGGCGTCCCTGCCTTCTTCCCAGTGCCCTTTAAACCAATCAGAGTGACACATCTTCACAGTGTACAAAAAGATTATTCCACAACACTTTCTTTTAAAATAAAATAAACACTAATCTGAGGCCCAGCGTGGTGGTACTGACTGAGGTAGACTGAAGCAGGAAGATAACTTGAGCCTAGTAGTTCAAGGGCAGTCTGAGCAACATAGCGAGACAAACCTCCTCCCTGCCCCTCATCTCAAAACATGAATACAGCCCTGTTACTATATTTTTAAGATTTTTATGTCTTATGTGTGAATGTCTGTTTATATGTAGATATACATGCAGGTGCCCTTGGAAGTCAACAGAGGGCCTCAGGTCCCCAGGAACTAGAGTTACAGGCAGCTGTGAGCTGTCCAGTGTGGGGTTCTGGGAAACTAAAGTGGGTCCTCTGCAGGAGCAGCCAGTGCTTGTAGCCGTGAGCCATCTCTCCAGACCCAGTCCTAGCTCTCATATGTGGTCACGTTCACAGCTGCTCTGTGGAGCCACTAATCAGGAACCCCTCGGCCTCTGAAGTCTCTGGGGTTGTTTAGAACACCTCATTTACTGAGACAGGCTGTCTCCAGGGCTGCTTTCCTCTCCTGGAGCAAAGCACAGCTATAGGGACATTGACTCCAGCTAAGCGTTCACTCTCCATTTGCCCTTGAGGTCAGCTTTGGAGCTGCTGTGCTGGTTTCTGGAAGTGGCTCCCAATGGCTGAGACCCCACTACTCCGTGGGAGACCTGACACACCCTGTGTGTTTTGTTCTTGCTTCCCACAGGCTGAACAGGGCCAGTCAGACCTACTTCTTCCCTATTCACTTGACGGATCAACTGCTCCCTAGTGCCGTGTTCTACGCCACTGTGGGGCCACTGGTGATCTACTTGGCGATGCACCGTTTAATCATCAAACCATACCTCAGGGCTCAGAAGGAGAAGTGAGTTTTGCACTAAGAACCTCTACCTTGGTCTCCTAAACTGGAAAGATGACTGGGTCTACCCTGCAAAAAGAAGACAGGTTAATGCTGGGAAGTGCTAAGCATGGCGTCCAGGTCCTGACAGGTCCTAGTCGCTGTTAGCCAGCTGCAGCAGCAGGGAACTGTATTCCTTCCCTTCTGGCCGGTCAGTCCCACCCCCCAGAAGTGACTCGATTTGCTTTATAAAATCGGCTTCAAACAGGACCAGCACAAATGCCGCTTCCCTCTCTCCTTCGTAGACATCTCACCCTGGCACTGAACTTGAAGTAGAATGGGTCTGTTCTGTGATGCACACTAACTGTAGTCATGGAAACCACAGAACAGACCTAGCTTTGAAGTTTCTTATAGAGAGCCCCTCAGCCAAAGCTGAGTCCAAGCATCCCTCGCACACCCAAGTGATGGAGAGGCCCTTTGTTAGCCTCGGAGCTGCCCATGACCTCTGTTATTACTGCAGTGTAGGGACTCAGTTCCCATGGATGTTTAAGTCCTGGAGCAAAGAACGTGCTCCATCTGACAGCTCTGTGTGGGCAGACCCTGAGTCCCTCCCTTGGCTGTAGGAGCGGGTATTTCTGCATCCTAAGTAGTCTGAGCTGTCTGCCTGCTGGAGTCTTCTCCCAAGGAAACAGCAGTTCAGAAAGTTCCATGGAGGAGGTGGACAGGGAAGGAAATCCCAAACTAAAGGAAGCTCTGCCGGCCAGGCCGGCCTGGGGTGGTTTTTGGAGGTTACCATCACAGACTGCATACTGGGCTTAGTCCAGCAGGGGGCGCAGTGCGTTCGCCGTAGAGTCACTTGTGCCCGCTTCTCTCTGAAAGGGAGCTGGAGAAGCAAAGGGAGAGCACAGCCAGTGACATCCTGCAGAAGAAGCAAGAGGCGGAAGCTGCTGTGAGTACCCCACTGCCGCTGTGCAGACCAGCGCCCGGGCGGCCGCCTCCCCACCCTGCTCCAGCCCGTCCTGCTGGAGCTGGACTGTGGAGGAAACTCCTTACTGTCCAGTGCTGGTCCCAGAGCCCAAGGGCTTCTCTTTCCAACAACCTCATTTACCCACAGCCTTTCTGTGACCTGAGGGGCACATTCTGGAGCCTGGTCTGTGCCTTGAGATGAACACAGCCCTCCAAAAGCCTAACGAGGTTTAGTAAAGCAGCAGGCATTTCTTCTCCTCCCTCCCTGTACTACTGTTACGGAGGTGAGGGAGCAGAATGTCACAGCTGAACAGCAGGGTGCCATGGGGTTCTTGTGACCAGAGGAAAGGCTACAAAGGCACATGGCTGAGAGACCACGTGAGGCCATTTATGTTCCCTGGCAAACATGTTCATTTGGGGGGCCGCACACGGCCCTCCCCACAAAGAACACAGGTCCTTCTCAAGAAAAGTAGGGGCTCCAGCTGCTCACTTGAAGTGTCTGTTTTAAGGCAGGATCCTACTCTGCGTTAGAGACGACCTCATGTTTGTTATGTGGCCCAGGTTAGCCTTGAAATTCATCACTGTGTATATCTGTTCTTAAATACTGACCGTGTGTTCAGTATTTTCTCATCTATCACCTGCATGGGCAGAGTCACTGAGAAGGGAGAAAGGTGCTGTCCCTTCCTCTGGGGTCATCATGTGGTGGTCTTCGAATCTTAAATGGTCTTTTAATAAAAAACCCAGAGCCTGATATCAGGGTGAAAGTGAAAGGTCAGAGAAGCAGAGCAGCCAGCCCCTAGTTCTTACCTCTACGACATCCTCAGTCTAAAGAGAGTGGGTTCCTGTTTCCTCACAACTTATATACCTTTCTCTGCCCAGACATCACTTCATGGGATTAAAGGTGTGTGTGCTCCCCAAACAAAGGCATGAGATCTCAAGTGCTGGGATTAAAGGTGTATGCCACCACTGCCTGACCTCTGTGTCTAATCTAGTGGCTGGCTCTGTCCTCTGATCCTCAGGCAAGTTTATTAGGGCACACAACACATCACCACAGTGTGGGGTGTGCCTTGTCAGGTGACTCCCCAACACTACCTCAAGTAGGGCTGAGGGCTTCAAACTTGGTGATGGGTGAGCTGAGCTCAGGGCGTGTGCTCCTTTCCCTGCGTCCAAGAGCAGGCATCTTGACATGGACACAAACTGGGTGTTTGTCATTCTCTGACCAAAACAAGTCCAGGGTCCCCGACATGTCCGTCTTCTCTCAAAGGTTCGGCTGATGCAGGAATCTGTCCGAAGAATAATCGAAGCAGAGGAGTCCAGAATGGGTGAGGATGCGCACCTCTCTGGGCTGGGCTGGGCGCTGGGGTCTCCAATCTCCAAAGCGAAGTGGCGGGACGAGCTGTGGCAGCCCTTGCTGCTCTGTCCGCAGGGCTTATCATCGTGAACGCCTGGTACGGGAAATTTGTCAATGACAAGAGCAGGAGGAACGAGAAGGTGAAGGTGATCGATGTGACTGTGCCGCTGCAGTGCCTGGTGAAGGACTCAAAGCTCATCCTCACCGAGGCCTCCAAGGTATGCAGACGGGTCACCAAGGCTGCCTGCTCCCAGGATCTACAACAGAAGGCAGTCTGGGCTCCAGCTCCATGTGCCCAGGACAGTCAGGCCTGCAGTGGCCATTTCCTTAGAGTGTCTGGATAGCTTCTGTCCTGGAGCCACTGCCTGCTTCCATGGACCCTGAAATCCACCTGGAAAGTGTCCACTGAGCTACCAGATGCCACCCAGCAGCAGTACCTCTCTTCCTGGCACTTGCATGTCATTTGTCTGCAAGTTCCAGAAAGAGGGTGTGGACTCATCTGGACGTGAGAAAAGGGGCTTGAGGGCCAGTCTAGCACTACCTGAGTAAACAAGTCTAAATTCTCCTTCCTTCATCCAGCTCCAAAGTGTGTCTCCTCCTCCATGCTGTGCCCAGTTGTTGGCAGAGGGGAGCAGAGCAGGCCTTGAGGGCTGACCCTCTGTTTGTTGCAGGCCGGGCTGCCAGGCTTCTACGACCCATGTGTTGGGGAGGAGAAGAGCCTCCGCGTGCTCTACCAGTTCCGAGGTGTGCTGCATCAGGTGATGGTGCCCGACAGTGAGGCCCTGAGGATACCAAAGCAGTGTAAGTAGCTACCCCTTGGTGTCAGCTTCCCTCTCCAGGTTCATCAGTGACAGCTGAGTTTGTGAGGTGATTGTATTGTCCTTGTCACAGATGGAGTTGGAGCTCACCATTGGCCAGCCTGGGCTACGTAGTGAGGCTCGTCTCAAAAAAAAAAAAAAAAAAAATCTAGCCGGCAGTGGTGGTGCACACCTTTAATCCCAGCACCTGAGAGGCAGAGTCAGGCGGATCTCTGTGAGTTCAAGGCCAGCCTGGTTTACAGAGCGAGTTCCAGGACAGCCAGGACTGTTTCACAGAGAAACCCCGTCTCAGAAAACAGAGTCTAGAGAGACGGCTCAGCAGTTCAGAGCACCTGTTATTCTTGCAGAGGACCCAGATCAGTTCCCAGCACCCACACGGTGGCTCACAGCCATCTGTGACTCCAGTTATTGGGGACCTGACGCCCTCTTCTGACCATGGGCACCAGGCATGCATGTGGTGCACATCCATACATAGAGGCTGAACACTCGTACACAGAAATTGTAAACGGGGCAGGAGGCCCATTCTTGCCGCAGCTATGAGAGGCTGTGTGGAAGTGACACCTTGTTCCTGGGTGCAGAAGCAGGTGCTTCAAGTTGAGTGTAGTGGGAGGCAGCAGGCAGGGATAGGCGGGCTCTGAGCTCCAGGCCAGCCAGGGCTACATAGAAAACCCCTGCCTCAAAACCTGAGAAACTCAGCAGCAGGTGCTCCTAGCCCAGCCTTGGTGCAGGAGGTGTGGAGGAAGCTCACTTGGCCTTTCGCTGTGCTTTTCTTTCCAGCTCACAGGATCGATACAGACGGATAAACTACTTGAGAACCTGAGCAAAAAGGCTACAGAAATACTTTCCTGGGAGTCTACAAATTTGGAAGCAGGGAAAACCCAGACATGAGATGTTTTTAGTTTATTCCTCAAGAAGGTGGCACTGTATCAATTATGTGAAGGGACATGCAGACAGCCTAGCTTCGTGGGTACTGTGGGTAAGGACTGAGGAGCCCCACCCTGGCCAGACCACAGCACGGCCATATCTTTCCCCAAGGATCATGTTCCTGGAGGGCAGGGCCCAACCTGACTCTTCAGGTCACCCAGTCCTGGTCCTCACCACGAGTGGCCGTGCACAGCAGCTCTCTGGAGGTGTTTGGAACATTCTATCCTCACATTGAGACTGTCCTTCCTGAAGTCCACGCTGCACATGGGGAACATGGAAAGGAGGAAGGTGTGTCACGGGCTGCTCAGTAGACTTCCCACAAACCACCTTTCTCTTCTGGAACATTACAGAGTGGACTGGAGAGGACTGTGGGTTTATAAAACTTCTTTTTATCTGAGAACAACAGCTTTGGAAACTAGTGTCTTTCTTCCCACTTCAGAGCTTCTCAAATCATTCCTCCAGGCCTTGGCTTGGGACAGAATGGGGAGACCCTAGGTCCCAGGGTGCACTGTCCAGGCACACTGCCCACACTGCTAAGAAAACAGACCCTGCTGCTGCCGGTGGCCCCTTCACCCCACACCACGAGACACCTGTCTTGCCTTGCCTACAACCACTCCTCTGGAAGATGGTGTTGGAAGGAGGGGAGCTTTGCCAGTTTGCCAAATCCTGGGTGTGGACCCAAGGCCGGCCCAGGTGCCTGCACCTCTAGTGAGTCCCCAGCAGGTGGCGCTGTTGCTCGCCGGGCCAGGCCCTCACGGGGTCCCTTCTAAGGAGTCTCAGTTCCCAGACCTCTTCTGTCGCACACTTGCTAGATGTCACTGCGGGCTCTACCCCTCTGAGCAGGTGTGACACCAGCAGTGGCTCTGAACCTGGCCCCGCAGCAGTAACTGCTGAAGGCAGGTATTGCCTCACATTCTCACAACCCTTCAGTTGTAAGCGGTTCAGTTCTGTTGTATTTATCTCCTTTTTTTTAGAGGATGTTTCTTTGCCCCACAGACTGGTGTGCGGTTTGCACCGTTGCATGAGCCAGACTCAGTGCTGTGGCTTCTTGGGCACTGCCACCTCCTCTGTGTGACGCTGGCTGTGGGAGCCCTGCCCGACAATAAACCTGACCTGAAAGCTGAGGCCGCTTTGGTGTGTGTGTGTTTAGAAAGGGTCAGTAGATGGCCGCAGTGCCCCAGGCCTTTTCCCATCCTGCTGCTTCAGTTAGACCACTGGCTGCAGCTTGAAGCTGGGGTTCCTTCCAGTCTGTGCTAACTATTCACCTGAGATACAGAACCTCAAAAGAAGGAAGCTAGATGCAAGGTTTGTGCTTGCTTTTTCATCACGGTCTGGCTGTGTGGTCCAGGATGGCCTAGAACTCATGATTCTCCTGCCTCAGCCTCCTGAGTGCTGGAGTTACCTCTTCTCAGATAGATTTTTATCGTTTTCACTTTTTAACACATTCTTCATGTGTGGGTATTTTGCCTGCATGTGTGCACCGTATCTTTACATGGTGCCTTCAGAGACCAGAAGAGGGCAGAAAAATCCTCCAGAACTGGAGTTAGAGATGGTGGCAAGCCATCATTACATATGATGATATGGGTTCTGGGAACTGAACCTGGATCCTCTGAAAGAGCAGTAAGTACTCTTAACCATTAAGATGTTTCTGGGCCAGGCGGTGGTGGCGCACGCCTTTAATCCCAGCACTCGGGAGGCAGAGGCAGGCAGATCTCTTGAGTTCAAGGCCAGCCTGGTCTACAGAGCGAGATCCAGGACAGGCACCAAAACTACACAGAGAAACCCTGTCTCGAAAGACCTAAAAAAAAAAAAAGTTTCTGCAGCCCACACCCCATGTTTATTTAAGTCAGTTCTGTAGTAGTGGTAGTCACACCCTGTCTGTCCTGTATCAGGGAAAGAGTGTAAGCAGCACACCTAAACCTAGAGTTCAGATAATTTATTCCATGTTTACACAAACCAAGCCAGAAAGAGTCACTCAGAAATACAGGCTAATGTGGGGGACCTTTGGGGAGGTGAGGAAGACCCCACAGGCTAAACATGTTCCTGGAGGTGGACTGCAAGAACCGCTACCTCTCCCTTGGAGTTAACTCTGGCAGGACTGTGACAACTCCTAACATTTGGCCCCATAGCCGCGGTCCTCAGCCTAGCAGACCTGAGGCTGTGCCTCCGGTCCCCCGGCGCTGGCCCCTCCCCCGGCGCTGGCCCCTCCCCCGGCGCTGGCCCCTCCCCTGATGACTGCCTGTCAAGGCATCCAGTCCCACCGTCTCAAGACACCTCGCAGCATCAGAAGCGAGTGGGAATGTGCACAGCAGAGCTGAAAACCGCTTCCTGCCAGAGTGTTGCCACCATCCGCACATCCCAGAGCCGGCCTGGGCTCAGTTCCGCTGTGCTGGCCGTCTGGCCCGCTGTCCCCGCGGTCCCCGCGGTCCCCGCTGTCCCTCTCTGTAGGCTCTCAGGCGGCTACACGTCCTCTGAAGCAGCAGCCTCTGGGCCTTGAGGCGCTTCCGGAGCCTCTTGTTTTCCTTCAGTGTGAGGAAGAGTTTTTTTTTCAGGGTATCCAAGTCCAAAAGGGCATAGCTGTGATCAGAGGGCTGTCCCAGAGGGGGCCTTCTCAACCCCGTGGGGCTGGCTGGCAGTCCAGGAGCCTCCATTGCTTCTGTTCTCTCTGGTGAGACCTGAGGACAGAGGTCAGTGAGTGCCAAGGAAAAGCTGTCCGGGTGGCCCTGTGTCCCCAGCAAGAAGGCATCTGAGCTGGGGTCACAAATGCCCATTACCCTTCGGGTTGAGCCCCAGCCCTCGTTCCCTGGTGAAATCCTGGTGGTGCTTGACCGCCGTCTGGGTGGTCTTAGGAGAAGCTCTGAAGTCCGCCACCTATCCCTCTGCTCCTGTTCTGTGGGGTCCTCTGGGGGGCACTTCTGAGACCAGCTTGTACCCCGGGTCTTACCTGTTTCACAGGGCCTTCAGTGTCTGGAGGCTGAAACTCTTCCAGTGTGCAGTCCCCACCAGCCCCCACCTCAGGACAGACCTGGGAACAGCAGGCGGAGTCAAGATGGCTGAGCCGGCAGACACCGGATCCTCATACAGCTGCCACTGTCCATCCCTGAGTAATCCCTACATGGGGGCTGTGACCAAGTCCTGTGCATCCGCAGTAAGAGCCCTGTCTCATTCTCCCACCTACTCCAGGACTCCAGCCTGTGACCCACTGAGGTCTGATGCCAGAGGACAGGGAAGCCCGAGGCCACAGCTTCCCTCTGAGGAGGAAAGTACCCTGAACTCAAACCTAACACTCTGCTTTGTCTTCAGATGCTCTAACTCCGAGTTCACCAAACTCAAGCTTGTGAGTGCACTGCCTGACTGGGAGCTGCCCTCCATAGCAACCCTGGGATGTATGGAGAGCTGGTACACTCAGCATCTCCTCCCTCACCAGCCACAAGACAGCTCTGGTTCAGGCAGGACACAGTGGGACCTAACAGTGGGCCAGACAGGGGCCTGGGACACCCCAGTCCCTTTGCGCAGCCTGAAGTGGGGCACACCTAACAATACTGACTGGACCCAGCTGTGCCTACCCCTGCTTTCACTAGATACGTTCCCAAATCCGGGGTCAGCAGCACCTGACCGGGTCCCCATGGTTCCAAGGACCCTGGAGACTGGCAACCATCCTCAGTGAACACTGGCCCTACAGCGAGCGCCATGTAATCAGAAGGTTTTGCAGATCTGAAGTCTCTGTTAGCTGCTGGCTGTGCCCACAGTGGCTATCCGCAGCTTCTTAATGCCACTTTAGCCTGGGGGCCCTGAGGGCTGTGAAGTGAAGCCCTGGACCTCCTAAACCTGCTCAGGTCTCTTGCAGCCTCTGTCCACTGTCACTCTAAGCACGCCTAGAATGCACTGAATGTACTTGAGGCTGGGATGGTGGCAGTCCTGCCTCTGCCTTCTGAGTGCTGAGATTACAGGCGTGTACCATCACACCTGGCTTTTTGGTTTGTTCTGAGACAGGTTCTCATGTACCTCAGACTGGCCTCAAACCCCAAGAATGACTGACCTTCTGATCTTCCTGCCTCCACCTCTGGAATGACAGGATTGCACATATGCACAGCCCAGGTCTTGTTGGAGATCCAACCCTGGGCTTCGTGCATGCCAGGCAAGCACCTCTGCCAAAGGAACAACCACCCCAGGCCCAGCACACGTGCTTTAGTGTTAAAGGAGCTTTAAATCACTTCTTTTGGGGCGTGGGAGGGGTCTCATGTACCCCATGCCGGCCTCACCCTCCTGCCTCTGGCTCCACATTACAGTACCACCACCATAGTTTACAGAGTGCGAGGGCTTGAACCCAGGGCTGCTTCCATCCTGGGCCAGTACTCTTACCAACTGAGCGACCCCTTCAGCCCAGCTCCAGCTTCTTTTTAAGCTCCTCACTCAGCACACACACACACGCAGTCCCACTGGCTGGATGTCAGACCAGCACCATACCTGCGTGGGGTTCTGGAAAGCGAACACGGTGGGCACAGCGTTGTGTTTCAGGTTCTTGCGGTTCCCAAAGGCACTGAAGCACTCGGGTCTGAAGTGCTCGGAACAGATGACTGTGTGCTGCTTGGGTTTGAAGTTGGCCCGGCCGATGTTGAGCACCCACTCCTTCAGCAGCTCTGGGCGGCTGAATGGGAACCTACAGGCACAGCATTCCATGGCACAGCTTTGTAAACTCAGTAATCCACTTTGTTAGTCGTATCTAACATCCAGACACTCACCATGGCTGTTACCAGCATATATATATGAAGCCCAAGATCATGAACATGGAAAAAGAGCCCAAGAGAGCTATCTGTCCAAAGCACATGCCAGGAGCTACCACTCCTTCCTGTCACTCACCACTTCCCAGGCCCTGGTTTCCTTCCAAAACATGGCAGTGCACAGGACCGAGTCCCTGCCCTTCAGGATCCTACATCCTAAACAGCAGCAAACCAAGCTGAGATGGACTGTGAGGGCTGAAGCCGGAGGAAGCCCTGTGGGAGTTACAGCTGGCCAAGGTAACATTTGAACAGACCCTGCAGCAAGTGGAAGACAAACCCTGTGGCCTTTACAGAGGATGGGTGCGAGTGAGGGACCTGGAGGAAGAAGGACCGGCCACATGACGCAGAACTTTAGATAGATAGATGAGGTCTCTGTAGGTTCTGAATGAGGGAAGGAGAGGGGGCCTATGTCCACCCAGGCTGCAGTAAGAACTAGGATTGAGCAGGAGAAAGTGCTGACTCTGCAATCCTAGCACTTGGAAGGCTGAGGCAGGAGGACAGCTTTGAGTTCAAGGGCAATCTGGTGTACCACAATGAGACTTCCGTGTCAAAAACAAAAACAACAAAAGGCCAGGTGTGATGTCAAACATCTTCAACCGCAACACTTGGGAGGCAGAGAGAGGTAGATCTCTATGAGTTCCAAACCTCATCTACATAGCAAGTTCCAGGCCAGCCAAGGACTTGTCTTCCCCCTAACCCCACCCCCCAAAAAAAAGAGAAAAGAAAGAAAAAGCCAAGTATCAAGGTTTGCCTGCGGATCATGAAACAATGAAAAGGAGCTTCGTGTTTGCCATAGAGAAGGGGAGGTTTGGGTGAAGAGAAGTTTGAAATGTTAGGTGTCAAGTTCAAGGTGCTTTTCAGACTACCAAGTACAGGAGTGGCAGATGGGCACACGTGCCTGGGGACGTCCCTGCAGAACCTGCCAGCCTGGGAGACTTCAGCACTCTGGATACGCTCTGGATGGCTCCATCTTGAACATGTCAGCGCATGTGTGGGAAGTGGGGAGGACTCGGCAAATGGAAGGACAGGGAGTCTGACAGAGGTCAAGATGTGCCCTAGGACATGGGGAAAAGACCAGTCCGGTCAGAAGCTAATGAGCAGTCAGGTAAGACAAAGGCAGATGACATGGCCATACAAGGAAGAACTGGACATGGCAGTGCGTGCCTCAGATTCCAGCAGGAGGGGCCAGTTCAAAGCCAGCCTGGGCCACACAAAAAAGTAGAAGCAACACTGCCTAGGAGAAGGGACACAGGTGAGCAGGCAAGGCACAGAATGCACACATGAAAAATGTCCTTAGGAAGCTGAGCGGTATGTGCACTAACTACATGTCAATAAACACATTTTAGGGCCAGCAAGATGATTCAGGCGGAAAAGGCACTTGCTGTCAAGCCTTATGACCTGAGTTCGATCCCCAGAATTTATATGGTGGGAGGATAAAACCAACTCCTATAAGTTGTCCTGTGACCTCCACTCATGCACTGTGACATCTGTGCCCACACACAAATAAACGGAAACATGACCAGAAGACACAGGTCCCTTGGTAACTGCCCATGCAGCCACCAAGAGGCCCTTCATTTGCAGGACATAAATTCTGACACGTGTTCGTTCAATGGACTACTGTGCAGAAAAGAGCTCGATTGTGCGTGTGAGGCAAGGATGACTCTGAGGACCGTGCCCAGAAGGAAGAAAAGCACACGCTCCGATTCCATGACTTAAGGCTCAAACCTGGCCACAGCTATCTCCCTGCGGGTGGGTGAGAAGAGACTGTAAGTGGAGAGTCTTCTGTGAACTGTCAAATGATGTGTGCATTTTTCTATGGTTGCTAATCTTGAGTAGAAGCACTGAAACAGCGTTCTGGGGCCCGAGGAGGGGGCGGGTGGGGAGGGGAACACCAGGTGCGAGCAGGCTGCCAGGCCTGAAGGCACAGACATTGCTGGAAGCCTTGACGGGTGCTTCTTTGGAAAGGGCTACGCACTAGTTGTGCTGGGAAAAGGAGTCCTGGGACTACAGGCCTGGGTATCCACCACCTTCGCAAGATCAAAGTCCCTGCCACGCGGCCCGGCCATCCTGGAGGGAGCTCATTCCTCCAGTCCATGTACCTCCGCCTGGGCCTCCCTCGAAGTGACGCAGGCAGCAAGGGGCCAGAGCAGGGACACGGCCAGACGCCAGCCACTCTCCGCCTGTTCACACTGGGCACCTAATGCTTCCAGGCGAGATGGGCCAGCCCAAGCCTGCACCGAGAGGGTCCGACGGGGCTCAGGCTTTGAGGCTGGGGGAGCACCACTGACGCCCTGGACGTCCCCTCCCTGCAGTCCCGGTCCACCTCGCCCGCACACCCTGGGCCTCCCGCAGCTCCCGCCCGGTGCACTGGGGCCTGTAAGAACTCCATAGTGTCGGGTCCCGGCCTCCTATCCCTCACCGGTGGAAGGTGAGCTGCTTCCTGCGGCTGCTGTAGCGGTTGCAGCATTGCTTGGCCGCGCACGACTTCGGCATCTCGGAGATGGGCCCGCTGCCCCTAACAAAGATGGCGGTACGCGGCCTCGGGGGCGGAGCTTGAGGGGCGGGGTCTGCAAGGTTCCCGGTGCTTGGACCTGGCTTGCTCCGCTCTCTGAAGAAGTTGGGAGCCTAGGGATGCCTCCAAGAGTTTAATCCCAATGAACCTTGGAAACCCAGAAAAGGTGTCAACCCCCACCTCGGCTAATAGTTTAAAACTCCCCGAGGTGATAGGCAGGTGGGGGGGTTGGGTCAAAGTCAGGTACCGAGCCTGGCTAGCCTGAACTCATGAGATTCCTCCATCAGCCTCCCAGATAAGGGACCCACTTGACCACCAGTCGGCTTGGTGGACAGAGGATTCCTAGCACTGGAAACTCGCCTCAAACTCACATCTGCCTGCCTCTGCTGGGATTAAAGGCCTGTCACCATGCCGGGGCCAAGGAAAGTCCCAACCCCAAACTCGCAGAGCCTAAAGACTGTGGCTTTGGGAGTACAGATCAGTCAGGGGTGGGCACACCACCTGAGCAGAGCCAGTGTGACTGAGGAACAAGGGAAGCCTTTCAAACAAGTGCACACTGGATCTAGGAGTTAACCAGACAAGCGGGCCACGGGTCACGATCCTTTTCACTGTGCCAAATGCCAAAACCCAATCAGCTTTGCCACAGCCACTACCTGGGCTGGTGACTGGAGAGGACCACAGTGTCCTTCAGCACAGGACACCTTAGGAGACACCAACCTCAAAGTAGCAATATCTTTATTTACAAAATATACAGTTTCACAGAAACAGCTTGCTTTATACACATAAACTTTATAATTACACAGAACCATGTAAACGATGTTGTCTGGCCTGGCCAAAGCCGATGGGAGAGGTCTACTTTGGGGGTGACACCTTTCCCTCCCCACATCATCAGCCATCAACCAGGAGCCCCTAGAAGGGTCATGCCCAGTTTGCATAAAGAAGCTGATTCCAGCTGCCCAGCTCAGTAAACCCCCAAGCCAAGGTGTCTGCCTTCCCACACCACCCACAGGGAAAGAGCCCCCTAAAAACACAAAGCAAGCAAACACTGAGATGAGGGTCGATGTATCCCAGAGGCATCAATCTCTGAGCACACATAACAATGGCCAGCTACACCGTTCCACAACAAAACCACTTATTTTTAAATGCACTTAAAAAAAAAATAGAACTACTGGAACTTTGGTTATTGTCAGGGTGAAAACACTGGACAAGTACTGTCATGGGGCGGGTCTTTGGCAAATTCCTCTAACTTGTCCTAGGTATTGACTCCTCTCAGAGTCAGACAATAGCCTGGGGACAGGACCTTCTGGAACAGCTCCTTCTCTATTGCAAAGTTCTCCCTTGAGGTCTGCGGGACCAACTGAGCTTCAGCAATGAGCATTTCTCTGTACTTTAATATGAGCAACAGGATTTTAAAAACAAACAAACAAAAAACTAAGACAGTTACTTAAACTGGACAAGTGTAAATATACTGAGGCCCTCCCCCTCCCAGCTCTGATTAGCAGTCACAGTCTGAACTCCTTTGGTCTTAAGATACTGTGGGAGTGCCTGATGACCCCACACAGGTGCTACACAGGAAAGAAATGGGACCCACTTGGACACTCCCTGCCTCAGGCCTAACAGAAAACAGTACTTAGGAGATGGACCCACTGCTTTGTTAACCCTCCTGAGAACATGCACTGGAGTGGTGAAGGAGGCCACTGCAGAGCCAGGGCCTCCCTCTTCCTTCACCCCTAGGACCACTAGTGTCCGGGGAGATGAGGCAGCCCTCCACCAGGCTAGAGCTCTTGTTCACACCTGGGAAACTGCAGACTGCTGCAAGCTGACGATGGTACAGCGCTATCAAACCCTCGCCTTGCCCCAGGAACCCAGCAGGCAGGCCAGCCTGTGTGGAGGGCGGATTCTTTTGAGCCATTATCTAAATGAACAACAGCACATAGGTCCCGAGGACACCTTCATCTGTGGGCTGCTACTGGAGCAGCTGAAGAACAGAGAACCAAGGGCTTCCAGAGGATAGCGCTGGGCACCCTGGGGCATGGACCAACGGCACAGAAAGGGCATCTAGGAAGACACTGGCCAGTACTTTGGGCTGTATCGTGCGAAAAAATGGTTTGCTTTTTTATATCGTGCAAAACAAGAAACTGAGTTATGAACACAGGACACCTCCACCCTCAACCCCCACTCTGTGGAGAAGTGGCTACATACTGTCCCTTCAAACAAACAGTGAAAAACCAAAGAATCACCGCTCACCCACCACCAAGGGCTCCTCTTGGGGACACCAGACCACTAAGGAAGCAGCTCCTTAGCCCAGTAAGTACAACGAGGCAGGGGCAGTGAGATCACAAAGGGGCAGGCAACTTGGATGGCTGCTGTATAGACACTTGTGATAAAAGACCAACACTGGAGAATAAACAGGCCAGGGAAACAGAACCACTCCCAAGCACAGAGGAGACACGGGACTGACAGCTAGCAGCAGCTCCCAACGGTGGAAACCGGCTAACAATGACTATGCCCGCACTCTCAGAGGAAGCAGACCTGGTGCTCAGTCTGCCTCCAACACAGAGAACACAGCCGGAGCAGCAGCTTTGACCACCATTTTATCTGCTCACTGGCTATGTACAGTTTTATCTGGACAGCTAGTCCTTTGCTTAGGCACCTGAGTGGCAGGGTCTGCCCGCACCAGAGCCAGGAGGTCTGTGTTCAACTAGGGAGGCCACAGAGCCCAGGCCCTTCCAGTCCCGCCTCTCCTTGCCAGCTCCAAATCAGTCCAGAAACAGCTTCCGGGAGCCCATTCGGGAACGATTGGAACGACGGATATCAAACTTGGAGTCCCGGCACTTTTGGCAGACAAACACTTCCGGAACATTGGATTTGCGGATCTTCGCACAGGACAGGTGAATCCAGGTGTGGCACTCATTACACTCTATCATGGGGCGACCAGCAAAGGGCTTCATGCAGAAACAGGTGACAAGATCCCAGGAATCATCATCTGGAAGGAAACAACAGTTCAGATGTGGGGACCTCCTGAGGCCTTCCTACCTGGAGCTGCACATAATGGTCTGAGTGTGGCCAAACCATCACTCCAGCTTAACTCGTTGAGCCAGTGTTCCTCTCTCAAGGCAGTGACTGCACCCCAAATGATGCTGAGATCCATGTAGGGGGCTACATCATTTCTGCACTCAGACTTAGAGAGAAGTAAGTCTTGGGCTGTATTCAGGAGCTAACAACTCTTTTAAGAGCATCTATCTGAGCAGAGGTGGCGCGTATCTAGAATCCCAGCACTCGGGAGGCAGAGGCGGGTGGATCGCTTGAGTTTGAAGCCAGCCTGGTCTACAGAGTGAGTTCCAGGACAGCCAGGGCTACAGAGAATATCAGGATATTAAAAAAAAAAAAAAAGCACCTATCTGCCCTTCCACACTTTCTCCTTTGAAAGATCCTAAGCACCCTGAGCCAACCCCAGGACCTAGCCCTCTGCTCGAACCACTCACCTGAGTCCACCATGATGTCCTCATCGTTGCCGGTGCTGTCTTCATCTCGGAAGACCACCTGCTTTCCCTGCCGGACAATAGTCCGTTTTCCTTCAGTCTTTATCTCTTTAACCTGATCAGGGGACACAGTAGCACAAGAGCCACTGGAGGGAGTGTCCGAGTCCCAGCCTGAGCAGGGGTCAGCCGAGGCCTGGGGAATATCCTGTACGGTGGGACTTGTGGGGGTCTCCACATACGGGTCTGCAGCCTCCAGCTTCAGCAAGCCCCCTCTGTATCCCTCCTTCACAGGCATGTCGCTGTCCCTTCGCTTCCTCTTCTTCTTCTTCTTCAGCTTGTCAGTTTTCTTCCTGTCCAGCAGGAAGTTACTGGGCTTTGCTCGCTGCAGGAGGGAAGGCTGCAGGTGGCTGAAGCAGCGGTCCGATACTGGCAGGGGCACTGAGGACGTAATGTCAGAGAAACCAGTGTCCCAGCCGTCACTGTCGACGGTGCCAGCAGTGCTGTTGGCGGGGCTGGGGCTGCTCCTCAAGGGGAGCTCCTGAAACAGAGCAACAGGGGCATGGTGGTCATTTCACCAGGCTCCAGGGCTGGGAGCCCCCCTCCCCCAGCAGGTCAGTCCTTCTGCACTCATCAAGTACAACTGGACCGGGACTCTAACCAGCATCACACTGGTACAACCTCAGGAGCATTAAGGTGCCAGCAGACCGGAAGGACACCTTTCCTGAGTGTGTCCTGCAGTCAGGACAAAGCTCACAGTTAAAAGGCTAAGGAGTAACTGGGCACTGGAGTGGCAGAGTGCTCTGCCTAGCATGCAAGGGGCCGTGAGTTGACTCCCACCCTCCAAGAGCCTACAAAAACTGCTACCAACACCCACTCAGGGTTAGTCTTCCCTGAAGAAGCAAAAGTACTCCTGCATTTATTCTCCTAACAGATTTCTTTCTTGGTTTTTCTGAGACAGGGTTTCTCTGTGTAGCCTTGGCTGTCCTAGAACTCCCTCTGTAGACCAGGCTGGCCTTGAACACAAGAGATACACCTGCCTCTGCCTCCTGAGTGCTGGGATTAAAGGCGTGTGCTGCTATATCTGGCTCCCAACAGGTATTTTTATAATTAAATGAATTTAAGTTAGTTTCAAATTTTTGACCTTCTTTAAAAAAAAAAAAAAAAAAAAAAAAAAAAAAAAAAAAAAAAAAAAAAAAAAAAACAGCTGGGCATGATGACCCATGCCTTTAAGAGAGGCAGGCAGCTCTCTAAGTTCAAGGCCAGCCTGGTCTACAGACTGAGTTCCAGGACAGCCAGGGCTACAGAGAGAAACTGTCTGGAAAAAAAAAAAAAAAAAGAAAAAAGAAAAAAAACGAACAAACAAAAAAACCCTGGAGACATCCCAAAATATTGCAAAATCTAAGTAGATAATTAGTGCCCCCAAATAGCAAGCTAAATGCTGCAGTTCGTACCATTCAATTATTTGCCAAGACTGGCAGCATTCTATGTGGTACAAAGTATGCATTATACAGCAGTAAGACTAAATCCATGCCATGATTTTATTTCCTCAATTACCAGATTCTGTTTGTAGCTTAGTGTGATATATACAGGATCCCAGCAGTCTGAATCCCACAGAGGCTGACATCCCCACTCCCCTTCGGCCTTTCCTTGGCAAGAAAAAAAAAACTCCTCCATGTACACAGAATATGGGGCATGGGTAAGAATCCCTCAAGACCCAGTTGTCTGGTATTCCCAGCAACTAGGCAAGATGTGAATCCTAGGGCAAGAGATTGTCCCCTCTGTGGCCTGGGTGTCCTCATCTTCAAGGCAGAGGGGAGAAAGAATGGCACTTGGTTCATTCTTCCTAAAGACAGTTGGCCTGGCCACTCGAGTACCGGCCCTTCTCAAAACAAAAACAAACAGCACAGGCACATAACCAACTACAGCTTTTACAAATACTTCTGGCCGGGCGGTGGTGGCGCACGCCTTTAGTCCCAGCACTCGGGAGGCAGAGGCAGGCAGATCTCTGTGAGTTCGAGGCCAGCCTGGGCTACAGAGTGAGTTCCAGGACAGGCTCCAAAGCTACACAGAGAAACCCTGTCTTGAAAAACCAAAAAAACAACAACAAAAAAAAAAAACAAAAAAAAAAACCCCAAACTTCTTTGTTGTTGCCATTAACACTTGAAAAGGAGTCCCTTAGTCAAGCTGGTCTGGAATTCACTACATGGCCCAGGCTGGCCCCAAACTTTTAAACAAACCTCCCATGTCTCATCCTTCTGAGTGTGGGGAGTACTAGAGTGAACGTAATGAATGTTGTAAGTTTGTTAAATCGCTGGACAGTGATGGCACACGTCTTTAATCCCAGCACTCAAGAGGCAAAGGCAGGCGATCTCTGAGTTCTAGGCCAGCCTGGTCTACAGAGTGAGTTCCAGGACAGCCAGACCTGTTACACAGAGAAACCCTGTCTTGAAAAACAAAAAAACAAAAAAACCCAGGCGTGGTAGCAAACACCTTTAGTCCCAACATTTGGGAGCCAGAGGCCAGCCTGGTCTACAGAGCAAGTTCCAGCACAGCCAGGACGACAAAAAGAAACCCTGTCTTGAAAAACCAAGATAAATAAATAAAAAATAAATAAATAAATAAATAAATAAATAAAATAATGAATGAATGAATGAATAAATAGATAGATAGATAAATAAATAAAAAATAAATAAATAAATAATAAATAAAATCTATTTGTTAAATTACTTCTAGACAAGCTTACTAAAGCTTTGGAATCATTTCCCTGTCTGAGCTCATCTAGGTCCCCAAAAAACTGATTGAAGCCAGGCTACCACCCAAACCTGGCACCAAGCGCTTCCAGACCCACGACTGGTGAAGCACCTGTAGCAGGAAACCAAGGTGCTGGGGGTCTGATGCTCCAAAATCTAGAGTAATTACCTCCTTCGGATAGGGGATGTAGCCAGCATAGGCCAAGACGAAGGTGCAGAATTTGTTGAAGTCTTCAACAGTGCGGCGCCTCTTACAACTGGGGGAGTACTCCTGTTGAGGGGAACAAAGGATATGTGAAGGAGACTCCAGGAGGGGAAGCTGACCAAAACAAAGCAAGCTGCAACTTTTATTGCCAACTCACACAACACGGCAGAATTTACAGTCTAGAAACAAGATAACGTGAGTTGGGGTCAAGAAACAACAAAGTGTTCTTAAGGTAGAAAGAGGAGTTTTAGGATTCTGTGCCAAGAACACTGGGAAACTAGCTAGAAGATAAAAAGCTTGTCTACAGTCCACCTTTTGGCACTCGCCTCATCTGTTTGTCCCTGCAGGCCTATCAGGAGCTCCAATATCTCCATTTTTGCTACAGATTTTCCACTTTGAAAACAAACTGCAGCTGCGGCTCTAAACAAAAATTAAGTGATTTCAAAAACCAGCTGCTTAATCTCTCCTTGCTCTCCAAACCTGACTCCCATGAGGCCAAGGCAGGGAGGGGGGCATCCTGCTCTCCTGGTAGGGGCGGGATGGCGGACACCCAAGTGTCCCTTGCACTGAGTCGGAATGGAGAGCCTACTGCTCCGCTTAGGTGCGCACTTCAGACGAAAGCCCAATCAGCCTGCTCAGGGGCCATTCTCAACGGCCAGAGCACCCACCACAAAAAGGGATTTCTCCCGAGAAGGCGGAGCATCGAAGGCTCCGGGAACATTCCCTGCGGTTGCTCGCGCAACTTGTCACCACCCCCCACCCGTGCTCAGGTGCTCGGCCACCTAGAAGAGGGGCACGGGGCCGACCTCCGAAAGCCTCCCGCAAAGGGGCGCGCAACGCAGCACTTTTAAACACGGTTCCAACTTGCTCCGAAAGGCCGCTCGCTCCCGCCCCTCGGCCAGCCCCGCAGGCGACCGAGCGGGCCGCGCGCTCCCGGCACTCGGGCAGCCACAAGGCCGCGCAACCGGGCCCCAAACTCCGGGAGAACTTTAATTTCGCCCCGAGGGACCTCGCAGTCGGGGAGGGGGGGGGGGCGGTTAGGGCCGCGGACGCGAGTGCGGGGCGGTGCCGCGAAGGCCACGGACCCGCCCTCCCTCCCGGAGCAGATGGCGCGCGCCGCCCGCCCGCGCAGGCCCCGGAAGGTGCGGGGCCCACCCCGCGGGGTGCGGGACGCCCGCGGGACCGGGGTGGGTGTCCCGGCGCCGCGCAGGCCCCAACGCCTCCCGCCCGCAGCTGCGACGCCGCGGACCCTCCGCGCCCCGCCCCGCCCCCGCCGCACGCCCCGCACACCGACCCCGGCCCGGAGGCGCGGCGCGGGGGCCGCTCCCCGGAAGGGGGGAGGGGCGGGCGCGGGAGACCGGCTCCCGAGTGCGGACCCCCCGGAGGTGGGAGCCGTGGGGGCGGGGCGCGGCCTGGCCGGCGGAGGGGGCGGCAGGACCGCGCGCGTAGCCGTTCCGAGGGGGCCGGGCCGCACCGGGGAGGAGGGGGGGAAGGACCCCGCGAGCCCGAGCCGGGGCGGCGGAGGGCCATGTCCTCGGGGCGGACGGTGGGCGCGGCGCCCGCGGAGGACCGGCGGGGAGCACAAGCGCGGGCCCGAGCTGGGGGCGCCGGGCGAACGTGGGGGAGGGCGGCCGGGCTCGAGACGGCTTCCCGGGGTCCCGCTCGGCCAGGAGCGCAGCCAAGGCCGGGGAAGGGGCGGCGAGGCGAAGCTCGCACTCACCTCGGGGTGGAAAGCGGCGGCGCAGGAGTCGGAGTCCATGTTCCGGGTGGGGGGCGGCGGCTGTGGGAGTGCCGAGGCCGGAGTGCGAGAGCGGGCCCGCAGGGCGCTCAGGGCCAGGGGGCTCCGGCACCGCGGAGGGCGAGGGCGGACCCGTCCAGGGAGGGGTCGCCCGGGCCGGAGGGGACGGGGGTGTCGGGGTGTCGCGTCGCAGGCTCGCTGATCCCGGACTGGAGTCTCCACAGCGAACTGAGTGGAGGATGCAGCTCCCACGACCGATGCTGTGGAGAGGCGGGAGAGACACTGAGGGGGGCGGCGGCGGCGACAGCGAGCGGGAACCCGACCGGCTCCCCGACCTGACGCCCAGTTCGGCTCGTGTCTCGGGAGGGAGGGCGGGAGCGCTGCGAGGGTCGTCGGGAACTGTAGTCCGGGATGGCTGGACTTCGTCAATGTGGGGGTGTGGCGCGCGCGGCGCGCAGCATTGTGGGAATCGTAGTCCCTAGAGCGGCGCTACGGTGCACAGAGGCTGTCTCAGAACTCCAACTCCCAAGAGGCTCTGCGGCAGCGGACGAGTGCGGGGCGGCGCTGACAGGACTCCCGAGGCCTCAGGAGCGGGGGAGGCGCGGGGGCTCCCACCTCCCGGCTGGTGGGGGAGGGGCGGCAGGCCGCGGGCTGCGCGGGGGCGGGGTCGAGCGGCGGCCTGGGTCTCGGAGGGCGGTGGCCCGAGCTCCGCTTTCTCCCGTGGGGCCTCGGCTTCGGCCTTTGTGGGGCGGGGGTGTCCCGGCGCCTAAGGCGGGATGGGGGCGGGCCGCTGACGTCTGCGGGGGCGGAGCGCACTTGTTTTCGTGGCCGCGGGCGTTTAGCTGGAGGTTCCGGGCGACCGCGGCGTTAGGCCTGGAGGGTCACTGGCGAGCACCCAGTGGGAGCAGCTTAAGATGGAACCGAACTCCGGGCCGGCGCGGCGCCGCCACACACGCGCCGGGTTTTTGTTTTCCTCCTCGCTGTCCTCAGGGCTGCGGCGACGGGAAAGGCTTCGCCTCCGGAGTTAAACGCTTTTCCTGGGATCCGAGAGGCGGCGGGTGCGGTGTAGACGCGCGAGGTGCGTGGTGCCCGCGGTGACTCCGGGGGCCGTGGTGTTGGGTGAGTGGGCAGTGCACCGAGACCAGACCAGGGTCTCCGTGGGTGTGGAAGATCGGCCCGGAACGCTGAGCGGAGCGCCTGGGTGACATTACCGTAAGGCTGTAACTGCTATTTTAACGTTAATGATCATTTAGAAGGGAAAATGTACGTATGCAGAATACACATTGTTCAGTCATGTATTTGACAACTTTAAAAGCTGTCAAAAGAGCGACGTAAAATTTTAAATCCGAATGAGAAAGACGAGGTTGAGAGCCTGTGAACAGCTCTATCAGCGATTATTGCTGTTTCCGTGGTTAAGCCAATTTTTATGTAAACAGTGATTAAGAGAATAGGTTTAGCCAGGTGTGGTAACCCATTATACCCAGCAGGCAGGAGCCCGCGGGACTTGAGGCCAGCCTGGTCTACACAGTGAATTGCTGGCCAGTCAGGCCTGCATGCTGAGACTTTGTGGGTAAGGGAGGGAGGAGGGGGAAGGAAGGAGAGAGGGAGTTACTACCTAACCGGAGGCCACCCTGAGCCCACCCTGAGCGATCAGAGACCCTAACAAAAACGGAGTTCATCTCAGAAACCAGCCTCAATTCTCTAAACCTAAATAAACTCTCTACCACAGTGACTGACTCAATAAAGGTAGTTTGCTGTTGTTTGGTGATTTCTGCGATATTGAAGCCCTGTTGAGGGAAGTAATGCACAGAAGAAATTACTACAGTGAATGTGGGCTTAGCCCGTAGGACCTCATTAATAACTTCCTTCAGAGTGGTCAAAAGCAAGTAGATAAAGAATTAGGATGTTACATAGTCTGTGTCCAGAGAAATGTCTGGAGATTGACTAGTTTTGCCCATGGTCAGACTCACCTGATGTGACTTAGTTTTTCCTGTATAAAAGACCTAAGAGTCAGGTGTGGTGTCTGCAGTTCCACACTCAGGAGGCTGAGGCAGGATTGCTGAAAGTTCAAACCCCCTCCTAGGTTACAGAGAGATCCTAAGGTTGACCTGAACAGTTTAGGGAAACCCTGTCTCAAGAGATTGGGGGTAGAGCACCTAAGATTGTGGCTAGAAATTCTGCACTTGCCTAGCTATAATGTGCAAGGCTCTAGGTTAGGATATGGTTATCTCTGGTAGTTCAAAGGTACACCAACAGCAGTTAAGCGCATTTCTTGTTCTTGCAGAAGACTCTGTTCAATTCCCATCACCCACATGGGTCTCACAACCCTCCGTAGCTCCAGTTCCTGGGAACCTAACACCCCTTCTGACCTCAGAGTTCACCAAGCACACACATAGTGCACAGACATGCATGCTAGCAAAAACACTCCTACACATAAATCTAAAAAAGAGCACTACTAGCATAATGCACACCTGTAATCTGAGTTTGGAAGATAGAGGAAAGAATTGGGAGTACAACAAGGTCAATCTTGGTTATGTAATGTCTGTGGTAAATATTTCACATCAAGTCATTCTCACATCAAGAAACTGGCTGAAGAGCTGCAGAGATGGCTCAGTGGTTAAGAGCAAGCACTGTTCTTCCAGAGGACTCTGTCCCCAGCACCCACATCAGACACCCCACAGCTGAGTGTAGCTCTAGGGGATCCAACACCCTCCTCTGGCCTCCATGGGTAATACTTTCAATATGCACAAACCCACACTCAGAAACACACATATGCACGTATTTTAAAGTAGAAGTAAGTAGTGGAGCTTAGTGCTGCATGCCTTTAATCCTAGCAGTTGGGAGGCAGAGGCAGGCACTGTCTTGAAAAGAACATAAATAATAAATAAAATAATAGTAAACCTAAATGGCAAACATCTTTAATCTCCACTCATTAGCAGAGGCAGGTGGATCTCTGTGAATGTGAGGCCAACTAGAGCTATGTTGTCTCTAATAGTAATAAAATCTGAGCTGGGCAATGGCGCATGCCTCCAGTCCCAGCACGCAGGAGGCAGAGGCAGATGGACCTCTGATTTCGAGGCCAGCCTGGTCTACAGAGTGAGTTCAAGACAGCAGGGTTACACAGAGAAACCTTGTCTCAAAAAAACCTAGAAAAATAATAATAAAAACTTCTAAAAATAGGAAACGGGGGAAGGAGACATGGCTCAGTGGTTAAGAGCACTTGTTGCTTTTACAGAGATCCTGGGTTCAATTCATGGCACCCACAGGGTGGCAGACAACCACCTGTAACTCCAATTCCAATAGGTCCTGTGTGTTCTTTTGACCTCTCTGGACACCAGACATGAACATGATGCACAAATACACGTGCAAGCAAAATATTCCTACACATACATAAACATAAAAGTTAAGAAAAAGACTAGTTAAGGCCAGTCGTGGTTGCTCATGGCTATAATCCCAGCATCAGGGAAGCTGAGCTGGGAGAATGGAGACAAGTCAGGAGTTCTGAGACAGCTTGGACTACATATATACTGAGGCTGTCTTAATACCCTCCCTCAAAAGGAAAATAAACAGGAAGTTGTCTATTCGATGGCAGTCTAGCATGCAGAAAGCCCTGGATTTGTCTAACATTGCTTAAAAATAAGTGGATAAATGATTCTCAGCCTATCATGGTGGCTCACCCAAGTACTAGCACTGAGAAGTCTGAGGCAGGAGAATTTCCCTAGTTCCAGGTCAACCTGAATTACAAAGCAAAATGCTGTCTCAAAACCCTGGTCTCTAGCTCGGGATATAGGTCCTTGGTACTTTCCTAGTATGAGTGAAATAAAATCGTATGTTCATGCCTAAAAACTGCTTAAATTTTTTCAAAGCCATACATCCTAGGGGCTGGAAGAATGGCTCAGTGGTCTAGAGTAAGGACCTGAGGCAGGAAGCTCACAATTCTGACATCCTCAACCATGAATATCTACATACATGTGTATACACACACACACACACACACACACGACTAAACTCTTTAAAAGGGAGGAGGCTGAAGAGATGGCTCCGTGGTTAGGTGGGCATACTGTTCTTATGGAGGGCTTCGTGCTGTCCCCAGCACCCCATCAAGTGGCTCACAATTGTGCCTCCACCTCTGGAGAAGTCCAGAGCCTCTGGCCTTCCCTGGCACTTGCATTCAATGTACTTAGCCACACACAGGTACATACATGTAACTGAAGATATTTTAAACCTTTTAAAATTGCTTTTATAGGTGTTTTCTGCTTACATGGACATCTGCACCATATGTGTGCAGTGATTTGGAGGTCAGGAGAGGGTGCGGTTGCTGGGAACCTAACCCTGGTCCTCTGCCAGCCAAGCAAGGGCTCTCAACTGCTGAGCTGCATCTCGGTTCCCTACATTTATTTTAGGTGTTTTGACCCAAACTGGCCCGCTGTGGTAGAGGCTCATTCTCTCGGGAAACAGTCTGCTTTTTGCCGTGTCTGCTTGTTTGAGGTGTACTGTACTGCTACTCTTGGCTCCCATGGCGAGAGGACCGACAGCTCCTTGAGTAGCAATGTTAGTCATGTCTCCAGATCCATGAGTCACCATATGTCTGCTTGTTGAATGCTAATTCTCAGACCATTGTAAGTGCTCATGAAAGAGCGGGGAAGAGGCCCAACACTAGCCCAGGCTGTGACAAGTTCAAATACTAGGAATACCCGGGTTTCCCAGTCATTTGAGGATGTGGTTATTTTAATTTCGTTCCCAAGTATATCCTCACCTACCTAGATCTCACTGCTCCAATACCTTCACTTGGGGGAACACTCTGCTCCGCTTTACTGTGCGATTGGAGTGTGGGTGTAAATTTTACCAGAGGCTTGTTCTGCCCGTAGTGGTTCTCTGATGGCTCTGCACCTGCTCCAGCTAAAGTATATTTTTAGGAATCCTCCTGCCCGTCCTGCTCAGGAGAGAGAGAGAGAGAGAGAGAGAGAGAGAGTGTGTGTGTGTGTGTGTGTAGATGTAGGTGTAGACTCATCAAATCACACTTTCTTTAGTGTGTAGTACCTGGGTTATAGGATGAGAATGTCTGTGAATAATTTAAAGTCAGTACTTTGCAAACTGCCTCATCAACTGGTACAGAGGCATAGAGAAATCAAGTCTGTTCCTTATGTTAGGTTCGTACTGGCAGACTACAAAGATAAGAAAAGTTGGAGAGGTGGCCAACACCTGTAATTCTAGCTCCAGGGAGTCTGCCATTCTCTTCTGGCCTCCTCGAACCCACACCAATATGCACATGCACGAAAACAAAATTAATATTTTTTATTATATGTGTATTCACAAGTATTGTGTCTGTGTATTTCTGTGTACCACATGTGCTTGGTGCTCCTGGAGGCTGGAAGAGGGTATCAGATCCCCTGAAACTGGAGTAACGAAAGGTTGTGGGTGCTGGGAGACAAACCTGGTTTCTGAGAGAGGAGCCAGTGCTCTTAATTGCTTAGCAGTCTCTCCAGCCCTTTAAAAAAAAAAAAAAAAAAAAAAAAAAAGAGCCAGGCATTGGTGGTGCACACCTTTAATCCCAGCCAGCACTCAGGAGGCAGAGGCAGGCGGGTCTCTGAATTCAAGGCCAGCCTGATCTACAGAGTGAGTTCCAGGACAGGCTCCAAAGCTACACAGAGAACCCTGCACACATCTTTAACCCCAGCACTCTGAAGGCCTAGGCAAGTGGATCTCTGAGTTTGGAGCCAGCCTGGTCTATCTCCAAGCCAAGCAGGACTGAATAAGGAGACCCTCTTTCCTTTCTTTCTTTGTTTTTTGGTTTTGGTTTTGGTTTTTTGGGGTTTTTTTGGTTTTTCGAGACAGAGTTTCTCTGTGTAGCCTCAATTGTCCTGGAACTCACTCTGTAGACCAGGCTGGCCTCAACTCACAGAGATCTGCCTTCCTCTGCCTACTGAGTACTGGGATTAAAGGCGTGTGCCACCACCGCCCAGCTAAGACCCTTTTCCAAAAAAATAAATATTTGAGACAAAAAATGAAGATAACTTTTCACAATGACCCAGGTTACTTCTTTTTTTTTTTTGTTTGTTTGTTTGTTTTTTTGTTTGTTTTTTTGTTTTTTTTGTTTTTCGAGACAGGGTTTCTCTGTGTAGCTTTGCACCTTTCCTGGGACTCACTTGGTAGCCCAGGCTGGCCTCGAACTCACAGAGATCCACCTGGCTCTGCCTCCCGAGTGCTGGGATTAAAGGCGTGCGCCACCACCGCCCGGCCCCAGGTTACTTCTTGCCTATCTAAAATTAGAATTCAAACACCAAAATGGAGTGGTTTGTTTTTCTTTTAACCAGGGATTGCCAGGCAAGCAGGTTGCCCTAAACTGAGAGTTTGGAATATGTGAATGAGTGAGTGTTTGGGGGATGGGTGAGGGGGCACTTTTGCTATATAGCCCAACCTGCCTCATACTCAGAATCTTCTTGATTTAGACTCCTGAATGCTAGAATTACAGGCTGTGCTACCACAGCCTGTGCAAGTAGTTTTTTAATTTAATTGTACTTTGTGCTTCTTAGTGTAGGTGGGCTTGAGTGTCATAATAGGGGTGGGGACAGAGGACTTGTGGGAGTTGATTCTCTCCTTCCACTGTCTCTTCCAAGGATTAAACTCAGGTCATCAGGCTTGGGAACAAATATCTTTACACTGAGCTACCTCACAGGCCCAGTGTTTGGTTGGTTGGTTGGCTGGTTGGTTGGTGGTTGGTTGGTTGGTTGGCTGGCTGGCTGGATGGATGGATGGATGGATGGCTGGATGGATGGATGGATGGTTGGTTGGCTGGCTCGCTGGCTGGTTGGCTAGGTTCTTTGTTTTATTTTGTTTTGTTTTTATTTAGATAGCACCACTGTTGAATCACACATATCATCCATTTCATTATCACAGCCAAGGTACTTGGGCCAGTCATTGTGGCACATGCCTTCAATCTCTGTATTTGAGAGGCAGAGGCATGCAAGATCTCTATGAGTTCAAAGCTAGCCTGGTCTACATAGCAAGTTCTAGGTGGCCAGGGCCACATAGACCCTGTCTAAAAAAAAAAAAGAAAGAAAAAAGAAAAAGAAAAAGGCAGCAGCCGTCTGGACAGACTTTTTATAATTTCCCCCAGTACTAGAAATTGAACCCTGGGCCCATGCATGCTAAACCATTCCACCCAATGAACTATATAGTCCCAGCCCTGTGTTTTTTAATGTTATTATCTTTTATTTTTATTTTATTCTAGATAAACTAGAATTTTCATGATTTTAAAATGTCTGAACTCCTGCTGATCTGATAGTTTACACCTTTCTCTCCAAACAGGAGCCTGCAGCACACCGGGTCCTGGATAACGAGGCCCTAAATCACCTTAGTACAGCCCAGCATTCCCTCAGATTCAGTCTCACTGTGTGATGTCATTGTTGCGCTGCACAGAGTGAATGTCCTACCTTGCCACGTTGAACCTTTGAGACTCCCAAGGAGGAGGAGGAACCAGCTAGCGTGCCTGGGTTAGTAAGCCATTCAAATTCCATACACAGCTGATAGGTCTAAATTTGGGCCTTTCTATTCTCACTGCATTCCTACACTGACTTGGATGGTCTCAAATGACTGCCTGTAGAGTTGAGGGTGTCATAATTTTTTTTTATTTTAAAAGATTTAGATTTATTTAGTATTTGGTATGTATGACTTGTTTTGGGTTTTGGTTTGTTTTTTTTTTGTTGTTGTTGTTGTTGTTTTTTGAGACAGGGTTTCTCTGTGTAGCTTTGTAGCCTGTCCTGGAACTCACTCTGTAGCTCAGGCTGGCCTCGAACTCATAGAGATCTGCCTGCCTCTGCCTCCCGAGTGCTGGGATTAAAGGCGTGTGCCACCACCGCCCAGCATGTATGACTGTTTTGCTTGCATGTATGTATGTATATACCATGCGTTTGCCTGATACCCTCAAAGGTCTGAAAAGGACATCAGATCCCCTAGGATTGGAGTTACAGGCAGTTGTGAACCATCATGTGGGTCCTCTGAAGAACAAGTGCTCTTATCTCCGGAGCCATCTCTTCACCCCCTAAACTGTTAATAATTTTAAAAACAGATCTAAGCCAGGCAGTGGTGGTGCACCATGAGGTCAGCTTCCTCTACAAAGCTAGTTCCAGGGTAGCCAGGCTTGTTACACAGAAAAAGCCTATCTCAAAACAAAACAAAAAAAAAACAAAGCCAGGTGGTGGTGAAGCCTTTAATCCAAGCACTCAGGAGGCAGAGGCAGGCAGATCTTTGTGAGTGCAAGGCCAGCCTGGTCTATAGAGCGAGATCCAGGACAGGCACCAAAGCTACACAGAGAAACCCTGTCTCGAAAAACCAAAAAAAAAACAGCAGACCTAAAAATCGTGAGAAGAATGTTAGCTTCAGCCAGTAGTAACGGCTGATGCCTATAATATCAACTACTTGACCATCAGAGGTGGAAGTATACAAGTTCTAGGCCAACCTGAGCAACTTAGTGACTTTCCTTCCTGCCAGAAAAGGAAAGGGCTGTGGGTGGAGCTCAGTTAGAATGTTGTCCAGCTAAATGTAAGGCCTGGAGGCCAGTGCCTTGCACTGCAGCCCAAGGAAGACAAGTCACAAGGGTTTGTGTTTATTTTTGAGACAAGGTCTCACTCTGTAGCCCAGGCTGGACTCAGAACTCAGGGCGTGGGTGGAGAGTTGGCTGGGCAGTTAGGAGCACTGCCTGCTCTTTTGGAGGACCCAAGTTCAGTTCCCAGCACCACCCACAGGGTGGCTCACAACCATCTGTAACTCTGGTTCTAGGGTCTCACATTCTCTTCTGAGCACCTCAGGCACCAAGCAAGTCCGTGGTGCACAGACAGACGTGAAGGCAAAACATGTCAAATGAGTAAATTTGATAAAAATTTAAACAAAAAAGAAAAGGTCCTATATAGTTAACAAAATTGTACATATTTAATAACTTTTTTTTTTTTTTTTTTTTTTTTTTTGGTTTTTCGAGACAGGGTTTCTCTGTAGCTTTGGAGCCTGGCCTGGACTAGCTCTGTAGACCAGGCTGGTCTCGAACTCACAGAGATCCACCTGCCTCTGCCTCCCGAGTGCTGGGATTACCGGCGTGCGCCACCACCGCCTGGCTTAATAACAAAATTTTAAGAAATTACCATTTTAATTATTTTTATATATTGGTTTTCTTTAAGATTTATTTATTTATTTTATGTATATGGTGTTCTATCTGCACATACACCTTTATGCCAGAAAAGAGCATCAGATCCCACTAGAGATGGTTGTGAGCCACCATGTGGGTGCTGGGAATTGAACTTTGGACTTTCCCAAGAACAGCCAGTGCTCTTAACCACTGCGTCATCTCACCAGCCCCTAATTTTTATACATTGTTAATGAAAATTTACTTATATTACTTTTCCCTTTCCCTTTCCTCCCTCCAGATCCTCCCATGTTCCCCCTCCAACTCCCTCTCTGTCTCCCCCTTACTCTCAAATTGATAGTCTCTTCTTGGTTATTATTGGTGTGTGGGTGTGTGCACCTGCACGCAAAAATACATGAATATAACCTGCTGAGTCTGTCGTTTGTTGATTGTGTGTATATGGTTTCAGGGTTGACCACTCTGTATTGGACAACCAGTTAATCATCCCTTGAAAGAACTAATTCTTTTTGTTTGTTTGTTTGTTTGTTTGGTTTTTTTTGTTTTTGTTTTTGTTTTTGTTTTTCGAGACAAGGTTTCTCTGTGTAGCTTTGTGCCTTTCCTGGAACTTACTTGGTAGTCCAGGCTGGCCTCGAACTCACACAGAGATCCGCCTGGCTCTGCCTCCCGAGTGCTGGGATTAAAGGCGTGCACCACCACCACCCGGTTTAATTCTTTTTTTTTTTTTTTAATTTTTCTGAGTTTCCATGTGTAGCCTTGGCTGTCCTGGAACTCGCTCTGCAGATCAGGCTGATCTCAAACTCACAGAGATCTGCCTGCCCCTGCCTCCAGAATGCTGGGATTAAAGTCATGTGCCACCATGGCACTGCTGGGAAGGACTAATTCTAAGCCATCATCAGTTCCTGTATTGTCTAGGGGTAAGACCTCGTGAAATTTCCCCTTTCCATATTAGCACGTCCACTGATGTTGCCGTTGTTCCAGGCCTGCTGACGTAGCCATTCCCAGGAGACTCTGTTTGACAGTCGACTTCCCGGTGTGCTGCTGGCTCTTAAAATCTCTCTGCCCTTCTTCTGGGGTGCTCCCCAGCTGTGATGTTGATGTACCCTTGGGCTGGGCTCCCCACAATCTGCTTATCCTTGTGTCCAGTTGTGGTTTTCTGTGATACTCTCCATTTTCTGTAAAGGGAAACTTCTTACAGGGGTGATGCCGCACTTACCCAGAACAGACAGCGGCTCAAGAACCAGGAGGGGTCTGTGAGCCGTTTGTCTGGAGCAAGGTTTGTGGGCAAAGAAATTGGTAATGGGGTGTAATTAATTTTTGTGTGACAAGGTCTCATTGTAACCTTACCTGTCATGGAACTAGCTATATAGACTGTTGTGGAATAGAATATTTGTTTAAATAAAGATGTGTTATATTCATTTGTTGCAGAATAATTGTTTAACTATGTAAATATGTGTTGCTGTTTCACCTTGCCTGCCTAAGGCATCTGATTGGTCTAATAAAAAGCAGTGGTGTGGTGGTGCAAGCCTTTAATCCCAGCACTCGGGAGGAAGAGACAGGCAGATCTCAGTGAGTTTGAGGCCAGCCTGGTCTATACAGCTAATTCCAGGACGGCCAGGGCTACAACAGAGAAACTCTGTCTTTATAAAAGAAAAGAAAAAAAAAAAAAGCTGAATGGCCAGTAGCTAGGCAGAAGAGGGATAGGTGGGACTGGAGGGCAGAGAGAAAAGGGGAGCCAACCAGGGGCCACACAGACATGGAGGAAGCAGGAAAGAGGATGGACAGTACATAGATGAGGTAAACAATTCTCAGGGCAGCATATAGATTAATAGAAATGGGTTAATTTAAGTTAAAAAGAAAAAAAAGCTAGCTAGAGACAAGCCTAAGCTAAGGTGGAACATTCATAATTGATGATGGGTCTCTGTGTCATGATTTGGGGGCTGGTAGTCCAAGATGGCCTGGACCAGATTGACCTGGAACTCACAGAGATCTACCTGCTTCTGCCTCCTGGGTGTTGGGATTAAAGGCCTGACGCAGGCCGGGTGGTGGTGGCACTCGGAAAGGCAGAGCCAGGTGGATCTCTGTGAGTTTGAGGCCAGCCTAGACTACTGAGCGAGATCTAGGACAAGCACCAAAACTACACAGAGAAACCCTGTCTCGAAAAAAGCAAACAAACAAACAAACAAAGGGCCTGGTCCAGTTTAATTATTATTATCACTTATTTATTTATTTATTTATTTATTTATTTATTTATTTATTTTGGTTTTTCGAGACAGGGTTTCTCTGTGTAGCTTTGCTCCTTTCCTGGTACTCACTTGGTAGCCCAGGCTGGCCTCGAACTCACAGAGATCCGCCTGGCTCTGCCTCCCAAGTGCTGGGATTAAAGGCGTGTGCCACCACCGCCCGGCCACTTATTTATTTTTGTTTGTGCGGTACCAGGAGTTAAACCTAGGGCCTCAAATATGCTAAGTGACTGCTCTACCACTGAGCTATATCCCCTACCCAGGTCTTGTGTTTGCTTGCCTGCACTTCCTTTCTCTAACAAAAATAACCTACATCTTAAAGAATACAGAATGGGCCTGGTGACACATGTCTACAATCACAGCTCTGGGGAAGCCAAGGCAGATCACCAGTTCTAGGCCAACCTGGACTACATAGTGAGTTCCAGCCCAGCCTAGACTACATGTCTCAAAATCCCAAAAACAGAACAGGAAGGTGGTTCAGTAGGTAAAAGTGATTGTCCGCTAAGAATGGGGACCTAAGGTTAAATTCTCAGAATCCACGTAAAAGCTGATTAGTAGATACCACTGTAACCGCAGCACGCTACCTGGGGGTGAGAGGTGGAGGCAGGAGAATCCCGGCAGGTTTAGAGCCCACCTATCTGGTTTCTATGGTGAAAAAAATAACAGAGACCCTGTCTTTAGCAAGGTGGGAGGCCAGCAGTGGTGGCACACCCCTTCAGTCCGGGCACTCAGGAGGAAGAGGTGGATCTCTGTGAGTTCCAGGCCAGCCAGGTTACATCATGAGACCCTGACTCAAAGAAAAGCAAGGTACAGTCAAGGGTCAGCACCTGAGGCCAGTGTCCTCTGATGTACACAAGCACTGTGGCACATGAATGAACACACACATCCAACACACAAAAGTTCAAAATGAAACTGAAATCTAGGGTTGCTAATATAGCTATATAATAAATTAAGCCCAAGCCTGAGAAACTCCAAGAACAGAGAAGGCTCAGTTTGTATAATTAGCTCCCACTATGTGTGATCTGACTGGACAGAACTAGCATGCACACGTGCACATCTTCCCATCTCAGTACAGGATCATTCTTCAAGGGTACATAAGCAGGCTGGCCCTTTGATGTTAGGAGTGTGGGGAGCAGAGGAGGAGATCTCGGATGATAAAGTGCCTTCCTTGAGTGTCTGAGGCCCTGGGTGCTATCTCTGACAGAAAATCCACACTCACTACTTCCCTCTACCAGCATCCCACTTCCTGGCTCCTCAGACTGTTGGAAGGCCTGTGTTTGTAAGCTATTGGCCAGGCTCCTGGGCCCAGGAATGCTGCACTGCCTTTAATAGCTGTGTGAACAGTCCTTCTATGGGCAACAGGCGGTTGCCCGGGTACCTGCATGTTTTCGTCCTTAGAGTCTGTGTCTACCATGCTGACCTTGAAATTTAGAGCAGATGAATTCTCAGAGGAAAAGGAGGTGAGGTTCTTGAGTGGAAGAGGAAGCCTGAAAGGTTTTAGAAATGGAATAAAACAAAATGTCTCCTGCCGAGGCTGTCAACCTAGCAGCTCAAGGATCACAAAGGACTGACTTTAGGGTGCTTGGCCTCCCCTAGGGCGCCATGGGTAGGGCCTGAGGCTGGAATGCTTTCAGAAAGGAGGTAGGGGACAGTTAGTTAGCAAACCCCTGATGTTTCTTTCTCCACACTTCCCTGAAACCAAGCAAAGCAAAACTCACATGTCTTCCAAGTGTAGGCTCCATTTCCCAGAGTTGCTTTTACATCTATCCATCCAGCCCCCATTGCATCACCACTCAAAAGAACTGTGAATGCCAAACTGCTCCATCTCCAGCTTTTTAAGGCACTCCCCCTGACAGACCGTGAGCCATTGGGCCACCCGGAGGGCTGAGAGCCTGGGCACTCCCAGCAGACCTGCTCCTACACCTTGTGAGTAGCCTGAAGGAGTCTGACTCGGAAAGTAAAACTACTTTTAAGCTGACTAAATTTGACTGCTGATGCGCTTTGAACTCCGGCATGAACACAGTGGAGCGCCTTCCTGGAATCTGGCCCGGTTTCTCTTAAACGCGCCAAAAAAAAAAAAAAAAAAGGCGACCAGGAAACCCTTAGACTTGTTCGTGCTTTGGTGCTGAATTGTGCGAATACTACTTTTGAAATCTGACGAGATTAAGTAGCTACTCCTGGAGCCAAAGGAATTAAAACAGGGTCATCGTACCCAGATGTCCTGAGGTTCCCAGGGGCACAATACGGAATCTGGAACCGAAGGAGTGACTGCGGATTCGGGCGCCGAGCTCGACCCTCCAGGCCTCGCTCTGCAAACCACTGGGCTGGAGGGTGGTTAGCACACCTAGGAGCCCGCACTTGTCACCCGCTGTTCCCAGCTGAGCGTCAGCGGAGGTGGTTAGAAACCCCCGGAAGGGCGGAGAGGGAGCTGGCGTAGGCGGAGGTGACTCAGCCTGCAGCCCTGGGGACAAATGGGCTAAGTGGGCGTGGCATGTGCCGCTCCGCCCCGACAGGCCCCGCCTACGGAGGCCGCGGCTGGCCTGCGTATTTATAGAGGCGGTGCCGGGAGCGCCGGGGCGTCCCTGTGCCCACAGTCCCACGACATGGAGCGGCCGGCGCCCTTGGCCGTGCTGCCCTTCTCCGATCCCGCGCACGCCCTGAGCCTGTTGCGCGGCTTGAGTCAGCTGCGCGCCGAGCGCAAGTTTCTGGACGTGACCCTGGAGGCGGCGGGTGGCCGCGACTTCCCTGCGCACCGCGCTGTGTTAGCGGCCGCTAGTCCCTACTTCCGCGCCATGTTCGCGGGCCAGCTGCGCGAGAGCCGCGCCGAGCGCGTGCGCTTGCACGGGGTGCCGCCCGACATGCTGCAGCTGCTCCTGGACTTCAGCTACACCGGCCGAGTGGCCGTGAGCGGCGACAACGCCGAGCCGCTACTGCGCGCCGCGGACCTGCTGCAGTTCCCCGCCGTGAAGGAGGCGTGCGGCGCCTTTCTGCAGCAGCAGCTCGACCTGGCCAACTGCCTGGACATGCAGGACTTTGCCGAGGCCTTCAGCTGCTCCGGGCTGGCTAGCGCGGCGCAGCGCTTCATCCTGCGCCACGTGGGCGAGCTGGGCGCCGAGCAGCTGGAGAGGCTGCCGCTGGCCCGCCTGCTGCGCTACCTGCGCGACGACGGGCTGTGCGTGCCCAAGGAGGAGGCGGCCTACCAGCTGGCGCTGCGCTGGGTCCGCGCGGACCCGCCGCGCCGCGCTGCGCACTGGCCGCAGCTGCTGGAGGCCGTGCGCCTTCCCTTCGTGCGCCGCTTCTACCTGCTGGCACACGTGGAGGCCGAGCCGCTGGTGGCGCGCTGCCCGCCTTGTCTGCGCCTGCTGCGCGAGGCCCGCGACTTCCAGGCGGCACGCTACGATCGGCACGACCGCGGGCCCTGCCCTCGCATGCGTCCGCGCCCGTCCACCGGCCTAGCCGAGATCCTGGTGCTGGTCGGAGGTTGCGACCAGGACTGCGACGAGTTGGTCACCGTCGACTGCTACAATCCGCAGACAGGCCAGTGGCGCTACCTGGCCGAGTTCCCCGACCACTTAGGTGGGGGCTACAGTATCGTGGCTCTGGGTAACGACATCTACGTGACGGGTGAGTGTGCTGGGGGCTTTCCAAAAGAGACACTCAAGACCTGGAATCCTGTGGCCAGACCTAGCCCTTAGCGGGGACTTTTTCCATTTGCTTTCAAGCCAGAAGAGCCCCCTGTGGAGCAGAGACATAGCTGCTTTGTGGATCTCTGTGCCCTACGTGGTGCAGCCTGCCTTGCTTAGCCAACTCCTTGCCCCGGAGGTGCCTCCCCCTTTTGGGTTGGAAGAGACCCGGCATTGACCTGGCACAATGGGTGCTTTCTTTTAATCCCCAAGGAATGCGGGGACAGGCTGCAGGCTGGCGCCTGGTGAGGCATCTCTCCCTCCCCGAAGCAGGGGCATTTCTCCCTCCCTGCTAAGCCACAGGGGCCTCCTGACTCACTGGCTTTGTCACCCGTGACAAGGTTTCTTAGAGCCTGCACCTAGGCGGTGCACTGTGGATCACATGGTGTTTAGGCTGCACTAGTCTACGACTGTAAACATGGTCACATGTTGAGAGATTTTCTTCCAGTTACTTGGCTGAAACCCCAAAACACTGCCAAGTCACTGTAGGCGGGCCCCAGCCTGCCTCAGTGCAGGGCTTCTCCCACGTTTTTCACTAAGGATGAATCCCAGTCACACTGAGGCTACCTCCTTCTTCAGCCAACGGGAATGGCCTCTGGAACTGCTATATAAGGAAAGACCACTGGGGCCTCTGCCCCTTATCATTATCAGGCTGGCAGGCGTGAGGCGTGAGGCTGGGCCGTCACAGGGGCTGTGTTCCACATTCCACACAAAGCCCACTCTGATCTTCCTGTGGGTCTCAGGAACAGCCTCAGCTCTGGCCTCAGCCTTCCTGACTGGCCTCAGAATCAACCCTCTGCCAGCCCGTTGGAATCTAACCCTCTTTAACAACCTGAGGCTGACTCTGTGTTGGTTAGGGCTCCGCCCTTGCCGCCCTGCCCCCACCTCCTCTGAAGTCTGGCTGGTGACTCTGAGCAGAGAGCTTCCCCGAACTGGCCAGACTCGCCTTGGATAAGTGTCACAGCTGAACAGCTAATCGGGTTGAGGCAGGTGGCTCCGCCATTCCCTTCAGCTGCTGGTGGGGGTTTTCCTGAGGAGTCAGGAAGCCTGCTTCAGCTGCTTTACAACGTCCCTGTGAAAGGTGCCTCAGACTCTTCCCTCAAAAAGACAGAATGTCTCTGCCCTGTTCAGGGCACCAGCCAGGAACGCCAAGGGCACAGCCCCCAGGGTTCCTGGAGTCTTGTGATACCATGAGGGTTTCATGATCTTAGACCTACTTTACACTATTACTATTCTTTTTTTTTAAAGACTTGTTGACACACAGAAAATCAGTGTCCGTTACATGTGTAGCTTGCTAAGTGTTTCAAGTGAAACATTCCCCTGTGCCCGCCACTAAGGTCAAAACTAGAACCCCAGAGGTGTATGACAGTGTGGCTTGCTGTGTTAGGTCTCTTGTGTGACAGTGTGGGTTTCTTATCTTGTTCTGGCACAGTCTAGGTTTGAAAGCGTCCAGGAAGTCTAGAATTTGGTGGCCAAATCCCATGTTTAGTATCTGCTCAGAAGAGCTGCCCAGACCTGAGACTGGATGGTCTGAGTTAGTTAGGTGTGATGATGTTGGGTGAGAAAAAAACCTAAGGCTGTGTGGCGGAGGGTGGTTTGGTTTTGTTGTGGTGGTGGGTTTTTTTTGGGGGGGGGTGTCTTTTTTTTTTTTTTTTTTTTTTTTTTTTGATTTTTGAGACGGGTTTCTCTGTGTAGCTTTGGTGCCTGTCCTGGAACTTGCTCTGTAGACCAGGCTGGTCTCGAACTCATAGAGATCTACCTGCTTCTGCCTCCAGAGTGCTGGGATTAAAGGCATACGCCACCACTGCCTGGCTTTGTTTTGTTTTTTATTATTTTATTTTTGGTTTTTCGAGACAGGGTTTCTCTGCCTATCCCTGGCCGTCCTGGACCAGACTGGCCTGGACCTCAGAGATTTACCTGCCTCTGCCTCCTGAGTGCTTGGATTGAAGCTGTACAGTGCCACCGCCCGGGTTTTGGGTTTTTTTGTTTGTTTGTTTGTTTTTGTTTTTTGGGGGGGAGGGGAATGGTTTTTTGTTTTTTGTTTTCCCGAGACAGGGTTTCTCTGTATGGTTTCGGTGCTTGTCCTGGATCTCGCTCTGTAGACCAGGCTGGCCTCAAACTCACAGAGAATCCGCCTGGCTCTGCCTCCCGAGTGCTGGGGTTAAAGGCGTGCGCCGCCGCCGCCGCCGCCGCCGCCGCCGCCACCACCACCACCACCACCGTCTGGCTCACTGCCCAGTTTTGTTTTGTTTTTTAGTGTATGAGTGTTTTGCCTGAATGTAGTCTGCACCATGTTTATACCTGGTGCCCACAGAAGCCAGTAAAAGGCATCAGATTCCCTAGTCATGGATGGCTATGAGCTGCCATGTGGATGCTGGGAATTGAACCCAGGTCCTCTGAAAGAGCAGCCAGTGCTTTCTGTCCTTGTTTTGTTTCTTGAGATGGGGTCTCATAGCCCAGAGCAACTTGAACCCCTGAGTGCTGGGATTGCCCATGTGCTGCTCTCTGGAGAGCAAGCCCAAGGTTCCTGCATGCTACAGTAAGCGCTCTGCCAGCTTAGCCGTGTCCCCAGTCTAGACTGTTGGGATCGGCATCCTTTGGCCTTGATGGCAGCAATTAGTGGGCCTGTGCACTGCCTCAGTGACAGTGACAGCGTGGCGAGGCCAGAGACAGATGTGTTTTGGGTGAAGGGAGTGAGGCTAATTCCTCTGCAGGGAGAGGCCTGTCCGGAAGCCCAAGGCACAGGTGGGTGACTCACTGCACGTGGGCTGACCATCTGCCCTTTGTGTGCCCTGACAGGCGGGTCTGATGGCTCCCGGCTCTATGACTGCGTGTGGAGATACAACTCAAGTGTGAACGAGTGGACAGAGGTGGCACCCATGCTCAAGGCCCGAGAGTACCACAGCTCTTCTGTCCTGGACGGGCTACTGTATGTAGTGGCAGCTGACAGTACAGAGCGCTATGACCATGCCACCGACTCCTGGGAGGCTCTGCAGCCCATGACCTACCCCATGGACAACTGCTCTACCACTGCCTGCCGAGGCCGGCTCTACGCCATTGGCTCCCTGGCAGGCAAGGAAACCATGGTGATACAATGCTATGACCCGGACACTGACCTGTGGTCACTGGTGGACTGTGGCCAGCTCCCACCTTGGTCCTTTGCACCCAAGACCGTGACTCTGAATGGACTCATGTACTTCGTCAGGTGAGCCCCTGGGTACACTGTTTTTGGCTCAGCATCCCTGTACTGCTCATTTCATAGATGAGGAAAGCTACCTTAATTAATCAAGCTACCTCAAGGATAGTGGAGTCTTGGCAGTGCCTAGCTAGTCAGCCAGTGGGTTCCCATGCATCCACCAGCCACATGTGCAGCATGCATGTGTCTGAGTGAGACAGAGATAGATGTCTCAGCTCTACCCTAGCCCCATCCACTGGTTTTGATGACCTATCTGGTCACAGCCAAATTTTGTGCCTTGACTGACTAGCTACTGAACATTTGGGTGGGTAATTGGATTCCCTGTGTACTGTGTGTGCGTGTGCGTGCATGCATGTGCATGCATATTCCCTGCTCCAGCCTCCCTGGTCTGGAGTCTGCTTGAAGCTGTGGGGCTGGGAGGAAATGAATGAACGAACGAATGAATGAATGAATGAATGAATGAATGACAGTTGCATTCAGTCCTGGACTTTGATCTGAGAAGCCCAAAGGTGTGTGCCCTGGGCCTGCATTTTCTCTGGCTGAGCAGCACTGTGACCTTTGCCTGCCCTGCCCCCAAAATAGGTCGCCGCTCTTCAGGGTGAGCTCTGAGGAGTCTAAAGGTCTAAAGGGAACACAAGTGTTATTGTGTGTCATCTAAGTGGCTGAGGGGCCTGGTAATCTTTAAATGCCAGGACCTGAAGGTCTGCTTTGAGAACACCCTGGAACCTTCCTCAGCCTGGATCCTGTTATAAAACTGCCTGTCCTGTCCCTAGTTCTCCCTGGTGCCTTCAAGAAGGGGGAGGGGCTGGCTATAAATACAGCTTTGAAGAGTGCCAGGTCCTTGCTTCAGCCCCTCTGGAGTGGCTGCTGGCCCAGCACCTTTGAGAACACCGTTCCTGTCCTAGGGCAGGATCCTGACACCTGCTGGCTCTCCTCCTGGACAGTGATCAGTTTTGATTGCCAGCCCTCCAACTGGAAGTGGGAGGGTTTGCCAGCCTGTGGTTCACTTATGTGCCATCCACACAGGAGGCCACTTCAGCCCCACCTAAATGCCTGGATATCAGTGACCAATAAATATCAGTGACCCTACTGTGCAAATGCTCCTCTGTTTCTGGAAAAGGCAAAGGTATTGACTCTGGCTGGCAGGTAGCATCCTTGAAGAGAGGAGCTGGGGAGCCCTGTCCAGCCCCTTCCAGGTGTGGCTCTGTGGTCTCTGCTGGCAAACAGGAAAGAAGGCAGAGTGTAGGGTAACCTGGTGAGTTCAAAGCCAGTCTGGAAGCCGGGCGGTGGTGGCGCACACCTTTAATCCCAGCACTCAGGAGGCAGAGCCAGGCGGATCTCTGTGAGTTCAAGGCCAGCCTGACCTACAGAGCAAGATCCAGGAAAGGCGCAAAGTTACACAGAGAAACCTTGTCTCGAAAAACTAAAAACTAAAAAAAAAAAAAAAAAAAAAGCCAGTCTGGGCCACCAACCAAGACCTTGTCTCAAACATGTACATACAAGTCCCCGGAAGAGTCGGCAACTTTGAGGACCCTTCACACCTGAGGTTCTGCTGCTTTGGTCTGACTGGCTCTTTCCCTCCATCCCTTCCACAGGGACGACTCCGCCGAGGTGGATGTCTACAACCCCACAAAGAATGAGTGGGACAAGATCCCGTCTATGAATCAGGTAAATTTGCAGGCGTGGTAGCGATTGTACGTCAGGCTGGTCCTGCTTTTGCAGTTGAACTGTGGTCATTAAGGTGGAGCGTTTGGGAGACAGTCATGGTGGGTGGGGCCTGTATTTAGTCCTTTCCAGGTGTTCTCAGTTAATGGAAGCTCATTACATTTGAAACTTGCCGGGTCCAGGTGGTAAAAAGGATCTCAAGATCAGGCTGTGGTCACTGCACCCTTACCTAAGCCATTGAGCAGAAGAGGGTGAGGAATCGACAAGTTGTTCCCTGCAGAGAGAGAGCAAGTGCAGAGGCCCCAGGGCTGGTGTGTTTATGTGAACACCAGCCGCCATTGTGGCTACAGGGAGTAGGTTCAGACAGGTCCCTGGGAACTACCTACCCCAGCTACTTCCTGAGGAATTGACCTTGGGAATACATTTGTTGGACACGTGCTGCGTGCCATGAACAGGGGCGTTGATGCTGGTGTTGTCTGGGCAGGATCTCCTATCTCTGCTTGCCAGGTTCAGTTCCCAGCTGTATCTGATAGCTGTCCCAGCATACTTTCTGTAAGATGGAAAGAACAGATGAGCCTGCCCTAACGGACTGATGCGGGATGCTGGGTGTGGTCCACACCTGGAGACCATGCTGACCCCATAGGAAGCCCCATTTTCCCTGTTGGGGAACAGGAAGGTGTTGGCTTAGCCCGTTTATACTCCCTGGAAAGCTGGCTGAGGGTGGTTCTCAGTGCCGTGGTTATGATGTGCTGGACTGCTCCCTGGAAGTTACTAGAGCAGTCAGAGAGGAAGGTCTCCCTTGCCACGGTTGCCTGCCTCTCACTCCTCTGCCTTGACCTGCAGGTACATGTCGGGGGCAGCCTGGCTGTCCTGGGAGGCAAGCTCTATGTCTCTGGGGGATATGACAATACATTTGAACTCTCGGACGTGGTGGAGGCATATGACCCCGAGACCCGGGCATGGAGTGTGGTGGGGCGGCTTCCAGAGCCCACCTTCTGGCATGGCAGCGTGAGCATCTTCCGCCAGTTCATGCCACAGACACCAGCCGGGGGCCGTGGCTTTGAGCTGAACAGTGGCAGCAGTGACATGGATGCAGGCCGCCACAGGCTGCCACAGAACCCTGACGAGCTGCACTAGCCCAGGCCTGGCCCAAGGGAGGGCCTTGGAGCAGGGGGCCTGGCACCTACAGAGGAATGGGTCACCAAGAAGAGCAGTGGCTCCTGGGTGCTGACTGAGCCCCTAGACGTGTCATGTGAAGGTTTCTGTACATTCGGAGCTGACGTCACAGCTTCTAGGGATGAAGCTGGTGGTGACCTGTGTGGTCAAGGACCAGTGGCTTCCCCACTATCGCGTATCTCTGCCTTCCGGAAAGTTACCTCCAGCTTGTAGCATCCAACTCACCGTGCAGTGTGCCTCTCCTTGCAGCCACTTCCTGGGCCTGCTTGATCCCAGAGCAGAGGGCAGGGTCCCTGTGACAGAAAGTGGCCTGGCCTGGAACACTGGGGACCCAGGAAGACAAAGGCTACAAAAGCGAGCTTAAACTCCACCTAGTACCAAGGATCCCTGCAGCCAGTGCAAGTCCGAGGGGTGTCAGCCCACCTAGCTCCGCACGTCTGTTGGGGTCTCACCATACAGGGTAGGCTTTCAGGACTTGACTGAGCCACAGTGTGAGCTTGAAGGGGTCTGTTTTCATAGCCCATGGTCTCACCTGGCCAGGAGGCCCTCCCTGGGGTTCTGTCCCAAGCCTGCAGAGGCAAGGCTGGAGGAGAAGACCAAAGCTCACGAAGCTGGATTGCTGTGGCTCCTCGGGAATCTTCCCTGACACTTGGCTGAGTGGACAGATGCTGGGCCTAGGAGTAAAGACTCCCTGCTTCTAAAGGAGACTGAGCGGGACGGCCCCAAGGCTTGGTTCTAGGTTTGAAATGTTTGCAGTTTGAACTCTAAAAGAAGTAGAGAGTTGGGAGAAGTAAGAGACGAGTGTCTTTGTCTGACTTTAAGATGTACAGGTCATCATTGTTAGAATTTTCCTGCCATTGTGTAGAAAACTTCAGATTCCGAAGAGCTCAGGTCCAGGTGTATGAATACCAGAGCACCTGAGCCATAGCTCAGGGGAGCCCAGAATTTCTTCCTGACTTTGAGTGGATTCATGGGTTTGGGGGCTGGGACTGCTCAAGGTACCCAGTGGCCTCTCTGCTGGAGTTTATCATCATGCCTCTTTCTGGGGAAGAGGACGTTAGGACAGTTTTATTGGAGACGAAGCCAAGGTTCAGGGTGCTTTGGTGAACTTGGGTGGGTGAGGCTCTAGGAACAGAGCCTGCCCTATCACATACCTACAGTCCTCTTCTTGGCCAGGTGGCAGAGGAGGCTGCCTTAATTTCCAGGGTACCTACCTACTTCCTGTTCAGTGCCATGCACTGCAGAAGTCATCCTGTTTAGTTTGAGATCCATATTTCTAAAATGCTCTGCTGGGCACCTGGCCCTGGGAAAGACTGAGTGTATGGGGCAGTGCTGGCCCAGCCCAGGCCCACTGGTGTCCTAGGGCTCCCGTGGGGTGTGCAGCCGGAATTTGTTTTGTTTCCTGGTGCTGTCAGCCCAGCCCGGTAGTGCCTCTCTCTTGGCCTAGTAAACTCTTTCACTGAGCCTTAAAAGCTGCCACCCAGAGGTGTTGGTACTCTGGGGTGCCTTGGCATGGCAGGGTGGGGTCCTGTGTGCGTTTCAGGAACTAAGCTCAGCGCTGCGGAAGTCCTCTTAGGGACAGGCTAGGAGGCTTCCTTCCCAGAGGAGAGCTGTATCGCTGCACTCTCTGACCTGCAGTGGTTACTACACTATAATGCACGCTTGCCCACCTGTGCTCCAGAGCTGCTCAGGTTTCCGCATCACGACCCATATTTGGGTTTGTAAGACCAAGGACAGGCAGAGTAGGCACTCACTGTGATCCCTCCCTCAGCTTCTCCTTTGCCAAGGGCTCTAGACTGTACCCCCATCACTTGACTCATGTCTACACTAACAGGGATTAAAGCTGGGTTACTTGGCTATGGGATTGTCCCTGTCACATGGATAAAGCCTTTGTATAAAGCTTTTATATGTCAGGATAAAATTAAGTTATAAAAAGTTCTGTGCCTGGTTTTTGATGCTGATCTGTAAGGGATTTCTTATATTTATGACTTCAGAGACTTATGTACTGAAGGTTGCCTTCCTTAGGTAACCAGCATTCAGTCACACCAGTGGCTGGGGCAGATTTGTGTATTTATTTTTGTCTACTCTATAGGCTTCTATGTCCAGCATTCTAAGGTTTTAGGGTGCTCCCCTCCTTTTTAAAATAAAATGTTTCCTATATGCTGGGTGTCATGGCTTTCATTTTTTGTTTTTCCAGACAGGGTCACACTGTGTAGCTCTAGCTGTCCTGGAACTCACTTTGTAGACTAGGCTGGCTTCGAACTCACAGAGATCACCTGCTTCTGCCTCCCAAGTGCTGGGATTAAAGGTGTGTGCCATCACCGCCCAGCTGGCCTTCATCTTCTTGCTGCTCTGTCTTCTGAGAATCTTTGTGCAGAGGCCAGTACTGGAGGTGGGAGGCAGACCTGGACAGCAGAGTGAATGCTAGTCAGCAGGTAAAGGAAGGAATCCAGCATCATAGAGCCTTTCGGGTCCTTTCTCACCTCAGGTGAAATACACACATGATAGAGTGCACTGGTAGGCTCCTACCCACAGTAAGATGGACCTTGGACCGGGCGGGGAGGGGGGTTGGAGGTGTGTGCCTTTAGAACACTGGTTCTCAGCCTGTGGGTCATGGCCCCCAAAGGCCATCAGAAACCAGATAGTTGTATTACAATTTGTAACAGTAGCAAAATTACAGTTAGAAGTAGCAGCAAAAATTTTATAGTTGGGGGGGTTGCCACAACATGGGTTACTGTAATAAAGGGTGGCAGCATTAGGAAGGTTGAGAACCACTGCTCTTGAGTTTCCAATCAGGCTGTGAGACCTCCCCTGAACCTTCCATCTGGATCACTCTCCTCCCCCAGAGCCTATCCAGACCCAAGGAGACCAATGCCTGGGCTGGAAAAGCAGCAGGCTAGGATCCCTGAGGATAGACTATGGATCTCACCCGTGCTAAGTGCTTTACCGCTGAACCATACCCCCAGCTGTGGCCTTTAATACCTTCAGAACAGATCTGAAGCCTGAGGCCTGTACTGGCAAACCTGGGATGCATACAACCACACATTGCCTCTCCCTCAGCCGCTGATGGCCAGGAAATGAAAGGGAGTCAGCTGTGTTATGAGTGAAGCCCATTTTCCTAGCCTCCCAACACGCCAGGGGAATTAGTGTGTGTAAAGGCGGGAATATGGCATCTCATGGAGCAAGGGGATTAGGCAAAGCCCAGTTCCAGTTTCTGGGGCCGTGACCATCACTGACCCAGCCTGGGTGGTGGGATGTTTCAGTGTGTCTGTATTTGACACTCCTATCAAGGTCTATGCCTCCTCTAACCAGGAAGTACCAGGGACAGCCTCACCCAACAGTGTGGTAAAGATGACATCAAATCACTTCCCCTGCTAGGTCACAGAAAGGTCTTGTACTTCTGACTGGGGGTACTTAGAGCTCAGCTTCTGTGCTAACAGGCCCGGCAGGCATGAGAAAGCTGTCTTTAGAGCAGCCCCCAGTAATTCGGCAGATGTTTCCTACCCAGTGAGCTTTCTGCGGACTTGTCTGAGAAGCATGAGCGTGTACTAGCCCGTGGAAGTCTCTTGGGTTCATGGGGATACAAAGGAGTTAAATTTAAACATGGATCTGCAGCACTCATGACCCATGATACCCTGCTCTGTAAAAGGTGAAACCCATGCCCCTTCCTATTCAAAGTCTGGACCAAGATAGGACCATTCCAAGGGATTGGTTCCTCCGTGGGCATGAAGCCAGTCAAGGCCAGCTTCTTAGCTGCCACTGGCCATGTTCAGCTTCATTGGACTGGCTTAACTGGCCAATGAAGCCATGACCATGGGCCCTGGCCTTGTTTTTGTTTTTCGAGACAGGGTTTATCTGTGTAGTTTTGGTGCCTGTCCTGGATCTCGCTCTGTAGATCAGGCTGGCCTCGAACTCACAGAGATCTGCCTGCCTCTGCCTCCCGAATGCTGCCACCACTGCCCAGCCTGGGCACTGGCTATTTTGTCCAACTTCAGAGGTTCAACCCATGGCTGGCCTCACCTATACTATGCTAAACTACCCACTGGCATGCATGAAGGACAGCTATATAGCAAGTGGGTGCCACCTCCATGGGAACTTCACTGAGATTCCCAGCGCTGGCGAAGCAGCTGCACTCAGGTCAAGGACTGGATGGGCACCATGAGGGGATGGCTGCAAGTCCTTCAGTTTAGTTCAGTCCCACAGTTGCAGAACATCGAGCAACAGACCACTGAACAAGTGAATCCAAAATCACATGTTTATCGGTTGCTGGGGCTAACTGGGCAGGGGTCTATGGGTCACAGTCCTCAGGAACAGCAGCTGTGATGATGAGTGAAGGTTCCAGGACACTGGGGCTGGCAAAGCTCTCCTCCGCACACAGTCTCTGGCTAGGGAGCTGGGAGGCAAGGCCGCCCTGGGTCAGGGACTCCACAATGACCTCTGCAGAGCCCATCTCCAGGTCTGCAGGGGGCTGGAGCGCCACCACCACCATCTTCTCATCCTCGATGACTAGGTTTCGGAGCTTGCGCTGCCGTGGGTTGTAGTTTTCCACCCTATCGTGGATCTCCATGTGCCTCCGCAGGTGAGCCTGAGGGAAAGGGGAAGGAGCTCAGAGCTGGGGACAGGAGGGGGGAGCAGGCGCCCCAGGGCCTGGCCTACCTGCCGGGTGAACTTGTAACCACATTCAGTGCACTCGAACTTCCTCACGCCCTTGTGTCGTCGGACATGCACCCGTAACTGTTCCACGGCTGCAGGAGGAACGGGCCACTGGCATTAGCAGGGACGGGACTGAGATGGAAGACAAGACACCCCAGGGCCTAAGGCACAGGAGGTGGCCCTTGGCAGGGTCTCCCCAACTCCAGGCTCTACAGCACCACACTGAGGCCACCATCGCCCCGGTCCAGGGTGCCCTGCCCCCACCTCCACCGTCACAGGCGTCCACTCTCTCCCCGAAGACAGAACTCTGGTAGCTGGAAGGTTCTAAGGAGCACTGGGAAGCCACTGTTGCCCTTGACCTCCACAGACCCTCCAAGTCAGGTAGGCAGGAGATGGAAGCCAGGCCCTCTGTTCTCCCACAGCTTGCCCACTTACCTTTGAAGGTCTTGCCACAGATCTGGCAGAAGTGAGGCCTGCCCTCCTGGTGACGACTGGCCACGTGCCTCAGAAGGGGCCCCTTCTCGGTGAAGCGCTGCTCACAGAATTCACAGCTGAAAGGCCTCTCACCCGTGTGGGTGCGGTTGTGCTTGTCCAGACTGGCTGTGGGGGACAAGGTGGGGCTCAGTTGCTGGCCTGAGCCCTGGGGAGGGAGGGGACGGGCCTGCCTCACCTTGGGTGCGGAAGGTCTTGCCACAGAGGTGGCACTGGAAAGGCTTCTCGCCTGTGTGTGTGCGGAGGTGCATGTTGAGGTTGGCCTTCTGGGTGAAAGCATGGCTGCAGAACTCGCAGACATAAGGCCTTTCATTCCTGTTCAGATGGGGACACAAGGCGAGGCCATCACTGGGGAAGCCATCCCCTTTCAGTCATCTGTTAGAGCTGGAACAGGCTAAGCTGTAGGGCTTGGGTGGTTCCAGGCAAAGGACACCACGACCATTCTCAGAAGCAAAGGAGAGATCTATAGATCAGGGAGTCGGGAACCTAAGGGATAAAGGCATGCCTCCGCCTGAGCCCTCCCCGTGAGCCTAACAAAGCTGCCTGTCTCACCCCCACCACGCAAGGCCTGCAGGCGCTGCTCCTGGCCCCTGGCAGCGGCCCTCTGGAAGGAGGGAGGGCTCCTACCTGTGCTTGGCCTTGATGTGCATCTGCAGCCCATTGCGGCTCGAGGCCCGGTGCCCACACTCCTCACACACAAACAGCTTTTCCCCACGATGCTTAAAAGCCTCGTGCAGCTGCAGTTCCGTCCTAGACAGGAAGCACTTGGCACAAGTGGGGCACTGCAGGCGGGTGAGACAGGCAGAGGGAGCAGTGCGGGTGAGGACGGGGCGGGGCTCCCCAGGAGCCCCAGGTGCCCCAGCCCTGCCCCGCACTTACTGCATGGGGTTTAGGGGCTCCATGCAGCTTGATCATGTGGCTCTGCAAGTCCTTCTTCTGCATGAACTGCTGGGAGCAGGAGGAACACTGGAAAAACAGGCCCAGTCAGCCCAGCCCAGCCTGCACCATCAGTGCCCTGTCACCAGCTCACGGCAGCGAAGGAGGGCCTGACCCAGGTGCAGGCCAGTCCCTGGTCTACTGCAGTTGGCCTCCAAGAGGGGGCGCTGCTCAGCCATGCACACCATTCCCAGAGGATGCTGAGCAAGTAAGGCTAGAGAGGGTGTCATTGGATGGGCAAGCAGGCAGTCTTCAAGGAAGAGCTGCCAGATACCACCCCAGGCAGAGGGGTCCACATCCCTATGCAGCCCACGACCCCGGGGACCAGCTGGCCGACCTTGTAGGGCATTTCCCCCGTGTGAGACACCATGTGCAGCCGCAGCTCCATCCTCCGGCGGAAGGTCTCCTGGCACACGGAGCATGTGAAGACCTGGCAGTGTGAGGGGCAAGCAGGGCCAGCATCAGGAAGGGCCTCTGCCTGCGACGGCAGCCTCTGCAGGGGCTTCCACACGCTGCTGGGAAGTGTCTGCCTGGGGTAGGGGATGCTGGGGTAGGAGAGGGCAACATGTAACCTGCCTGCCTTAACCATCCCAGAACACTGAGCACTACCATACGCCAGACCCTTCTCAGCTCCAGACAGGCTAGAGACAGGGGCCCAGCTGCTAATGACCAGTCTCTGGGAAGAGGAGGGTGGGGTTTAGCCCAACATTACCCACTTGGGGCACGGGGACAGGCAAGGCGGCCCTTCCCAGCAGCCATCCCCGATAAACACTTTCCTTACTCCAAAGCCCAAGATGGAGCTAACCCAAAACATCCCTGTAGGGCTTATCCCAAGTCCTCTGAACAAGTGTCTGACTTGTACTGGAGGTGGACATGATGCCATCCAAGGCCCCTGCAGCTCTTATATTATAATCCTGTAGAGTTTCCTGGGGGTCCTTCCCAGATGGCATGAAGACACAGGCCACTGGGCTCCTGCCCACAAATACTTGGACCAATTCCCAAGTACCTGTTCTGAGCGGTTCATGCAATTCCGGGCTTCGTGCTCCAACAGATTCTCCTTGCGAAAGTAACACTTCCCACATTTGGGACACTCGAAGGGTTTCTCCCCAGTGTGTTTCCTGCCAAGAAGAGAGGCCACAGGGTGTGGGGCTCAGAGGCTCCCCGTCTCTGGTCCTCAGGACCCTCCCACTCCTGCCGCGGACCTGTGCTGCGGTGCACAGGAGGAGGTGTCCTGAAGCCAGCCAGGCCTCACCACAGAGGCTCAGTGACACCCAGGTTGGACATGCAGGGGCAAGGCCAGAAATTCCCTCCAGCGCAGAGATCCTCAGGAAGGGAAGAAACAGTAGCCATAGGTCCAAGTGGCCCCACGCTGGAGGGACCCAGCTGGGAGCCAGGAGCCAGCCCTACCTCTGCCAGCCTCGCTAAATGGCTGCTGTAGAGCTGACTGGCACAGCCTGGCTGGTAGCCTCCTCTCTGTGGGCTCCACTTTCAACCCCATGGCAGACAGGTGATATGGCTCAGTGGACAAAAGCACGTGGCTGTCGAGCCAGAGGACCCAAGTTCAATCCCTGAGACCCACGTGGTGAGAGAAAAACCACTCACACAAGTTGTACCCTGACTTCTACCCCTCCCCATGAGTAACAGACAGATGTAAAACACCACGCCTGACTCCGCCCACGTCCTCGCACTGATATCACAAGCATGGCTACAGCAGCTCCCGGGGTCCCACGAGCCACCCCTGGTTCCCTGGCTCCCTACCTATCTCACCAGCAGGCTCCATTAAGTTCAGAAGCCTTTGAAGATAAGGCAGCCGTCATTACCTCTTGGCTCACAGGCTCCAGTGCTTCCTATTCATACTGAGAGGGCCCAGGGGGCCTAGGAGGACATGATAGCCTGACTGAACTAGCCAGCCCCTCAATGGCCTTGCTCTAAAGTCCTTGCCTGCCCTCACCCCTCATACCAGTCAGGCTCACTCCAAGTCCAGGACATTATTGCTAGCTGTTCCCAGAAGGCTCTCCCCAGTGAACAGCTTCCTTACCTTCTAGCCTAGGTGGGTGGCAGAAGCTGTAATGTAATCCTAGCTACTTGGTTTGGATTTTTTTCCCCAGCACTGGGGATTGAACCCAGGGCCTCATGTGTTAGGCAAGCACATGAAAACTGAGCTATATACTCCCAGCCCGTTCCCAGTTACTCCAAGCCAAGGCAGAAGGATCACCAGCTTGAGGCCAGCTGAAAAAGGGCTAGGGATGTGGCTCAATGGCAGAGGCCCTGGTGTTCAGTCCCTACCACTGAAGGCCCCGGGGTAAAGGAAAGCTCCCCACCTTCTTAATATGCCCCAGGTTATTGGAAACTGACCCTATGCAGTAGACTCCAAAACCAGTTCCTGGCCCTACTCTTCTCCTACCCCTCCCTCCTCTAGACACGGCCTCACACTCTGGAGCCCCAACTGGGTAGAACTCACAGCTGCAGGCATGAGCCAACAACTCAAACTAAATGTTGTAGAATATTTAAGATGTGTTACCAGAGAAACTCTGTCTCAAAAAAAAAAAAGATGTGTTACATTTGTTTATGCTGTGGAACATTTGTTTAATGATGCAAAAATGTGCTGCATTCTTTTATGTTGCACTTGTTTAACCCTGTGAAGCTGTTACTGTGCCTGTGTAAAACACCTAAAGGTGTAATAAAGAGCTGAACAGCCAATGGCTAGGCAGGAGACAGGACTGGCGGGGCTGGCAGGCAGGGAAAATAAGTAGGAGAAATTTGGGAGAAGAAGAAAGAGCAAGATCAAGGAGCGGGAGAAAAGAAGGGGCCAGCCACAAAGTAGGAAGGAAAGATATACAGAAATAAAGGGAAAAGCCCAGAGGCAAAAGGTGGACAGGATAAGTTAAGAAAGGCTGGCTAGAAACAAGCCAAGCTAAGGCCAGGCATTTATAAGAATAAGCCTGTGTATGATTTATTTGGGAGCTGGGTGGGTGGGGGGAGCCCCCCAAAGAGCAAAGAGTAAAAAAGAACAACACTAAAACTCACTACACAGACTCAAACCTGTAGCAATCCTCCCGCCTCTACTTTCCAAGTGCTAGGATTACAGACAAATGCCGCCATGTGTAGATACAACAATCTCTTGAAGTCACCCCTTTCCAGTTCTCAGGGACATCAGCAAACCACAGACCAAGGAAGGGATAGATGGAGCATGGGCACCACCTGTGCAGCCTCAGCTACCTCAAAGCCAAAGCACAGGGACGGCAAATGGGTCCCAACCCCGCTCCAGGTGACAACCCCATTCCAGGTGAGCACTAGCAGCTTCCCAGAATATCATACTGATGACACAATGTGGCTCAACACAACCTAGCTTGGTACAAAAACAAACTGTAACAGACTAGCAGAGTTGCATGGCTACCAAGCCCTTGAGATGTGACTTGTGGCTGTGGCACTGAATTTTTTAAGTAATTTGAACTTAAAACAAGCCAGGTGTGGTAGTGCATGCCTTTGATCGCTGCACTCTGGAGGCCCAAGCAGGCAGATCTCTGTGTTCTTGGCCAGCCTGGTCTACATAGTGAGTTACAGGCCAGCCAGGGCTACATAGAGAGACCCTACTTAAAAAAAAAAACAAAACAAAAAACAGTCCTAAGGTATGGTGGGGTATGCCTTTAATACTAGCACTCAGGAGGCAGAGACAGGGAGATCTCTGAATTCAAGGTCAGTTTGGTCTATATAAATTTGGGCTACATAGTAAGTTTGTTTTTTTTTCTTTTTAACTAAATAGGAAAAAAACTTCACAGTTCTATAGTGGTCCCAATTAGACAAATAGTCTTTTATACTTCTCTTACTCCCAGAGCTAATATCCCCAGAAACACAGGCAGCCTCAGTCCTGAGGATTAGCTTCTTGTCAAAGCCTATACTGCCAGACTCCAGAAAGCCCTACAGTCAGACCTCAGCTCTAGCTCATGAAGGAGCCAGAGGTTTGTCTCGTGTTTCCTGTGGACAGAAGCCTGCCCACAGTCAAAGTCCACAGGGGGTGGAACGTACTATTTAGGTGTCCACAAACTCACGATGCACAGGAAGACAGAGAGGAAGAAAATGCATGCCAACCAGGCACTATCTGGACCTAACATAGAGCCCCTAGTCCCCCCAAAGCCCAGAGGAGGGGTGTTCAGGACCCCTCCCTCAGCACAGAAGGGCAGATGAGAAAAGAAAATAGAAACAGAGCATTTACCTGTTGTGGACTTTTAGGTAGTATTTGCTGAGGAACTTTTTATGGCACGTGGGACATTCAACCGGCACCGCTGCGCCCCTCCGGCCTTCACTGGGCTCGGCTGCTGGGGAACCTGCACCCAGGGCTGGCTCGGCAGCACAGGGCTTTCGGACCACTTTGGACTTCCTCCTGGTCAGCACAGTCTCAGGCTCAGAAATGGAATCACCATCCCCGTCGTCCTCAACTTGAACCACCACTTCCCACTAGAGTAGAGGAGGCAGCAGAGGGGTTAGCTTGAGGGACCCAGCTTTAGTTCCAACCCAAGCCCCATCCCAGATGGTCCCCTTTCTTCAGGGGCCCAAGAAAGACCACATGTAAATCTTGGAGTCGGAGGAAAGGGTCTGTTAACATGGGAGCTGGCTAGGTCTCACTCCCTAGGGAGACACCTGTGACCCTGATGCTCACCCCACCCCTAGGAAGCTGGCAACCATAGCTAAGTGTAGCTCCCAGAGAGGTCACCTGAGGCCACTGGCTTCCTATGTTTAACTCCAGAAGTGCCCGTCTCTACCCTTAAGCTTGCCTCCCCAGTTGCTACATCCTGGCAGCAGTACCTCATTGCTCTCGCCCTGCAACAGGGCACCTCCAGCCTCGAAGGGCCTTGGAGGCTCTTTGCAGTCCTCAGACTCCTTGTCCTCTGAGGGACAAGGCTTCAGAGCCTGCTTGAGTTTCCCACAGAGGAAGGAGGGGCTGCTCTGAGCAGGGGGGTTGAGCTGGGACTGCTGACTGTCTCTGGACTCCTGATCCCCAGGGGCCAGGCTCAGAGTCCTGAAAACTTCCTCCTCGTCCAAGTCTGTTGGCTCCTTGAGGTGGCTTTTCACATCCTGGGAGGCAGGTTGCCCCAGTCCACTCTGGACACTTGGTGCCTGTCCCACTGAGGTTCTGGGCTGGAAGCTCTGACAGAGCTCCACAGCCTCTGGCACCCGCAACTCCTTGGCTGCCAAGAGCACCTGATCCCTGTTCCCTGAGGTGAGGGCCAGGTGACCAGTGTAGAAGAAGTCCAGCAGGAGGCCAAAAATCTCAGCAAAACCTGCAGGAAGGACAACGCTGCCTCCTGAGCCGTCCCCATAGATTCTCTGGAAGAAATGGCTGCAACAAGCCAGGACACTCCAGTGTGCCTTGAACACCAGGCCCCCCACGTCCAGAGTGGCGTCGCAATATTGGCCTTTCTCCCGCTGCTTGTTGAGTTCCTGCAGAACCCTCACGCTGTGCTGTACGAAGGAACCGTCCATAATCTGGAAAGGAAGGCAAACATTACACTCTGGCCAGCCCAACAGGGAAAGCCCTTAGGCTGTAGCGAGTTGGACCCGTTAACAGCCACCTATGCGGGGATGAAGGCTTGGGTCAAGGTTAGAAGGTGCACGCGGAGCACAGCCAGAGTGGAGTGACAGCCCCTCATGGGCGGGGAGTGGCATGGGTTGGCCAGAAGGGAGAGAGCCTCCGGAGTCGAAAGCATGATGCAGGACAGGGCAGGACAGGGTCGGAGTAGGGTGCGAGTGAGAAAATATGAAAATGCAAATTTGGGGGCAGACAAGAGTGAACGCGAACTGATCCGCCACGCACCCGAGGCACAGCCAGTAGGGCAGGCCGGCGGCTGCGCACAGGTGACCCAAGCCCACGCCGCGCTTGCAAGTCGCAAGCGGAAGGCGGCGGCCACACTCTCGTCAGCGCCTGGGGCGGCTCGCCGCTTCCCTCCCGCACCCTCCTCACCCGGCCGGTCCTCTCGGCTCACACCGGCTTCACTGCTCCGGGATAGTCCACTTCCACCGCCCACAAGACTAACTCCTGCCCGGCCCACTGCGCGAAGACGCCGCCGTCCCCACGCCGGATGTGACGTTGAGGCGCGCTGGGCAGAGCCGGACGCCTTGGAAGCTTAGGACTCTTATGTCCCCGCCCCGAAGGCGGAGCCTCAGAGGAAGACCAATGAGCCGCGCAGGGGGCGGGGCCAGACCTGAACCCTACCGCGCTAGGTCTCATTACCGGAGTCGCCTAGCAACATCAAACGAGGCGCTAGGCTCCAGCTCCAGCTAACTGATGTGTGGTCCCAAGCTCCCCCACGGATCGGAAGCGCAGCCAAGAAGCCATACGTACAATTCACGTCTTTATTAGGCTGGATTCTTCTGTGCACTTATACATCGAAAGCCATGGCTGAGCTCTCCAAGACACCTCAGACCCTCCGCCCCGCTGGATCTACCACCTTCAGGACAAAAGAGGCTTCCGGTCTGCCCCGTCCCAACAGTCCCCGCGGATCAGGTAGAGCCTCTACGCCTCGTGTAGTCCAGAATGGAGGCCTGAAAGTGTTCTGTATTGTTGAGGTCCGGTCGGCAGAGAATCACATAGCACTTGGGGAGGAAGTAACCGCTGAAGCCGCCACTCAGAGTGGTCAGCCCCGCCATCACATAGACCGCGGGCAAGTAGCTGCCCTGGTAAATACTGGTCATGGTGAAGAAGGCGATCCAGGATAGGAAGTTGAGGAGCAGGCTGAATGTGACACATTTGGCTTCGTTATAGTTCTCTGGCAGTTCCTTACCCAGGTAGCTGCAGGCGAAGGTGCTGATGGAGAGGAGGATATTGTGGGTGAACGCCAGCAGGAAGCCCACAGAGTTGACCTCTGTGCACTCAAGAATCACCAGATGGGGGAAGAGCTGGTATTCCTTGGTGGGCAGTGGAGTCCACAGTGCAAGCCACATGAGACAGATGAGCAAGTGGACCGTGGAGCTCACAATGACAAACAGACTGGCACCATGGTTTTGGGCCCAAGTGTGGTAGAATGTGGGTACCTTGGTGGAAAACTTGAAGATGATGACCAGTTGGAAGGAGCGGATTGTCAGACAGGAGAGGAAGACGGCAAAACCGAGAGAAAAGAGGGGCTGGCGCAGTAAGCATGTGGGCACCGTGGGCTCCCCGAAGAAGCCGTAGAAGCTGCAACTCCCTGCAGCCAGGGAGCCCAGCATGAGGAAGCACAGCCTGCCCCCAGCTGACCTCACAACAGGCGTGTGGAGATGCCTTGCAAACAGGCCTGTGGTCCCAAACAGCAGGAGCAGCAATAGTGTGTTAGCTGTCAATAGCACCAGAGAGATGGGGTCATGCCAAGCCAAGAACACCACGGTGCGTGAGAAGCAAGTGGTGCTTCCCTCAGGTGCCCATTCCTCTTTTCCACAAGGCTGGCAGATGTGAAGATCTGAAAGTAAAGATAAGGTTTCTGAGAGCCAGGTAAGCAGAAGGAAGGGGAGGAGCAGGGAATGGGGGCCGGGTCATTCAGGCCTGGGAGATGCTGGGAAAGTTGCGCCTTGGCAGGCAGGTTTTGGAGCCATAGTGAGAGGGGAGCCCAGAACAGCCACAGGCTAAGCACATCCTCAAAGGGTCTGTGTTTTGTATGGCTCTGGATCCATACAGTTTGCAAACCAAAGGTGGTTTGCAAACGCAGAAAGCTTTGTGATTTTGTCAGAGCAGCTAGCCTCTCCCGTCAGCATTTCCATTAACCAGATCCACCTGCTGAGCATCTCCTAGCTACCTGAGTCCTGACTCTCCCTTCACCACAGAGATAGTCAAAGGAGACAATGGTGTCCACGCTCTGAGCCAAGTCCAAAGCTCCTTGCTGTGCTCTCTGCCCTCCACTTTGAGTCACTGAATGGAGCACACGGGCTTCCTTCTGCTGCAGACAAGCCAGTACCTACCTTTAATCCACCATTCAGGTGCAGAATTCTTGGCACAAGGAAGGGGCTTCATACAAACAGAACAGCACAAAGGAGCTATATCTCTTTGGATAAAGAGGTTGTATTTAGGACCAGATTCATCTGTGGAAGCTGGGGGTGGGGGTTCTCTAACGGAGGACACACCACAGTCTGAATTCAGCCTAGTGGCAAGTGTTCTCCAACCTGTATCCGACTGGCAGGCCCATGAACTGGAGCCCTCGTTCTAGGGCCCTTGGGTGCTGGATTGATCACCTACTCACTGCTCACTCACCACTCTTGTTGAGAAAGGTCCCAGCCTCACAGGGCATGCACTCGAAGCAACAGTGGTGGGAGCCCACAACCACTCTGTGGTGCCCCTCAAGACAGTCGCTGGTACACACAGACGTAGGTGCCTGTAAGAAGCCACAGTGGTTTGCAGTCACATAGAGGAGCCCCAGTCAAGGGACAGCTCACATGTCCAGGCACAGAAAAAGATCTCTGCATTTCTGCCCTCTGGGTTCATGCTCAGAGCAGAGCCCTGGGAGCATCTGTTCGATAACACAGAGCTCCTGTGTTATCAGTCCTGCAGTCCCTGGCAGGCCTGAGCAGAGCTAAGGTGGCCTAACATCTGGCACCTCCTTCCTGCTCTGGGTAGGCATCATTCCCCAGGCTCCTGATAACATAAAGCAGTCACCTGGTGACTGACCAGGTCCCCGTTACCTGATTGTTATTCCCATGCCACTGGATTTTCGTCTTATTTATGTTTAGCTGAACTGGAGACAACGAGGCAGAGCCAATGACCTCGAAGGTCCATTCAGGCCCATTCCAGTCCCAGGCGATGATGTTATAGTCACCTAGAGGATCCCCGCTGTCATCGAATGCCACAGTATCCTTATGTAGAAGGAAATTCACCTTGTAGATCTGCTGCAGAAGCTGGGGCAGACAGATGTCATGAAGTGCCATAGACCACACAGACCCAGGCAGCCCAGGAAGCAAGCAGGGGCTCTCTTGTGTTTCTGTTCTGGGTGGTCCCAACCCACCTATAAGGCCCCGTTCCTTCCTCAGCAATCTGTTCTCACCTTTTCTAGGAACCCCTTGACCCCTGACCAGCCTCCTGAGAGACCTCTAATAAAGGACTCTTTTTGCGGACATTTTTGGCCTTTGACATCTCTGGGGCATAGTGGGTGGAAGAAGACAAGACTCAGAGAGGAGAACAATTTATCTAAGAGAAGACCCCAATTCACTGTCTCCTCAGATCGTCCATGTACCCACACTGCATGGTTTGGATGTCCTGGATGCAGACACCCTAGCTGGAATTGCTTACCTGCCAGGGGTAGACTGGGCCCCTAGAACAGGTCTCAGAGGTACATCCCAGGAGCTGATGGAGGCCATGGGCCACAGCATACACAGCCTGGTACACATTGTAGGCAGCACTCATGGAAAAGGCTCCAAGCATGGGCATGTTCTGTGTTGTGAAAGCGTGACATTCTCGGCACAGCTGGTTAATGCTGCACCAGGAGCCCTCTGGGCAAGACCTGGGGGCACCCTTTAGTGCCCTGACATAAGACTCTTCAAACTCCTTCAAGCCAGGAACAAGTCTCTGCCGGATGGCCACACCCAGCACTGTCCCAATGCCCTGGATCCCAGGCACATTGGTGATGTACGTGGAGATGGCCCAGTCTTCTGAGGCAATCCACACCTTGCCAGTCAGGTTGGCCAGCACCACAGACCTGAAGAACACTCCAGCCAGGTGCCGGTTAGAGAAAACCACAATCACAGTGGTCCTGGCTTGAGCCAAGTGGCGCATCATCTGCTGCATTCTCAGGTCATCCGCTTGGGCAGAAAGAGGCACAATGTCCTTGAAGGCAATGCAAATGCCCTGTGGGGTGGCCAGTTCCTCCAGCGTCTGCACGCCCAGCTGCCCATAATCACCATAGCTGCCAATGAGTGAGATCCAGACCCACCCAAAACTCCGCAGCAGCAGCACCATGACCTCCACCTGGTACTTATCGCTAGGGATGGTACGAAGAAAAGATGGGTACTGACGCTTTTCACTGAGCATCATACTGCTGGCCTCGTAGCTGATCTGTGGGGAGCGGTTCCAGTGTGGTCAGCACCACCAGCTTTGACTGAATCCCGCCCCTCCCCACAGCCCCCACCCAGAGTAGGGAGTGTGCAAAATAAGTATGGCTCCTTTGGGGAGTTCCAGGAGGTGTGGGGATCAAGACCAAGTGAAAGGGCCATGTCATTTAAACATGGAACAAACCGTGCTTTCTTGGCCTCAGGTCCTTGGCATGAGTAGGACAGGGCAGGAGACCTGAACACTCAAGCTGAGGGGCTCACTTCTGTCCTGCACACTGTGGGGACCTCCTAAGGTTCCCCCTGAGAAATGACATGTTCAGACTCAAGTCTGCGGAGTGTACCTCTAGTCAAGTGACAGTGCTGGAAAGCCTGGACAGGGCTGATGGAATCATCTATGTGAGGGATGGTGGGGCTCTGTGAAAGGGGAAAATTTAACCAGGTGTGGCTGCTAATCCCAGCGGTTAGGTGGGAGGATCTACCTAGCCAGTAACACAAGTATAGGGCCAACCTGGGCTACAAGAGACCCTGTCTCAAAAAGTCAAAAGAAAAAAGATGAAAGATAGGTTCTGAAGGAAAACTAGATTTTAATGGTGATGGTCTGAAAACTGTCAGTAAAAAGCTAGGTGGGTCGTGTGGGCCATGGTGAGGCCGGCCACTGCTGGGGACGCCGGGCAAGGAGTACATGCTCAGAAGTCAGAATGCATGGTCTCTATGGCCTGGAACAGGAGGGAAGAGGAGACCAGGGAAATAGCAGCTGCCCCAGAGGCAGGAGGCAAAAGGACCCTCTCCAGAAAGCGAGAGAAAGGAGCTGAAAGTAAAGGTGGGGTGAGGTGGGGAGTAAATGTGAAGGATGGATGGTGCCATACAGGGAATGGTCAGACATGTCACAAGGAAGCCATGTAGGGTAAGGACTGAAAAGTGCTCTTTGGATTTGGAGCTCTAGAAGGTACTCTTGCTACAGCTGGATTAATTGAGGACAGAATCTAAGACTGAGGCACAATGGAAGGGTGAAACAAGCTAGACTAGAGAGCTCTAGGAAGTTCAATGACCAGGGGCAGGAAGAGCCAGGTACATGAGGACAGGAGACCTGCTCAGACAAACTGCTGAGCACAGCAGAGGCCAGGCGTAGGGCAGTACAGGACCACCACGGAACAAGGAAGAAGAAAGGCATGCTCCCAGGGGACACAGTGTCTGGGGTGGGAAGTAAAGGCTTTTGGGGGCAGCAAAGGCAATGGAGCCTTTGAATGGAGAGAAGGCACAGAGAGTGAGCAGCTGGCTGGCTACACTTTCCAAAGGAAGACAGGGAACTGGGTGTGCTGGTGCACACCACTAATTCCAGCAGTCAGAGGCACAGGTAGGCAGATCTCTGAGTTCAAGGCCAGCCTGGTCCACAGAGTGAGTTCCAGGACAGCCAGGGTTACACAGTGAGACCCCATGTCAAACCAAACAAAAAAACAAAAATCAAAGGAAGGACAGGGTTTCCTCATGATGGCTGAGGCAGGAAGGCTGGAAGCAGCTCCCATTGCCCTCTACCCCAGACTTACAGATGGGAATCCCCAAGGCTTGGCTTACCAGGGGCATCAGAAAGGGGCCCAGCAGGGCAGCAGTAGTGACAGCGTGGTCAGTGTTGTCAGGACCAATAAGTGCCACCACCTTGGAGGAATAGTTGTGAAGATCTCTCTGCATCTCTATGTGGTCAGTCCCCTGCTGGGCAAGCACCCTCAGTGTGGCATACACATTGGCAGACTCTGAGCACACATCATACAGCTCATATCCCAGGGAGATGTTGGGAAGCAAGGCTGTGGAATTATTTATCTCCTCAATGCTGAAACGCATGGCCTGGAAGAGGTGGTAGCCATGGCCATTGAAGCTGCCAGGTCTGTAGGGAAAAGAGCCCAGGGAGAACTGGAAAGGCTGAGCCGTGTCACTTCCTGCACCCTAGGCTTTGGGGGCAGAAAGGAACACTGAGGTTGCCTGTCCAAGCCAACACCAGCCTGAGACACCTCGGCTCAGGTTCTCAGAATTGAGACTATCACACATTGCAAAGCGTCTTTCTTGTGTGTACTAAGTTTTCTGCTCTCCCAGGAGCGTGATGGTTTAATAAAGGAAAACAAAGACCTTTCCTTCTCGTCTGCTGCCGTCCTGTAGCACGTAAGCATCAGATCAGCACCTCTTTAGATTGGACTATATAGGAATGCTTGGTTACCTAAATACCTGTTTGAGTTGCTGACTTTAGTTTTCTAATAAATTGTTCAAATAAATCAAATAATTGATTTTTGGCTTGGCATTAGGATAGAATTTCCAATAACCTCAGAAATGGCCCTAAGCATACTTTTGCTATTTATACTATATATTTGAAGTAGTGTTCTCAACAATCAACATATCAATTCTAAAAAAAAAAAAAAAAAAAAAAAAAAAAAAAAAAAAAAATTCTGTGTCCAGAAGTGCCCAATACTCAGCGGAGATTTAATTTTTATTTTTTTATTTTTATTTTGTGTCCATTGGTGTTTCACTTGCACATATGTCTCTGTGAGGGTATCAGGTCCCCTGGAACTGGAGTTGTGAGCCACCATGTGGGTGCTGGAAATTGAACTCAGAACCTCTGGAAGAGCAGTTAGTGTTCTTAACCATTGAGCCATCTTTCCAGCGCCCCAGCTGAGATTTCTTTATGTAAAAGTAAACAAGTAGCCAGGCGGTGGTGGCGCACGCCTTTAATCCCAGCACTCGGGAGGCAGAGCCAGGCGGATCTTTGTGAGTTCAAGGCCAGCCTGGTCTACAGAGTGAGTTCCAGGAAAGGCGCAAAGCTACACAGAGAAACCCTGTCTCGAAAAACCAAAAAAAAAAAAAAAAAAAAAAAAAAAAAGTAAACAAGTAGATTCATCTCATTACTATTAGTCTGTCTATCTTCTATCTTTCTTTCCTTCTTCCTTTTTTTTTTTTTTTCAAGGTAGGGTTTCTCTATGTAGCCCTGGCTGTCCTAGAACTCACTCTGTAGACCAGGCTGGCCTGGAACTCACAGAGATATCCGCCTGTCTCTGCCTCCCGAGTGCTGGGATTAAAGGCATGGGCCCCATGCCCAAATGTATACTTATTTTGTATACCTAAAGTCATGTTAAAAATTCTCAGGAGGAGCTGGAGAGATGGCTCACAGTTAAAATCATTGACTGCTCTCCCAGAGGTCCAGCACTCACATGGCAGCTCACAACTATCTGTAACTCCAGTTCCAGAGGATGTGATGCCCTCTTTTGGCCTCTGTGGGCACCAGACATGCACATGGTACCCAGATGTATTTGTAGGCAAAATACCCACAAATATAAAAAATAGTTGGATGGTGGTGGTTTACACCTTTAATCCTAGCATTTGGGAGGCAGAGGCACGTGGGTCTCTGAGTTCAAGGCCAGCCTGGTCTACAGAGCGAGTTCCAGGACAGCCAGGAAGCCAGGACTACACAGAGAGACCTTGTCTCAAAGAACCAAAATAAGTGGATAAATAAATAAATGATAAAATTAATCTTTAAAAACATTTTCCAGCACTCGGGAGGCAGAGGCAGGCGGATCTCTGTGAGTTCAAGGCCAGCCTGGTCTCCAAAGCGAGTTCCAGGAAAGGCGCAAAGCTACACAGAGAAACCCTGTCTTGAAAAACAAAAAACAAACAAACAAACAAACAAACAAACAACATTTTCCAGGTTAAAAAAATTGCATAAATGCAAAAAATTAAGAAGCCCTGCCCTAAAGAAACAGGATTAACACATATACACACACATCCACTCAAGTACACACTCAAGCACACACAAGCATGCACACAGGGAGATTTACATTAAGGAACTGGCTCACATGACTGTGGGAGTTATTCAGTTCAAAACTTGTAGAGCTAGCCAGTAGACTAGACAGCTGAATCTGAGGGCAGATGGGGACTGTAGTCCTGAATCTGAGGGCAGCGTCTCTTTGCTCTCCAGGACCTCAGTCTTCTCTCTGGGGCTTTAAATGGATTGTATGAGGCCCACTTACTGTTGATGGACAACCTGTTTTATTCAGTCTATTGATTTAAATGTTAATCAGTCAATAGCATACTTTTACAGTAACATCTAGACTGATGTTTGAGCCAACAACTCCAGGCACCGTCCCTTGGACAAACTGAGTGTACATTACACCTGCCTCACAGGGCTCAACCTCAGCTGAGAGGTCTCTGCTTTGTCTCAACAGGGACATGACGCTGAGGTCAACCCTGCTGCATGTCCCACTCTCTAGCTTTCTGCCTTCTAGAAGATTCCCCCATTCCTTCCATCGCTCCTGTCCCCAGTGTACTGAGAGGTTCAGTACCTCCTGAACACAGAGTCCTTCAGTTTTACGAAGCCAGTTTTCTTGTGTCCTTCTCAAAACCTGTCTTCCAAGCGCGTTTCCTCTCCCCAGCCTCCTATTTGCAGCTCTTGGGCCTAGTCCTCACAGGCCAGGGCTTCCACAACCTTACTTCCTGACCAACAGTCAGGTAGTCCTCATGTGCAAAATATCTCACAACCTGTTGTGAGAGCACTCTGGACCTCCCTCCCAACACAATACTTGAGCATAAACTGTTAGCAGCCATATTTGAAAGGAAACCATGGGGAACCTCACTTGCCAGCTGCAGAAAAGCCAGGAGACTTGAATGGAGTTACAACCCACTCTAACAGCAAAAACAAAAGAACATATTGCAGTATAAATAATAATATACAGAACAAAATTAAACATTGCAATATAAATAAATAGTAGCATCCTAAAATAGAAACTGATGGACTTGTTCAGCTACCAGCTTGAAATTAGTCCTTACAGATTAGTGGGGGAGACTGGGGACAAAGGTAAGCAGCGGAGCCCTTGTGTCCCTCTGAGTGAGAGTCAGTCTCTCTCTCTCCCTCCCTCCCCTCACCTCTCTCTCTGACAGGGTTTCTAGCCTAGAACTCACTATGTAGCTGAGGATGACCTTGAACTTCTGATCCTTTGGCCTCCACCTCCCCAGTACAGGGATTATAGGTAATACATGCACCAGCCACCAAATCTAGCTTGTGTGGTGCTGGAGATTAAACCCAGGGCCTCATGTACTCTAGGCAAGCTCCAAACTGATCAAACTATATCCCCAACCCACTAAGTGACAACCCTGCTGGATCTTACCTGTCACAACGTGTCACCTGGGGTCTGTGTCTCACCTGCAGACAGTCCGCATGGAGAGCAAACAGGCCTGCAAGGAGGTAATCCCCTGGGAGGCTGAAGCCAGGAGAGGACTCTGTCTCGTAGCAGCTGAAGGCCCAGCAATAAACAATGGGGAGCTGCAGGCTGACCAGGGAAGCTGCCCAGAAAAACATGCTGGCCAGATGCCACTTTGCCCAGCATGGCTGAGCACACTTCTGACAATGCTGGCTGCTTAAATACAGTGAGTGACAATGCTCAGATGCTCCTAACTTCGGGGCCCTGGGAGGGGTGGGACTGGAGTCCCGCTGTAGAAAGGCGGTTGGCTTTCCGGCTGTGGTCTCTCAGGAACTGGGCAGGGCCAGGACATGGATGCAAACCAGGTGGCCCCCTGATACCCCTCCCCTGGACGGTTGTGGTTTCTGTCCTTGCCCTGGTGTACTTGGCTTCACCTGGCTGGGGAAGGGAGCCCTGACATTTTTCAGGGAGGAAAGGAAAGACCCGGACACTGAAGGTCAGGGGTACTATCAGGGAGCTGATGGCTTTCTTGTTTTTTGTTTGTTTGTTTTTGAGATGGTCTCTTGCTCTGCTGTCCAGGCTTTGAAGTCCTGGTCTGAAGCCATCCCCCTACCGATGTCACAGGAGGAACTCATAATACTGCTGGTTGTACCAGTGCCTCCAGAGAGTTACAGAACTTAGTAAACCCCATTAAGTAAGCCTGAGACTAGGCTTTGAGTTGACACCTGCCGGCCCTAGTATTCAGACATTCAAAGTGTTTAACCTTGTTATCCAGGATTGCTCCCATCAGCCAGAAGTCAAATGTATGCAAACCTAGCCTATACAAATGGACCGAATTTGTTTTAAATGCCAATCCTGGATTTTTTTTTTTTTTCTTGCAGGAAGAAAAAGAAATCCCAGGTGGATTTCCTGAGAGGTGGCCTTGTGGTTAAATACAGGGGCTTTGGCGCCCCCTCTTCACGAAGAGGGCGAGGGTGGGGTTTTGCATAATGTAAATGGGGCCCTGGGTGAGATTGCAAAGCTTCTCTAGCCGCCTGAGCCTAGACTGGGAGGGCTGAAGTTCTTAATGTGCTGCAGAGGACGGCCGGGAGAGGGCGCCAGCAGCTCTTCACGTCTTACTCTGGGGGCGGGGCGACGTAATCTCGCGAGATTGGCACGTCGGAGGCGTTCCGGGCCAAGCATGGCGGACTCGGAGGTGCTGCTCAGGCGGGTTCCGAGCCGCTCCTCTTGGCAGCGGGTTCGCAAGGCCCGGCCCCACCTCCTCCTCAGTCGTCGGGGCCGCCGGCGGTTTGGGGTCCTGACCCGGGGCGAGCTGCGGCGCCTGCGACGGCGGCTGCTGCGGGCCCACGCCTTGGGCGGGGACTGGAAGGTGGGTGTCACCGCGGGCTCGCACGTGGCAGCAAAGTGCAAGGTCCGGACCCGCAGCCGGCCCACGCCGGGCAGTCTGCCCACGCCCCGCAACCAGCCCGCGCCCCGCAACCAGCCCGCGCCACGCAGCCAGCCTGCGCCCCGCAGCCAGCCCGCGCCCCGCAGCCAGCCCGCGCGCCGTGTCCAAACCCTGTCATCGAACGTCACCCAACCCACGCGGGACTTAGGCTCGGGCCGTGTGTTGTTGCTGCTGCCAGCCGGGGAGGTGAGTCGCCCGCGGGGAGCTTCTGGTTCCCGCCCCTTGTCCTCCGGATGCAGATCGTATGCAAGTCCATCCTCCTCCTCGGGAATCTGTAGCCCTGTTGGATATGCTATACTAGCAAATTAATGGGTCGGATTTATTGGGCACGTAGCTGCCAGCGTTCGAGGTGTTTCAAACTATTTAGCACTCCCAGGTCTCACGGGAGCGACGGTTGCCATCTCTTTCTTGTGTTTATGGACTGAAAAACAAGGTAGGTAACTTGCACGAAGTTAGTCAGTAGCAAGGCAAATCCAAGATTTAAGCCCAGGCGGTCTGACATGGACCCTGGTTAGGGAGATCGCCCCTCTTATGCGGGGAAGGAGTGAGGCCTCAGAAATCGGAGACGAGCATGCTGTCTGTGCGCCTTTGTAAGCACAGGGTGGTAGAGTTTGTGAGTATGTTGGGAGCTGCAATGGGGTTATGATGTTTAGGGTTAAGTTAAAAGCCTAACAGTTGGTCACTTAGTGTAGCTTTGTTTTGGCTTTTTTTAATGTGTCTGAGTGTTTTGCCTGCATTTCGGTACGCCATGTGCGTGCAGTGCCTGCAGAGGCCATAAGAGGGCGTCGGACCCTCAACTGAGTTAAAGGAGGTTGTGAGCCACCATATGGGTGTTGGGGACCAAACATGGGTTCCCTGCGAGAGCCGCCATTGCTTTTTTTTTTTTTTTTTTTTTTTCGTTTTTCTTTATTAAGAAATTTTCTACTCACTCCACATACTATCCACAGAGCCCCCTCCTCACTCCTCCCCCCCCAGCCCTCTCTCCCAAGCCACCCCGCATTCCCACATCCCCCCAAATCGAGGTCTCCCATGGGGAGTCAGCCGAACCCAGCACACTGAGCCTAGGCAGGTCCAAGCCCCTTCCCACTGCACCAAGGCTGTGCAAGGCGTCACACCTCAGGCACCGGCTTCCCAAAAGCCTGCCCATGCACCAGAGACAGATCCCGATCCCCCTGCCTGGGTGCCCCCCAAACAGTTCGAGCCAAACAACCGTCTTCCGTATCCATAGGGCCTGGTCCAGTCCCATGGGGGCTCCACAGCCACCAGTCCACAGTTCATTCAGTTAGCCCCCTTTGCAGCCCCAGAGCTCTGTAGTTTGATACATACACATGGATTTTTCTCACCAGTCACTCTGAATGTGGGGATGGTTGGCTCTCCATGAGAAGATCAGCTTGGTCTACCTAGTCAGTTCTAGGACAGCCTTGGCTCCATCATGAGGCCCTGTCTCAAGCAAAAAAAAAAAAAATTATTTTGATAAGTGAATAGCAAGTTAAGATTTTCCAGTTTTTCTGTCTTTGGTAACAGTATCCATAATGTTTTGTTCTGTTTTTCTCACTCCCTGCCAGGGCTTTACTTTTAGTGGGATCTGCCGGGTGACTTGCATCTATGGCCAGGTGGAAATATACGGCCATATCGTCAAACAGGGCCAGCCTGCCCGAGATGTCTTCTCTGCCTATACCCACTCTTACCTGACCATCAGCGGGGTTCGGTACTCAGAACCTGAGAAAAGTGAGAAGGAGATGAGAAGGGAGCTGCGGACTCTGCTCAAGCCTCACATGAAACTGGGTAATTGGCTTCAGCCTCCTACATCAAGGCTGGCAGTTTCAAGTGCTTGTTACGTTCTGGTCTCCGTACTCTGTTGACCTCACAGAGGTCTTGAGTATTAAAATGCTGTTATTTCCACCATTTTACAACAGACGTTTTCTGTGACCATGAAGCTAGTAGGCAGCAGTCTTGGGTTGTGGGGTCTCCACCCAGACGTGGAAAAATGAGCTCTACTGTGTGCTACTCTCCACAAGTCTGTAGTTGAGATGACAACCCTCGGGATCTAAATGGTTACTTTTTCTGAGGTGGTTCTTCTTCTCTTTGCAGATGACAGAAACTGGGTAATCCAGTATTTCCCTCCTCTGGGCTCCATTCTGCTGCTAGAGCAGCTGAGGACCCCCGCTGTGGACTTCATGAGCTCCTATAAGTGTGCATCTTATGTCTTCCTGCAGGAGGTAAAGCCAGCACTCATTTAGGTGCGCCGATCCTTTGCACCAGCACAGTCAGCTGAATGACTATGTAGGGAGTGCTTTCAGAATGACCATCCTCTCTGTCTTGGGAGTAGGGTAGGTGTTACGGGGTACCACCTCGGGGTTTCATCAGTTAGGAGAGTCTCTATAGAAAGGTGTTACGGGGTACCACCTCGGGGTTTCATCAGTTAGGAGAGTCTCTATAGAAAGGTGTTACGGGGTACCACCTCGGGGTTTCATCAGTTAGGAGAGTCTCTATAGAAAGGTGTGTGTGTCATGGGTAAAGGCACCTGCTGAACAAGCTTGATGGTTAGGGTTCCATCCCAGGTACTCACGGTAAAGGAAAGAACACTCCTGGGGTTTGTCCTCTGGCCCCATTTACGTGGTGTGGCGTGCGTTCACACAGGCACCTACAGAAAGGTTGTCATGAGCATTTTCCCTCTTCTTCCTCAGTTTCATTGTCCAGCAGAAGCCACCTCTTTGTCAGCTGTGGTAGGATGAGCCTGTAATCCCAGCACTCGGGAGGTGTAGTCAGGAAGATAAGGAGTTCAAATTCATCTCCAGCTAGATAGTGATGTGGAGGCCACCCTGAGCTACATGGCACCCTAGCACCAAAAAAAAAGAAAAAGAAAAAAGACATTCAATTGGAGATGTCAGGTAGGCAGTAGTCTGTGAGTCTGCAGTTTGGAGAAGATGGTAGGGCTGTTAATTTGGGAGCCTGCAACAGAGGGTATCTGAGAACAAAAATTAGGTAGAGAGAGAGCATGAGCACATTGATGTAGCTGAGAGGAGAGAGGGCATGAGGTCGGTGCCATGTCACTCCGGAGGAGGTTAAAACCGGGTTCACAGAGGTGCCGAGGAATGACCAGGGTTGGAGGCATTGCGGGTCCAATTAAGGTGGTCTGAGAAAGACACAGGTGCAGGACGAGGATCTGGACCAGACTGGTTTCAGTACTCGGCTGAGGGACAGCCTCATGTTGAGGTCAGGAGGTGGGAAGAAAGAAACTGCAGGATTAAGTAGGAAAGAGAGAGAGAGAGAGAGAGAGAGAGAGAGAGAGAGAGAGAGAAAGAAAGAAAGAAGGAAACAAAGAAGGAAGGAAGAAGAAAAAAAGTTAGTTTACAGGGAGCTATAGTCAAGAGTTTGTTGTTGTTAAGGGGGACTTATGAAACTCTGCTTTAACACGGTGGGTGGGAATGAAGGAGAAAGAAGGGCTGGAGTGACAGGTACTGTAGAGGGGAAGCGCAGCTTAACTGACCCTTGATTGAGTCCATGATGTGTTTGCTTATAAGGCTGTGTGACCTTGGGAGGAACAAGCGATTCTATGTGTATGCTGGTATGCATGCATGTGTAGGTGCATGCAGAAGCCAGAGGACACCTTGAGCTTTGCTACTTGGGAGCTGTCTGTCCTTTGAGACAGTCTCTGGTTGGCCTGAAGCTTGCCAAGGAGGCTGGATGGCTGTCACAGCCTCCGTGTGTACATTCCAGATGATGGGATCACACACAAACACCAGCTCCACGCCTGAGTTTGTGCCCAGGGCCTTGAGTTTATTGGCTAAGCTGTTTCCCCAGCACTTTACAGTTTTTTTTTAATTTTGTGTAAGTGTTTGCCTGCATGTATGCTTGTGTACTGAATGTGTGCCTGGTACCTGAGGAGGTGGTGAATGAACCTCCCTATGGGTGCTAAGAATCAAACCCCAATCCTTTGCAAGAACAGCAAGTGCTCTTTTTAGGTTTTTTTTTTGTTGTTTGTTTGTTTGTTTTAAGATTTATTTATTAGGGCGCCAGATCTCATTACAAATGATTGTAAGCCACCATGTGGTTGCTGGGAATTGAACTCAGGACCTTTGGAAGAACAGCCAATGCTCTTAACCGCTGAGCCATCTCTCCAGCCCTCTTTTTAGGTATTTTGAGACAGGGTTTCTCTAACTAGCGCAATTGGCCCCTTGTCAACTTGACATAGAGACACATAGGCCATTAAGCCATAACCTTCCCTGTTCGTACCAAGATCTCATATTAATACCAACATCACAATGTGTATCGTTCCAAGTTGGTCTGTTTTGTTTGTTTGGTTTTTAAAGATAAAGTTTCTCTGTGTAACATCGTTGGCTGTTCTGGAATTTGCTTTGTGAACCAGGCTGGCTTCGAACTCTGTCTATGTTGGACAGCTTGGACTACAGAGGGACCCTGTCTCAAAACAAACCCCACTTAGCCTGGCAGTTCATTTGCATAATTGCCGGAAGACAGGAACCAGCAAAGAATTCTTCTCATAGTTCTGTAACGCTGGGAGAGGGAACCAAGACACCCCTGATGTGGAGCTGCTGTGAAAAGGGAGATGCCATGAAGGTGGTTGGGGCATGGATGTTCTTGATGTTCTTTTGTGTTATTATTTCAGTATTTAATTATGTGAGTCTATGCACATGGTGCCAAGTTTCTGTGGAGACCAGAGGTGTGAGTTTACAGTTCGGGACCTGCAGTTAGAGGAGGTTGTGAGCCACATACGTGGGCGCTAGGAACAGAACATCAGCCTTCTGAAAGATCCCGCCTCTGGGCCATTTCTCCAGACCCTATCCCCATTTTTTTTTTTTTTTTTTTTTTTTGAGACACAGTATTACTGTATAGCCCAGACAGGCCTCAGCCTTGTATTCCTCTTGCCTCTGGTGTCTTGGGATTACTGACAAATGCTACTGTGGTGTCTCATATAGTTACTTTATTTTATTGAGAGACAGAGTTTCTCTGTGTAACAGTCCTGACTGTCTTGGAACTTGCTCTATAGATCAGACTAGCCTCAAACTCAGAAATCCAACTGCCTCTGCCTCTAGAGTACTGGGAATAAAGCCGTATGCCAATGTGATTACATTTTTATTTATTTGTGTGTGTGGAGGGGTGCCTAATGTGTATGTGGAGGTCAGAACTTGACATGGAATGTCTGCCTCAGTCCATCTCCACTTACTCACGTTGTCCAAGGTCTTTGGCCGAACCTGGGGCCCACCAGTTGCAGCTAGTCTAGCTAACCAGCTTTTCCCAGGATTCCCCTGTCTCTGCCTCCCAAGTGCTGGAATTTCAGGCAGCCCTCACACCTCCCTAGTTTTTACATGGGTACTGGGGATTTGAACTCTGGTCCTAAAAACCGGAGTTTTATCCACTAAGCCCTTCATGTGATTGCATTCTGAAGAGTTTTTTATTGTCATTTATATGTCTATGCCACATATTTTTAGGAGCCGGAAGATGGTGTCAAACTTCCTGGAGCTAGAGTGATTGTGATTGTGAGCTGTCTGACTTGGGTGCTAGGGACCAAACTCTGGTCTTCTGCAAGAGCAGTAATTGCTCTAAACCACGGAGCCATCTCTTCAACTCTGGGATTACATTTTAACCCTCTACAGAGGCGGGAATGCCCTCTGTGATTGCTGGTTGCATGAGGATGTGTTTGTGGTGGTTCCTTCTTCCATCCTTTTGTATGGTGACCCTTATCACCCTCCCCACAGCAGCTAGCACATCCCTTTGTAGCTTCTTTGTGCTTCTTTTAGGACCCCAGTGAAAGATGAACATAGCTGCCCTTATTACTCTTCAGTTCCATTTGCATCTGTCCTGGGTCATTCTGTCCCCCCTGTCCCATGTCGCCCCCCTCCCCTTGGAGCTGAGGACCGAACCTGGGCCTTGTGCTTACTAGGCAAGCGCTTTACCACTGAGCTAAATCCCCAACCCCAGTCCTGGGTTTTGTTTTGTGTTTAGAGATGGCCTTGACTTCAGATCACCAACCTCTCCCTACGTTTTAATTAATGCTTTTCTTTCTGCAGACATGTGGCAGCCTGAGAGTGGGTGTACGCTGTGAAAACAGACATGTACTTCAGAAAGAATAGACAGGACATGCTGATGGGCTGAGTTCTGGGTTCTGTGACAAAGGAACCAGTTTTTGTCTTGTTTTGTTTTACAGCTCACAACTACATGTTGCTTATTATTTTAGAAACAAGTGCGTGTGTGCGTGCATGCGTGTGTGCGTGCATGCGTGTGTATTTATTTTTTGGTTTTTTGAGACGAGGTTTCTTTGTGTAGTCCTGGCTGCCCTGGAATTAGCTCTGTAGACCAGGCTGGCCTTGAACTCATAGAGACCCACCTGCCTCTGCCTCCCAGGTGCTGGGATGAAAGGTGTGTGCCACCACTGCCCAGCTGCAAGTATATATCTTTAAGAAAACTTTCCTTAGAGTTTGAATTGTTACATTTCAGAACACTCCTGTGCGGATTAATTCTGAGTATATAACTTTGAAGACGATTGGTATCAGAAGACAGAGGAAGAAGAAAGGCATCTGCCTGAATGAGAGCGGCCTTTGTGCCCTAGAAGAGCTAGTCAGCGCGTCCTGTGGTGAGCATCACCTTTTCTCAATTCCATATTCTCCAGAGCCTCAGGCACTGTGTAACTTCAGTCCTGAGGACTGGGGCTCACTGTTTGTTTTACCTGCAAAAGTAGATGGCTGCCCTGTCATCCTGTTGTGTGGCGCTTGTGACACTGGAAAGTCAACGTTCAGTAGAATACTGATTAACCAGTTATTGAATAGGTAAGCATGCTTGTGTTTTCATCTGGTCACATCTGGGCATGAAGTGAGATGCCAGGGGAGAAACTGGGTTTTTGTTGGATCTCCTGAGACATGGTGTCACTTTCTAGACTAGTCTGGCCTTGGACTCCTGGTGATTCTCCTGCCTCAGCCTCCCCAGTGCTGTGATTACAGATTTAAGCCAACATGCCCAGCTTGATGGAGAGACTAGCAGTGGGATTGTGTTCAGTTCTATGTGCTGTCGGCTGGGCAGTGGCACTCTTCACTGACTGACCTGGAGAAGAGGGGATGCTTGGTCTTGGAATCTGTACTGGTCCAGGTGTCCTCCCCAAACCCAGGACTGGGCTGTTAGGTTTTGGCGGTAGCCTTGCCTGTTGTGAATGGGATGGGGCCTTGCTTTTGGAATGTGACAGCTACAAGGTTACACAAGGTGATGATGTCCACATGTCACACAAAGTCACAGCTACAGAGGACAGCTGCCTGAGATTTATCTTTCTCTTTAATAATTTCCAGCCTTCCTGGAGTTGACTATCTGGAATGTGACCTGGGGCAGACGGAGTTCACTCCTCCTGGCTGCATTGCTTTACTTAACATTACAGAACCACTGCTGGGTATGTATTACAGGTTTCAAGTAATCACAGTCACAAAATTCTGGATCAAATGTAAAATATGCAAAGCTCTGCCTCCAGCTTCCACAACAAACTTGAATGTGTTTTTATTTTAGGAAATGGAACTATTTTATGTAAATTTTGTTAATAATTTATTTTTATTTTTTGTGTATTGGTGTTTTGCCTGCATGTATGTCTGTGTGAGGGTGTCAGATCTCCTAGAACTGATGTCAGATCTCCTAGAACTGGAGTTACAGATAGTTGTGAGCTGCCGTGTGGGTGCTGGGAGTTGAACCTGGGCCCTCTGGAAGAACAGCGAGTGCTCTTAACCTGTGAGCAATCTTCAGCTCCTGTTTTGTATAAATTTCACAATACATCTCACCTTAATAACCTCTAGGTGACCTGAACCCTGACCCAGTACTGTTTAACAGTCCACAGATGATTTTTTTCCTGCATTCACCTGTAAATCCTTTTCCTGTTTCAGAATGCAAATAGAATTTTTTTAGAATTATAAAATATACAAAATAAATGTGGTCGTCTTAGCCACTTCTGGGTGTATAATGCAGGGATGTTAAATCTGTTTATCTGTACATCAGATTTTTTTTATTATCACCCAGTGAAGTGCTTCTCTTTGCAGATCAACTCCACAGCCCTGCTCTTAGTTACTGTCTGGTCTAGTTCTGTCCCTGGGAATGTTTCTAGTTAGTCTTTCTTTTTTTTCTTTTTTTTTTTTTTTTTTTTTTTTTTTTCCTAGTTAGTCTTGTAAGCCAGTCACTCAGTACTGCATCTGGTTTGATTAGAATCTAGGTTATAGAATGTGTCAACTTAATCTCAGACCAAAGCTTGATGGGTAAAGGTGTAGGAATAACCGTCTTATTAAATAAGAAACACAGAGCCAATGCAGAGATGAAAGCCCAAGAGGTCAGAGCTTCAGCTATCCTCTTCAGCCAAGAGACCTACTTCCTGTGTGTTTGTCTTTATATAGACTTTCTGTTCTGCCTTCTCATTGGTTGTAAACCCAACCACATGACTGCCTTGTCACTGCCTGTCTGTACAGACCTCCAGGTCTTCTATGGTTGGTATTGAGATTAAAGGCGTGTGTCTCCAATGCTGGCTGTATCCTTGAACACACAGAGATCTACCTAGCTCTGCCTACCAAGTGCTGGGATTAAAGGCGTGCACCACCACCGCCCAGCTTTTGCTATGGCTCTATTAGCTCTGACCCTCGGGCAACTTTATTAACATACAAATCACATTTTAGTACAAATAAAATATCACCATATAAAGGTCCTGCCACACCAGCCTGAAGGTGGCTCTGGTCATGTGCGTCTGCCTGTGACCCCAGCGCTCCCATGACAAGCTGGAAGGCGGAGGGAGGGTAATCAGCTTGAACATTCATATGCACATACTGGGAGAAAAATAACCTTAGTTTTCTTTGTATAGCTGAGATGATTCCATTATGTATTTGCATCGCATGTTTTTATCCACCTTGTTGAGGTAGGGTCCCTTATTTTTCTGTTGTGTTACTGCATATATCAAACTAGCTGGCCTGCAAGCTTTTAAGTGACCTCACCTCGCCACCTTTTGTTGGTGAAATTACTAAGGCCACTCCACGTAGTTAAAAGGGAGGTTTATTAGTGGCGTAACTTACAAATGAAGGGATAGGTAGGTTGCAGGGTCTGGGGAAGGTGTGTCGAGTCCGGTGGTGTTCTCTGGAGAACTCTACTCGGTCAACCTCCACCATCCAGGGTCCAGGAACAGAGAGGGTGGCACCTCCGGATCTCGGATCTTCAGGGACCTCTCTTGGCTCCGCCTTGTAGGCATGATAGTTAATGAAGCCTCAATAGGGGTTGGAACTTCCAGACCAAAGCTGGGATGGCTACCCACTACAACCTTTCTTCTTGAGAATGCTAGGATGCCAGATGTGTGTCCCCACATTCTGGGGTCTGGGGACCGAGGTTTGATTTCAGGCTTGTGTGACCAGCACCTTTACCCACTGAGCTCTCCATCCACTGTGGGAGTTGTGTATCTCGGCTGCTGTGAACAGCGCTGCTATGACAACAGTGGACAAGTACACAGTCAGACCCTGCTCTCTGCTCAGTCGTGTGCCTGGTGTGCAGTTGCTAGGTCCTATGATAGTCTGTGTTCACGTCTGAGAAACCACCAGGCGTTTTCACAGTGGCTGGGCCATCTTTTTTTTAAGTTGCCACCAGCAGTGTGCAGGGTATTGATTCTTTTTGTTCTTGCCAGGGGAGGTGGTTTTGATTACAGACCACCAGGCAGGCGTGAAGCAGTGTTCTGTGCTCCAGTGACTACGAATACTGGGTGTCCTCCTCTTCAGTGTTTACATTTTCAGTGCTTATTGGCCACCTGTACATCTGGAAAGAATGCCTATTTAAGTCCCTGGAGATTTTAGTATTTTGTTGTTGTTGTTTTGTTTTGTTTTTGTATTTCAAGATATTTCTCTGTGTAGTCTTGGCTGTCCTAGAACTCACAGAAATCCACCTGTCTCCCAAGTGCTGGAATTACAGAAGTGTGCCACCATGCCCAGCCCACTGTTTGGTTTTTAAATTTATTTTACACTCACTTGTTTTGAGTAGGAGTTGAGTGCAAGTGTCTTGGCACACATACACACATGTAGAAATCCAGTGACAACTTGTAGGAGTCAGTTCTTTGTAATGAGTCTTTTTCTGTCCTGCCAGTCAGCTCCCAAATAATGACACGGACTTTTTTAAATGAAGACAGAGTTTCTCTGTGTGGTTTTGGTGTCTGTCCAGAATCTCACTCTATAGACCAGGCTGGCCTCAAACTCACAGAGGTCCACCTGCCTTTGCCTCCCTAGTGCTGGCATTAAAGGTGTGAGCCACCAACACTCATCTTAAGATTTATTTTTAATTATGTGTATTCAGGGGAGGGTGGTTTGTGCACATGAGTGCAAGTGTCCTTGGAGCCAGAAGAGGGCATCTGATGCTCCTGAAGCTGGAGTGAGAGGTGACTGTCAACTTCTTGACACCAAACCCAGGTCCTCTGCCAGAGTAGTGCGTGCTCTTGCCCCTGGGCCATCTCACCAACCCTTGCTCTGGTTTCTTTATTTCTTTTTGTCTTTTCTTTCCTTTGGGGGGCATTAGGGCTCTTACTGTGTAGCTCTGGCTAGCCTGGAACTCACAGAGGTCCAGCTGCCTTGCCTCCCAAATACTGGGATTAAAAGTATAAACTCCCGCCGGGCGTTGGTGGCACACGCCTTTAATCCCAGCACTCTGGAGGCAGAGCCAGGCGGATCTCTGTGAGTTCGAGGCCAGCCTGGGCTACCAAGTGAGTTCCAGGAGAGGCGCAAAGCTACACAGAGAAACCCTGTCTCGAAAAACCAAAAAAAAAAAAAAAAAAAAAAAAGTATAAACTCCCACTTAGCCAGGGATTATTAAAGGTCATTAATTGAAATTTTTTTTTTTTTTTTTTTTAAAGATTTATTTACTTATTATGTATATAGCATGTATGCCTGCAGGCCAGAAGAGGGCGCCAGATCTCATTACAGATGGTTGTGAGCCACCATGTGGTTGCTGGGAATTGAACTCAGGACCTCTGGAAGAGCAGCCAGTGCTCTTAACCACTGAGCCATCTCTCCAGCCCCATATTAATTGAAATTTTGACAGACTGTAAGCCCTAGAAGGTAGGAAGGTTCGTGATTGTATCCCAGATACCTGGAACAAATGCAGCCATGTCAGAACATGATTGGAGCTGACTTACATATATGAAAGTGGGGTTGTCCTTGTATTAAATGGACTTCCAAAAACAAAATTGGGATGTTCTTGGTGGTTTGAGATTTCCTAAGATCTTTGTCAGGGTTGGCAATAACACAAAATCTTGGCCACTGTTTTGTGGCCATGGCATGGTTACTTTTGCTTGGCAGTGATGTAGATGGAACTCCTGTAGCAGCAGGTCTCAAACTGTAGGTCATGACTCCCATGGGGGTCACATACTGGATATTGATATTACGATTCATAACAGTAGCAAAATTACAGTTACAAAGTAGCAACAAAATTAATGTTACAGTTGGGGCTTACCACACACAGCATGAACTGTTTTACAGGGTCGCAGCATTAGGGAGGTTGAGAACCATTGGTCTATAGCCTTCTGTGTTGGGCCAATGCTTGGTTCCTGACCCTGTCTTTTATTCCCTAGGACCACCTTACACCCACCCGAGGAGGCCACAGAGGATGGTGTACTACGGGAAGATGAATTGTCATAATGACTATGAGAATTACATCGAAATAATAAAATACGTGTTCAGAGATTACAAGAGAGAGTCCCCACTTATCATCAACACAATGGGCTGGGTGAAAGGTAAGCCCATATACATGTGTTGCAGTGTAAGCAGATCATGAGTGCTGTATAGGTGCACATTTACGGGGTGCCCTATGATGTTTCCATACATGTGGCTGAGGACGGCCTTGAACTTGTAACCCTCCTCCCATGTCCTCCCCAGTATAAAGGTTATAGGTATTTGTCTTTACTGTCCCTTTTATGTGGTGCTGGGCTTAAACCCAGGGCTTCCTGCATACTGAGGAACACTCTACCAAGTGAGCCACAGCTCCGGTTTCTGGGCTTTGGGGTTGTTGGTTATTTTTTAATCGATTGATTTTTGTGTGACTGTTTTGTCCAAACACTGTATGCCCTTGGAAGCCAGAAAAGGGCGTCAGGTCTTGTCAGGTGTGTACACATTGCCTGGCCATGTCTCTCTATCTTGATTTTTTTTGTTTGTTTGTTTTGTTTTTTGGGGGTTTTTTTGTTTTTGTTTTCTGAGACAAGGTTTTTCTCTGTAACAGCCCTGGCTGTCCTCGAACTCACTCTATAGTCTAGGCTGGCCTCAAACTCACGGAGATCTGCCTGGCTCTGCCTCCCAGGTGCTGGGATTAAAGGCGTGCGCCACACCCGGCCCGTGTCTTTAGCGCTTGCTCCACTGTGCTCACCGTCTCTCCTCCACCGCAGATGATGGACTGCTGCTGCTGGTTGACCTGATCCGATTGTTGTCTCCCAACTATGTTGTTCAGTTGTCTACTAGCCGGGGAAGGTTGATGCCCACTCTGACCTCAGAATACGTGGAGCTCACAGATGGCCTGTATACAAAAAGCAAGATCAAAAGGAGACATCGAGGTTTTGAAATTGAAGAATTTGAAGACAGTTTGGAATTTACTGAGGAAGAGAAAGACTCTAGTCCAGTTCCAGTCTTCACTGGACATAAGCTGATGTATGTTCACTCAGAATTTTTATGTGACAAAAATGAAAAAAATAGGTAAGTGTCACTTGAGTAAAGAATGAAGCTTCCTGCAGTGAGCCAGGCATTGTGTGCTCACTTGTTTAGAAAGCTGGTCATGGTTCATTCTTGACCCTGGGAGGCAGGACCGGGAATCATGAGTTCAAGGCCAGCTTGTTGTGAAGCCCTGTTGCTGTTCGAATCTTAGATGGTCTTTTAACGAAAAACCCAGAGCCTGATATCAGGGTGAAAGTGAAAGATCAGAGAAGCAGAGCAGCCAGCCCCTAGTTCTTACCTCTACGACATCCTCAGCCTAAAGAGAGTGAGTTCCTGTTTCCTCACAACTTATATACCTTTCTCTGCCCAGACATCACTTCCTGGGATTAAAGGCGTGTGTGCTTCCCAGTACTGGGATTAAAGGTATGTGCCACCACTGCCTGCCTATGTTTCCAGTGTGGCCTTGAACTCAGAGAGATCCAGACGGATCTCTGCCTCCCAAGTGATAGGATTAAGGGTTTATGCCACCACTGCCTGACCTCAATGTCTAATCTAGTGGCTGGCTCTGTCCTCTGATCCTCAGGCAAGTTTATTAATTAGGGTACACAATATATATTCACACCTGGTAAACAAAAAGGAGAGATGATACTCTTAAGATTTTTTTTTCAGTTACCACTGCTATATGTTTGAAGGAGAATGATTTCTGGTGGGGGCATGGAGATGGGGCTTCCCACGCTAGTGACCAAGGGCTCAGTGCTGAGGAGTCGTTGGGCTTTCTGTTGTTTGGAGGCCTGTGTCAAGGCAGGGTTTTAGGTGGGGAGAGATGGGGGGAAGGGTTGGCCATCAGACCAGGGTCTTGAACGTGCTGGCAGCTCTAACACTGAACCACATACATCTCCAGCCCGAGGGTTTGAGGGTATCTGAAAGAACAAGGTCTAGTGTGCTGCCTAATGTCAATTGAGGTGCTGTTCACTTCTGCCCCCAAGTGGGTTTGGTGTGTTCTCCACTCAACTTGCTCTGCTCTACCTTTCAGGGCCAAATACAACAAAATCTTCCGAGATCTGGCAGTGTTGGGTTACCTTAGCCAGCTGATGCCTCCTGTGCCAGGGCCACTTAGTCCTCTGCACAGCCTCACACCCTACCAGGTAATCAGAGTGCTGGGAGAAACCATCTGTTGACTGATACTTGAGGCCTCTTGTATCCCGGGCACTCTGCCTCCTCCTGTATATTGTTTCCCTAATTCTCAAAACGGCCCTGTGGTTTGGGTTCTGATATTATCCCCATTTTTCAGATGGGAAAACTAAGGAACAGTAAGCCTGGGTTACCTGGCAGAAGATGGAGAGGTGGCATTTGGTCCTTGGCTGGCAAGCTTAGTGTCTGGTAGGGATTGTAGTTTCATGTCAGCTATACATTGCCTGATCTGGTGGCTGTCTCTCGTTTGCACTGTTACCTGCATGAAGGTAGTGCCTGATGTCTCAGGATGCTGTAGGCTCCGTGAGCCTTCCTGGCGGTGCCTGGTACATAGAGTAGCCTCCAGGGGACCTTGTTATTCCTGTCGGGTTCCAACACCAAAGTGTATAGCTAGAGTTTACCTGCCTGGCCCACAGTCAGGACAAATCTCTCTCACCTGCCAGTCCCACAGCTACTCAGACCCAACCAAGTAAACACAGAGACTTATATTGGTTACAAATTGTATGGCCGTGGCAGGCTTCTTGCTAACTGTTCTTACAGCTTAAATTAATCCATTTCCATAAATCTATACCTTGCCACATGGCTCGTGGCTTACCAGCATCTTCACATGCTGCTTGTCATCGTGGCGGCTGGCAGTGTTTCTCTGACTCAGCCTTCCACTTCCCAGCTTTATTCTCCTCCTTGTCCCGCCTATACTTCCTGCCTAGCCACTGACCAATCAGAGCAACACATTTGCCATACAGACCATCCCACAGCACTTCCCCCTTTTTTTTTTCCAAAAAGGAAGGTTTTAACCTTAACAAAGTAAAATTACATATAATTTGGGAATTTGGGCATAGCTTCTCTTACTACTTCCTGCTGGAGGGGGGTGCTGTATCTTATGGGAACACAAAGAAAATTTTAGGATTATGGAGTAGTCCATGAGGCTGTATTGTCTGAGCCAGTTGCCTTGAAATGGTTCTGGATGTTGGATCATCTGGGCCATGGTGTCATCAGAGACCTTTCAGGGGGTCTTGGCTGGTCAAACCTGATGTGTCTTAATCGGGAACAAATCCATAGCCTCTGGCTTTCTGTGGGAACAAAAGCAGAGTCTCCTTTCCAAAGCAACATATCCTTATATCCAAATTTTGAAGTCAAGGTACCTTTAAAATGTACATTTTGGCATAACTTAACAGCTTTTACGATCAAATGTTTTTCTGCAGTTAAAAATCCCAAAGACAACACAATCCAGATTCTCTGTGTAATATTCATCTTTACGTGGCTTATTTTTTATATTAATTTTACTGTCTCCTTAAAGACTTTATTTTTTAAAACTATGTATTTGTTTATATAACTGTATATATCACCTTTTTTGTCTCTTTCAAGCCTACGTATATTTTACACACATTGTAAACTATTATATCTGAATCTGTCTTATTGTGAATCTATTGCTTTAAACTGCATCAGCTGTGGCTGCTGGCTTCGCCCACCTCAGCTTCCCAACATGGCGGTGGTTTACCGCCAGCTCTGGGAGCTATCGTGGGTCTATGCTTTTATCCAAGCAGCGTATAGCCCAGAAACCTCTTTTTTTGTTTTGTACTAGCAAAGGCTAAATCCACCACGCAGCTTAATGTGCCACTTGCAGAGGCGTCATTCCCGCCATACTGCAGGTCGAGCGCACACGCTAGGAACCTGCCAGTAGCTCAAACCGCCAGCTGCCGCTCATTTGAGAGAGACAATTAGGAACTGTTTTTAGCTCCGTTTTAGAATCTTTTCTCTCAGGTTTTAGGTGGAAACTCTTGCCACCACGTTGCCACGCCATTTGTAGCTAGAGTTTTCTACCTGGCCCACAGTCAGGACAAATCTCTCTCACCTGCCAGTCCCATGGCTACTCAGACCCAACCAAGTAAACACAGAGACTTATATTGGTTACAAACTGTATGGCCGTGGCAGGCTTCTTGCTAACTGTTCTTACAGCTTAAATTCATTTCTATAAATCTATATCTTGCCACGTGGCTTGTGGCTTACCAGCATCTTCACATGCTGCTTGTCATCGTAGCGGCTGGCAGTGTCTCTCTGACTCAGCCTTCCACTTCCCAGCTTTATTCTCCTCCTTGTCCCGCCTATACTTCCTGCCTAGCCAATGGCCAATCAGTGATTTATTTATTGACCAATCAGAGCAACACATTTGCCATACAGAACATCCCACAGCAAAAGTGTTTGGAACTTTGAGTCCAGGCTGCTGGGGATTGCTTTGGGGAATGCTCTGTGATTAGGATCTGGGGTGGAGATGGTGAACACTGACAGCAGCAGGGCTTGTTTTGGTGAGGGTGTTTGAGCCCAGAGCCTCTCCCGAGCTGTGTGCTGTATGGAGAACCGCCAGTCAGTCCCCAGAGAATCACACAGAGACTTAGTCACTATAAATGCTTGTGCCGATAGCTTAGATTGTCTCCAGCTCTTACAGCTTATCTTAACCCATATCTATTCATCTATGTGCTGCCCCGAGGCTCATTTACCTCATCTATGAACTTCCCATGTTGCTTCTGCTTCTGGCTCAAAAATTCTCAGACTCCACCTTCGTCCTTCCTGTCATTCTCTCTGCCCCGAAAATCCTGCCTAGTCATCAGCCAATCAGCTTTTTTATTTAAGAGTTATTTATTATGTATAGTGTTCTGCCTACATACCAGAAGAAGGCACTAGATCAAATAACAGATGGCTGTGAGCCACCATGTGGTTGTGAGAATTGATCTCAGGACCTCTGGAAGAGCAGTCAGTGCTCTTAACCTCTGAGCCATCTCTCCAGCCCCTCAGCTTTTTATTAACAATGAGAGCAACACGTCTTCATTGTGTCCAGAAGGATCATTCCACAGGACTAGGTTGAAGCAATCAGCCTAAGCTTCACCTGCATGTGCACACGTACTGTCTTAAGTACTTTTCTATTGCTGTGACAGAACACCATGACCAAGGCAGCTTATACAAGAAAGGTTCATAGGGCTGACTGCTGGGGAGGGTAGAGTCCAGGAGGGCAGATCACAGGCATTGGTGGGAGGGGCGTCCGAGACCTCACTCACATCTGGATTCACAGTAAGAGGCGAAGGCAAGCTGGGAACTGCAATCTTTTGATACCTTAAAGCCCACCCCACTGTGACATGCCTTCTCCAAGGCCACACCTCCTAATCCTTCCCAAACGGTTCTACTAACTGGCGACCAAGCATTCAAACTTATGACCCTGTGGGGGCCATTCTCATTCAAACACACACACACACACACACACACACACACACACACACACGGCAGCATTTTGGTTTTTTTTGTTGTTGTTGTTTTTGTTTTTCGAGACAGGGTTTCTCTGTGTAGCTTTGCGCCTTTCCTGGGACTCACTTGGTAGCCCAGGCTGGCCTCGAACTCACAGAGATCCGCCTGGCTCTGCCTCTCGAGTGCTGGGATTAAAGGCGTGTGCCACCATTGCCACCATATGCGAGTGCTCAAAAATACACTCAAGTGAGCACACGTGAGCACACACACAGAGAACACAGTTAAAGCGTCTCTAAGTCAGCCGTGTGGTCTATGCCATTAGCTCGGGGCTTAGGAGACTGAGGCAGTGGACTACACGTTTGAGGTCCACTTGGACTACACAAAGTCCATGTCTTGGGAAGAAGCCTCTCAGTAGAAGTGAATCAGGGAGATGAGCAGTTACGGTGTATTCTCCAGGTCCCCTTCAGTGCAGTTGCTGTCCGGATCACACATGCTGATGTTGCCCCTGCCCATATACTGTACGCCGTGAACGCCAGCTGGGTTGGCCTTTGCAAGATCCTGGATGATATGAAAGGATACACTCGGGGGCCCATCCTGCTTGCCCAGAACCCCATATGTGACTGTTTGGGCTTTGGTGAGTTGAGAGTAAATGATGCCTCTTACCCTGTCCACTTCACTGTAGACAGCTGGTCTTGACCGTGTACCTGTACCTTGTCTTTGGGGGAATTGATGTCTTTCTCTGTGCTTCTCCGTGTTACATTCCTTACCTTCATCACAACTATCCAAGGTCTTCTGTTGGCCTGTTTGGTCCCTCACAGCTGAACAGGGGGATGTCCAAAGAATTAAAGAATTATACTTTCTTAAGATTTATTTTGTTTTTAGCTGGGCATGGTGCTTACTCCAGGAGAAACAGGCAGGTGGTTCTCTGTGACTTTCATTTTTAATTATGTGGGCATGTGCACGAGTGCAGACGTTCCTGGAGACCAGAGGTGTTGGGGGTTGGATTCCTGGAGTTGGAGTTACAGCTGCCTGAAGTTGGTGCTAGGAACTGAACTTGGGTCCTGTGGAAGAACAGCAAGCACTCTTAACCCTGCTGAGCCATCTCGATACCCCTCAGTTACTGCTCTTCGTATTCTGAGAGCAAAGCACTAGAAATTAAAACTCCTTAATTTACTTTGTGTATGTGTTTGCCTGCATGTCTGTCTGCATCCTGTGCCTAGTGCTCTCAGAAGCCAGGATAGGGCTTCAGATCCCATGGGAGCAGAGTTGTGAGCTACCGTATGGGTTCTGGAAATGGTACCCAGCTCTGTCTGCATCCTGTGCCTAGTGCTCTCAGAAGCCAGGATAGGGCTTCAGATCCCATGGGAGCAGAGTTGTGAGCTACCGTATGGGTTCTGGAAATGGTACCCAGCTCCTTTGCAAGAGCATCAAATGTTTTTTTTTTTTTGTTTTTGTTTTTTAAGATTTATTTATTTATTATTATGTATACAGTGTTATGTCTGCAGGCCAGAAGAGGGCACCAGATCTCATTACGGATGGTTGTGAGCCACCATGTGGTTGCTGGGAATTGAACTCAGGACCTCTGGAAGAGCAGTCAGTGCTCTTAACCTCTGAGCCATCTCTCCAGCCCCGCATCAAATGTTCTTAACTGTTGAGCTGTCTCTTCAGCTCCAAAATAAAACTCTTAATGTCAAGATGAACCTCACTTTCTGTTGGTTGAAATGTGCACTGTCTGCAGAATGGCTGATGTTGCTCTGTATCTTCAAGGCATCTGCAGAGGCATTGACATGGACCAGCGGCTGTACCACATCCTCACCCCTTTGCCTCCAGAAGAGTTGAAAACTGTGAACTGTCTGCTGATTGGTTCCATTACTGTTCCACATTGTATTTTCAAGAACCAGGTGAGCCCACACAGGACAGTCCTGCAGGGAACCTGGGCAGGTGGAAATGAGCGGGTTGGCTGTGTTAAGGCAACAGTTCCTTTATCTGGGAGACATACACTTTATTATGTGGTTTGAATGACATAAGATGGGATATTGGATGCCTCAAAAGGTTCAAGTCAGGATCTCAGTGTAGAGCCAGTAATAGGGGAAGGATGTGGAGGGCAGAGGTAGCCTCCGTAGGACTGCCCTCCTTCGGACAGCCTTGTGTGTGTGTTTGTTTTTGAGACAGCATCTCACTGTGGAGTCTTGGTTGACCTCATTATAGACCAAGTTGGCCTCCCAAGTGCTGAAATTAAAGTGCATGACAGTGTGCAACACCAGCAGTCTTGTGAGCACACCAGAGAGCACACTGGTGTTTATGGGCGGGGCCAAGTGGGCGGAGGTCCTGGTTGTGTTTATCTCCTATCTGATCTGAAAGGAGCATGAACATCTCTCATGATGGGTGGGGGTGGGGGGTCAAGGTAGAGAGATGGCACGGAGGCTTGTTTGCTCCAGAGGCCCTTTGAGGCTATATCTGGTCAGATACACATAAACATAAAACCAAGTAAGTGAATATATGTGTATTGGTTGTTCAGGACAGGATTTCTCTGTGTAGCTCTGGCTGTCCTGGAATTCACTCTGTAGACCAGACTGGCCTCAAACACACAGAAATCCATCTGCCTCTGCCTTCTGGCTGCTGGGATTAAAAGGCATGTGCCACCACTGCTTGGCAAATATATATATTTTTAAATTTACAAAAAGGCAGGAGGATTTTTGCGAGTTTGAGGCTGGCCTAGGATGGATACATAGCAAGACCTTTTATTTAAAAAAAAGAAAGAGCCGGGCGGTGGTGGCGCACGCCTTAAATCCCAGCACTCGGGAGGCAGAGGCAGGCGGATCTCTGTGAGTTCAAGGCCAGCCTGGTCTCCAAAGCAAGTTCCAGGAAAGGTGCAAAGCTACACAGAGAAACCTTGTCTCAAAAAACCAAAAATAAATAAATAAATAAAAAATTAAAAGAAAAAGAAAAAGGCCTGGAGAGATAGCTCATCAGTTAAGAGCACTGACTGCTCTTCCAGAGGTCTGGAGTTCAGTTCTCTGCAACCACATGGTGGCTCACAACCATCTCTAGTGGAATCTGATGCCCTCTTCGGGCATAATGTTGTACATGCAGATAGAGCACTCATATACATAAAATAAATAAATCTTTTTTTTTTTTTTAAATAAGGTGTCAGATGGTGTGACACACACTTTTTTTTTTTTTTTTAAAGATTTATTTATTATATATAGAGTGTTCTGCTTGCATGTATACCTGCATGCCAGAAGAGGGCACCAGATCTCATTATAGATGGTTGTGAGCCATCATGTGGTTGCTGGGAATTGAACTCTGGACCTCTGGAAGAGCAGCCTGTGCTCTTAACCTCTGAGCCATCTCTCCAGCCCGACACACACTTTTTTAATCCCACCACTTGGGAGACAGAGGCAGGCAGATCTCTGAGTTCAAGGCTAGCCTTGTCTGCAGACAGAGTTCCAGGACAGGTTCCAAAGCTACACAGGGAAACCCTGTCTCGGGAGGGGGAAAAAAAAAAAGGCCTTTGAAGAACATCCTAAGTGTCTCAGGCTCCAGAGCCTGCTGCCCAGCTGTGTTCATACTGCCTTCCAGTTGGGATAACCCCTCTGCTCCTCGAGGCTGTCTGGACAGGAACTATCTGTTGGTTTGTGTTTCCATTTCAGCCTGGGCCCGAAGGGACAATTCCTTACATCACCACGGATTATAACTTTAAACTTCCTGGAGCCTCTGAAAAAATTGGAGAAAGAGAGTATGGAAATGCATTTTTTGGGTACAGAGCCTATAAAAAAGGAAAATAAAGCCTTGCTACGGACAGAGCCTTTCTGCCTGGGAACCTTGTCCTCAAGCCCCGAGGCAGCAGGCTTAGTGGGGCTTTATGGCTGTGAGCAGCCGACTCATGTCCAGTGTTGATGTGACTGGACAATGTGCTGCGTAGGAGATAGCTTTTCTCTTTCCTCTAAGACAGGGTCTCCTGTCTCTGTCATCCAAGTGTGGCATTACAGGCCTATGTCACCACACCCGGCTTTCAGGCTTTTTTCCTAAGTTGTTTGATCTCAAACTTGGTCTGGACTTCTTCACGACTGGCCGTCCCGGGTGAGTGGAGCATTTCCTTCAGAGCTGTGGAGCAGCAAGGAAGGCTGTGCTCATCGTCAGACAGGAAGTGCGCGGCCCTCTCACTTCGCGGCCCAAGGACCTGACTGTCAGACTCGGGAAACCAGGGCCACAAAAATGTGCCGCATCGGGGCGGTGGTGGCGCACGCCTTTAATCCCAGCACTCGGGCGGGAGGCAGAGCCAGGCAGACCTCTGTGAATTCAAGGCCAGCCTGGGCTACAGAGTGAGTTCCAGGACAGTCACCAAAACTACACAGAGAAACCCTGTCTCACACCACCACCACCACCCCACCCCCCAAAAAAAGTGCCGCTAACCAGGGCAGCAGGCTGACCCAGCAGTTCTCAGGTGCAGTGCATAGCTGCCAAGGTCCTGGGCAGAATGTGTGGACCTTACCAGTGAGGTGAGATGACTCAAATGCCTGATCCTTTGATGCCATTGAATCTCCCAATCATGTTGTCAAGTGTTAGAGGATTGTATTGGGTCTGTTAGTTTCTGGGTCATTTTAATCATGAGACTTTATGTTGAAGAAGTTGCTCTGACATCCAGAAAGCCTCCAGAAGGTTCCTTAAGTCTAGGAATGCTCTGACTGACTCCTCCGTTGAGGCTGGACACACTGCCACGGGGCCACCAGCCTATGGACAGACACATTGTGCCTGGCTTGGACAAACCTTTGCTACCAGCGCTTTCTTCTAGGAACCGGGAGGCCACGGCAGGTACCATTTTTTCCTAGTGGATTTTGTAATTAGAAGTGACTGTGTCGGGTCACTTTTGTGGTTGAAAAAACAAGCCACTGAGCACCTTCTCAAGTTGGCATGACCGACGTGTCAGGACTCCACCTTCCAGCAGGGTCATGTTCAAAGACCGTTCGAGGCTGTGGAAGGTTTAATGTTTATGTTCATGTACACCATTGATTATCTACATCTTGTGTGTAACCATAGCACCCTGAGTGTTCCTGGTCTTGTCTGCTTGGCCCCATCTTTGTGACACTGCTCGGTGCCCTCGGCATTTGAAGAACCCATTAGAGACAGAACAGCAGCGGCCAGCCACTTAACTAGCTGTCCCTTATTTATGTCTAACTTTAGCTTGTGTCTTTCTGTGTGGTGGGGAGGGGGCTCTTATCATGTTGCCCAAGCAGGTCTCTGGCTCTGTTGCTCTCCCTCTTCTGAGTGCTGAGATCACAGATGCAGTTAGCCTAGCACCACCCTCTTCCTGTGTTCCCCAGGTCTTCCTGTCTTCACAAGAATAAAGATCCTGAAATGCCGGTCTCCCTTTTGCATTTTTCATAAAGGTGTGCTCTTAGGTGACCTTCACTTATCAGTAGAGACCCAGTGTCAGCAGTAGAGGGAGCTGTGGGCATTGGGCAGGTGGCTGGGAGGAGCATTTAGAACAGGATTACTGGAGAGAGGTCTTGCTGTGGAACCCTGCCTTAGGTAAGACCTGCACCAAAGTGTCTTGTCCATGTGATTATGGTGTCAGGGCATTTGGAGCAAGGAAGAGATTGGACTCATGCTATCTTTTTGGAGGGGTTGTTTTTGTTTTGAGACAGGATCTTGCAATAAACAGTCTAACCTCAGACTCACGCACGATCCTCCTGCCTTAATTTCCAAGGGCTGGGATTGCAGGTGTGTTTGGTGTAACAGACACTTGTCTTAAGTGACTCTTCTTGTGTAGCCTGTCTGGAAGGTGAGCATCAAGGTTTTGTCCCTCCTGAAGGCTGGGAATGGTGTGGACATAAATGTCAGGACACAACTATCTGTCAGGCTTCCCTTCAGTTCAGTCCTGTTGCCGTGTGTCTTTGTGAAAGTGTACTGATAAGTTACATCTTCAGAAGCCCCTGCATACTGCTTTTAAAATTGTCTATGCCCATGTAGAAAACAGCTCTTCAGTGCCCACTGCGTAGGTGGCACTGAATCCTGTGAACATCACATCTGACTCTTGAGTTTAAAAATAATTCCCCACTGTGTGTGATTTCTCCCATCTCCATTTGCTATGAACTGGATCATTAAAATTTTTGAGAACATCGTTTTGTGTACTTTCAGTGTGTAAGGAATTTTATTCCGGGTGATTATTTCCTTATTTAACTTTATTTGGTTTTTGTTTTTTGTGACAGGATTTCTCTGTAGCCCTGGTAATTATTTATTTATTCAATTTTATTGGTCTTTTTTTTTTTTTCTTTTTCCGAGACAGGGTTTCTCTGTGTAGCTTTGCGCCTTTCCTGGATCTCGCTTTGGAGACCAGGCTGGCCTCGAACTCACAGAGATCCGCCTGCCTCTGCCTCCCAAGTGCTGGGATTAAAGGCGTGTGCCACCACCGCCCGGCCTTTTTTTTTTTTTTAAACAGGGTTTCTCTGTGTAGCCCTGGTAATTATTTAATTTTATTTATTTGTTTGTTTGTTTTTTGGTATTTTCAAGACAGGCTTTCTCTGTGTAGCTCTGGCTTGCCTCAGACTTAGAGATCCTCCAGCCTTTGTCTCTGCCTCCCAAGCACTGGGATTAAAGCATGCTCTACCACCACTTGGCTCCAGGTAATTATTTAAATGCTTAAGAAAAACCATCTGGTTCACGACCATCTATAACTCCAGTTCCAGGATATCTGATATCTTCATCTGGCCTCCATGGGCACCAGGCATGGACATGGTGCACATACATACATGCAGACAAATGCTCGTACGCCTAAAATAAAATAAATAAATCTAAAACAATATTTAAGAAAGAAAAAAAAAAAAAGAAAAACCATCAGAGCTGGGTGGTGGTGGCACTCAGGAGGCAGAGCCAGGCGGATCTCTGTGAGTTCGAGGCCAGCCTGGTCTACAGAGCAAGATGCAGGAAGGCACCAAAACTACACAGAGAAACCCTGTCTTGGAAAAACCATGGGAATGAAAATAGCTTTGGAAAGGAGGCTTAATGAATTCAAGGGTCACAGGAACCCTATCAGACACCAAATTGCTTCCCCGTCTGAGGCTGTATAAGGTAGAAAAGGGTGCTGTGTCCCTTTGGGGGTTACCCAGAAGGGGATTATGCACCAAGGAGAGTTCAGGAGTTTGGCTGGATTATTTGGTCTCATTGAGTAACCCTGGCTAGCCTGAGATTGGCTGTGTAGACTAGGCTGGCCTTGAACCCCTTCCTGCCTCGGCCTCTGCTGGAATTAAAGGTGTGCACCCAGGTTCTAGAGACATGGCTCAGTAGTTAAGAGCATTGCTGGTCTTGCAGAGGACCAGGTTTGATTCCTAGCACAATTCTGATGCCCTCTACTAAACTCTACAGGCACAAGCATGGTGTACATGCATACAAACGCACATGCAAGCACAACACTTTTAAATCTTAAAAAAGAAATTAAAAACAATGTGTACCCTCACATCTGGCTGGCATTCACAATTTTTTAAATGCAAACAGTGAACCCTAAACTGGTGTCTATGCAAGAGATGCCTCAGTGAGATCAGGGCAACTCTGGTTTTCTCTGTCCTGGCGTGGCCTAGCAAAGAGAACCAGATTTGCTGACAAGTCCAGCCTCAACAGTGGCTAAAATAAGGGGCCATCTGTACTGAGGGGGAAAACCCATGTGACCTGCAGGGCCTCTTTGGAAAAGCCTTGCGTAGTTAAATACCCCGAGACTTTGCCAGGAAAGAGCAGCTGGAGGGCAGGCAAGGTTGCAAGCAAAAAGGAGATGCACCCAGGCATGGGGTGAGCTTGCACTGCACATGCCAGAGCTGAGTAAGCAAAGCCTGAGGAATCAGCAGATAGAGCTGAAATGGACAGACCAGGGCCTAATCTGGGAAGCCTGGGGTTACCATGGTTACCGGCCCGATGTCATTAGCACAGCCAACAGTCACTGGCTAGAGTTTTTCTAATACTTTTGAACTTGCTTAGATTCTGGGGTGACCAGCTCTGTCAAGTATTAAAGAGACACCTAACTCCCAGGCCTGTCTCACCAAGCAGCCCTGCAAGGTATCTGCTGCTGGCCAAGGGATCTTAGAGGAGCTTCTCCCTGCTTTCTAGGAAAGGAAGAGGGGTGGCACCATGCAGACTCTGGAGTCCACATACTAAAATACTTAAAATACACTGTGCCCAGGAGAACAGGGTTGGAAGGAAGCAGATTGGCAAGGACAAGAGCTCTGAGGTTTTCTGTGCAGAGATTCATCTGGAGAAGTGAAGATTGGTGTTCGGGGAAGGAGAGGTCCTTGAGTGTTGCGATTGCAGCTAAGCAGTGAGGACATGTGGCAGGAGGGTTCTGAAAGCAGAGACTCCATCCCGGCAAAGCCTAGACTACCACCTAACCGCCAACTCTGCCTTCATTCAAACATCGTTGAGTTTGTTTCTTTGTCTACAGAGAAGGGTTGAGGGAGTAGAGAAGCAGGTCCTGGAGAGGTCACCAAAACCCATGCTTGCCAAGACCCTTCCAGAACTGCTCTGCGGGCTGGAAAATGTCTGTAGTCATCTGTGACTTGGTGGATCAAGAGCTTAGAAATCAGGTGGTGTAGCCAGGCGGAGGTGGCGCATGCCTTTAATCCCAGCACTTGGAAGGCAGAGGCAGGCAGATCTCTGTGAGTTCGAGGCCAGCCTGGTCTACAGAGTGAGTTCCAGGACAGCCAGGGCTCAGGGCTAGATAAACCCTGTCTTCAAAAAAAAAAAAAAAAAAAAGAAAAGAAAGAAAAGAAAAGCTTGGAAATGAAAGACCTCTGAACCTAGAATTTTAGCCATGAACTCTGATTTGGAAGGTTGAGTAAGAAAAATGTCGAATGGGCTGGCTAGAGGCCTTAGTTTGTAAATAGGCTTGCCATGCAAGCCTGGTGACCTGAGTTTAATCCCCAGCAGCCACATAAAAGTGGGAGAGAACTGACCCCAGAATTGTCCTGTGACCTCCATACATGTCATGTTGCACACAAACACAATAACATTTAAAAAATGTTGAGGGTGCCTAACACCTCCCTACAGACAGTCAAATTGTGTACATTAGAGTTAGATTTCCATTGCTGGGACAGTCTGGGCCGCCAGACTCCTGTACCGCTCAATTGTTCTCTCCTTTATTGGTGGTGCTGACTAAACCTCACACACACCCACAAGCAAGTGCTTTATCATAGAGCTATGCCGCTCTGCCAACTGCTACTTTTTCCTTGCTTCATAATGTTTACACACACACTTTGATTTTCATTTCATTTTATGGTGTGAGTATAGATGCACTTGTACCACGGCTTACAGGTCAGAAGACAATCTCGGGAGTCCGTTCCCCGGCTCCACCAGGGGTTTCGGGTGAAACCAGGTCATCTCTCCTGCACAGCAAATGCTGACCCACCTCTGTAGCCCCTTGACCTTGAAACCTGTCTTCATGATGGACATCCGGGTCACTCTTGTGAATGATGCCTTTGTGGATGCCCCGAGTCTCTGTCTGCACCTGTGAAAGTAACCACAGAGAATGTGACTAGGACAAGGGACTTGCTGGGTGGATGAGTGCACGATCCTGGGAGCTACTCGCTCTGTATTCAGTGTTTGGGCCTTTGTCCACTTTCTAGGTCTGGTCGCATGAGTGTGTTCCCAACATACGAGCATATGGGGTGGGAGGCTGGGCAGGCTTCCCCTAGATGATCCCTGGGTGTCTCTCTTCATCCACTCTTGTTACTGACATGCTGTGGTTCTTCGCAGAGGGGCGTGTGGAGCTGCCACAGGATCTGACCTCATGCTTCTAGAACTGAGGGTAGAGGGGCATACCACGCATAACTAACCTTCTAGTAGTTTTTCCATGTCCAAAGACCCTTTATACAGGAAGCTTTAAGACAGCCTTGCTAGGCAGCCCATGCTGTCCTAGCACTCACTCTAGCCCATGCTAGACTCAGAACTTGCTTCAGCCCTACTCTTTCTGAGTGCTGTGATGAACAGGTGTGACCTGGCTTCCTCAGTTACGGAGGCAGCTTTAGCAGCCTGGACAGTGCAGACAAAGGCCCTGTGTAAAGGAGCAGCCCCTAAGCTGTGATATCAGCAAGTGACTGGCTTTCTGAGCAATGTTTTTATTGTCCAGGAGAGTAACAGTGACTGTCACCCAGAGTGTCTGTGGTAAAGGCTTTAGTCCCTGTCTAAGAATTTTAGTAACTCCAGGGTTTAGTTTGTTTCTTTGTTTTTGTTGTTATTGTTTTTGAAACAGGGTCTCATGTACCCTAGACTGGCCTTGAATTCACTATGTACTTAAAGCCAGCCTTGAACTCCTGATCTTCCAGTCACATCTCCCAAGTTGTTAGCCATCTGATGTGGGTGCTGAGAGCAGAATTTAGGTCCTCTGGTGCTCAGCAGGTGCGCTTAACTGCTGAGACATCTCTTCAGTCTCCCCTCCCCCCACCTGCCCCTTTTTTGAGGCAGTGTGGAACCCTGGCTGTCCTGGAACTCAGTATGTAAACCAGGCTGCCCTCAAACTCATGGAGATCTGCCTGCCTCTGCCTCCTGTGTGCTGGCATTAAAGGCTTTGGCCACCACACTCAGAAAAATATTACTGTATTTTAAAAATTATCTACAGGGGCTGGCCAGATAGCTTAGCAGGCAGGGGGGATTGCCACCAGACATGATGGCCTGAGTTCCGTCTCTGAGACCTATGTGATAGGAGATAACTGGCTCCTGAAAGTTGTCTTCTGGCCTGGTACACAGGTATGCTGGTACAGATGTATGTGTACACGCATACATATGCACAATAAGCAAATAAATAAATGTAAAGAGAAATTGTTTTCAGAGCCAGGCATGGTAGCACACACCTTTAATCCTAGCCCATGAAGACAGAGGCCAGGTCAACCTGATCTACATAGAGTTCTAGGCCAGCCAGGGCTGTTACATAGTGAGACCCTGTCTCAAAAAAAAAAAAAAAAAAAAAAACTTCTGTTTTAATTATTTGCAAGATGACCTTCATCTCTTTATAAGGCTTGTGGTTCCCCAAAGCTTTGTCTGTCAGCCCCATGAGCGCACTGCAAGGAAAGACTCGTAGGCCACAGTAGTTCACATCAGTGGTCCCAGCACTTGGAGTCAGAGGCACAAGGACCACAAACTTAGAACCTACTTAGGCTATGGAGTGAGACCCCACCTAAATAAATAAAATAGCTGGACAAAGTGGTACAGGACTTGAGGGTGGAGGAGTGCCAGAGTAAGTGGATCTCGAGTTCGAGGCCAGCCAGAGCAACAGAGAAATCCTGTCTTGAAAGAAAAAAACAACAGGCCGGGTGGCGGTGGCGCATGCCTTTAATCCCAGCACTCGGGTGGGAGGCAGAGCCAGGCGGATCTCTGTGAGTTCGAGGCCAGCCTGGGCTACCAAGTGAGTTCCAGGAAAGGCGCAAAACTACACAGAGAAAGCCTGTCTCGAAAAACCAGAAAAAAAAAAAAAAAAAAAAGAAAGAAAGAAAGCAAAGTCCCACACACCCTCTTCTGGTAGCCTTCACTGGTTCACTGGCACATGACCACTCAGGATAAGAAAGAGTAAAGGCCCTTAGGGGGTCAAGGGACCCTTTTCTGGCCTCCCTCTTCCCCTCCATGATCTCCTTGAGGTTCCTAGTACAGTGACCAACCTGCCTCCACTTGGAAACTGAAAGTCCTATGTGCCAGACTCGGTTTAGGGAGGACTGGAAGAGCCGGTCATCTTGGCTCAGCTGCAAGGTATTTTGCCATCTCAGGGCCTCTGGCCATGCTGCTCTCAGCCTGCATGGCCAGAGAGGTCCTTCAGCATCCCAGGCCCTGCAGCATCCCCGTCTCAGGGTATGTCTCCTCAGAGAGAGGAGAAGGCTGAAATAACGTACATGTATACCCTTACCCCCTTTCTATTTTTTTTTTTGTTTGTTTGTTTGTTTTTTTGTTTTTGGAGACAGGGTTTCTCTGTGTAGATTTGGAGCCTGTCCTGGAGCTCAATCTGTAGACCATGCTGGCCTCGAACTCACCGAGATTCACCTGGCTCTGCCTCCCAAGTGCTGGGATTAAAGGCGTGCACCACCACTACCCAGCTTACTCCCTTTCTCAAAGCTAAATGAGCATGGGAGAGCATCCTACCTGGGAGGCGTTCCTGGACAGACATCCACGGCCAACAGGAAGACATGGCCTGGGTGAGAGACAGCCTGCTTTGTGCTGGGCATGTCCACCAGGCAGAGATGGTAATTTCCAACCAACAGGGCCAGTGTTCTAACAGTGGCTTAGATGTTTTGAAATTCCAGCTGTCCTGAGAATCCGACCTCTCTTTGTGGTCAGAGACTGGCCTAGAAGCCTTTGTTCCCTGGACAGACAGAGCCTCCAGAGGGCTCAGCCTTTTCAGTCTGTCTGGCCAGGTTTGAAAGTCTGTGTGGCCAGCAGCCGGAATTCACTGGAATGTGGCCATTCTTTTGCTGCCATAGGCTTCTGGAAACCTAGCTTCTCGCCACCCAGCTGAGAAGCTTCGGGCAGTCAGCAGGCTGGACAACTGGGCCAGAGGGCAGCTGCTGGGGCTCAGCTCCCCTAAGAGGAGCTGTCAGCTCTGTCCTACCGAGTATCCAGGGTCGCCTTTGGAAGTTAGGGAGTCTGCCACTTCACCTACACAGGTGAGGCAGAGCCCACTGGACCAGGCCTAGAGGAGTTTGGAAGCCAGTCCCTGTCTAAGGATAGTTAACTGTGAATTGACTCAAGTTCAAGTCAGTGAGAACATCCCTGTCACCTTCTGGGCCCAGCTGGGCATGGGCTCTGCATCCAGAGGAGAAAGAAGCCAGGAGCTGACTCGGGTGGGAGTGGGCCTCCAAGTCCAGAATGAGCATCTCCCCTAAAGCAGGAAGGACCCTCCCACAGGTCCACAGTGGCTGTGGGAGGAGCCTGAAGATCTGGTCCTGAGATCTGAGTGGCCACCTCTGGGCATGTGACCACACCCCCAGGTAGGAAGGAACAGGATTTTGGTCAGAAGTGACAAGTTCAGGTTTGCATTCTGTCTGTGCTGTGTTTGTTGGCTTGTGTCTATAAATCCTCCCTGTCACCCAGACACTGTGAATTAGCTCGATCCCCAGAGCCCCGCTGAGAGGCAATGCTGTAAATCCCCTATACAGGTGAGAAAGCTAAGGCCCAGAGAGGTTGAGCCGCCAGTCTAAGATGGCACAGCCAACAGGAATTTCAGTCCAGATACCCTGGCTTGTTCTGGAAGAGGAAGGCAATGGTGAGGCTGGGGTCCGTAGCCCCACAGAGGTGGCTTGAGCCTGGGCCAGGGCAGGGACTGAACACTGAGACATTCTGGAAGCAGAGTGTAGAATGGCGTGGGCAGCTGGTGTGTGGCCAGCCAGCCCCAGGCTGCACTTGTCCCCAGGCTGGGGTGGGTGGATGGGTGGGTGACAATGGTCAAGCCAGCTATGGGACAATAACTGGGCCTCCCACTCGTGTGGGAAGCCCTGGGACCTCCTGGCTCTGAGAGGCCTGTTTTCTGCACTGTCCCCATACTATGGAGGGTCCAGGGACGGCTCCACTCCAAGACCCATAGTTAGGTGGTTGTAAAGTCAGAGGATTTTTGAAGCTTGAGGTGTTCTCGAGTCCAAGGCAGGATGCATATCCAGGAAAGAGCCTGACTGGGGTCAGAGCACTGAGAGGTGAGGGGCAGGGTGGGCTGGCTGATTCCAGGACAGACGCCTGAAGGCACACGGAGGAAGAATAAGACTGTAGTATCCACTACATGATCCCAGCCTCCTAGCTAGCCTGGGCAAGTCTTTGTGCCCTCTGAGCCCCAGTTTTCCTTTCCATGAAAATGGGGCAACAGTGATAACAGTTACACAATCTTTAAGCAAAGTGAAAGAACTTCCCAGGCTCTCTTTCTGGGGCCTGACCCAAAGAGGGGCCTAGCAAATGTTAGTGTCTGGCATGCGCCAGTCAGGGAGCCAGAGAAGAGGACATAGAGGGTCCCTGGTGTAAGCGGGGATAAAAGAGGGAACAAGTGAGGGGGATCCTGTAGGAATGCATGGAAAAGCGGTCACGAGGGCTGGGGTCAGGCGTCCTGCATGCCCTCTCCCAGGTCAGGAGCAGCCATCTTACTGCAGTCCCAGGACGAGGGAAAGAGCTGTGTGGACAGCACAGGATGGAGGTGGAGGGTGCTCTCTCTTCCCCTCTTGGAGTCCACCAGCGTCAGCCGGCATATTTGTCCTGAGGCCAAGCCCTTCAGCACAGACAAATCTCACTGCTCTGATTTAGACTTCTCAGGATCGGAGAGGGGGAAACTGAGGCTTGAGGAACTGGTGACCATCCTTGGCACTTGCTGCCCCCGGTCCAACTAACAGTGCATGGTGCCTGTCAGAGGCTGCAGGGGTTGGGGAGGGACTGGGGCCTGGCTGAGGCTGTAGAGATGGGCTAGCTAGAGACCTAGTGGTTACCCACAAATAGGCCGAGGCCTCAGCCATGCATCTGACCTTCAGAATTAATACTGAGGGGAGGGATATGTGCCGCCCACACCGGCTCTGCCATTTACCCCTCCCGCAGGAACCAATGCAGAGCACGCTGCCTACTGCCAGGGGATTGGCCTCTGTCCCACCCAGGCCCTTGCCAGGGGTCATCAGAGAACACTGGTCTCTGGACACGTGCTTCCAGAAGGTGGGGCAATTCTCCTGTTTACCTGGAGCAGAAGTCTGCCTGGAGGTTATGGGGCCAAGCCCAAGCAGGAGCGCCCGAGGGCTGGGAAGCAGCCAGCAGCCATCCTTGCCAGGTTATGTAACAGCACCCTGATGCAACTTAATTTTGAACAGGCTCTGCAGCAGACCTGAGAGGAGCCACTGCGCACGCGAGCTGGGCGGCTGGCATACAGCTGGCTCTACTCAGCTGTCCTGGCATGCAGATGGGCCTCAGACGCCGGGAGGTGAGGAAAGACGTTGGTCACCTAACCCTGAGCATCCCAGGGGACCACAGAGGGTCACAGTGAGCCTTACCCGGTGAGAGAGAGGCATGAAGCCCCATGGTGAGAGAGGAAAAAACCCACTCCTGGGGCTGGGAAGATGGCTTGCAGAGGACCTGGGTTCAGTTCCCAGCACTCACATGGTTAGTCACAACCATCTGCAACTCCAGTTCCAGGTGGATCTGATACCTTCTTCTGTCTTCCATTGATATCAGTCACTCATACAGTGCCCAGACATTCATGCAGGCAAAATACTCAAAATATACATAAATCTTTTTTTAAAATATTTCCCACATTGTCATCTCCTCGGGGTCATCACTGTCCCTCTGCCAAAGGCCATGCATGGTCTTCTGAGTGAGGTGTCTCTTCTGCCACCAATGCAGTGGCAGAGGCAGCTCTCTCAACCCATTTTTAAAAGTGAGTGTGTGTGTGTGTGTGTGCATGTGCACGCAGTCCCTGAGGAGGCCAAAAGCGGGTATTGGATACCCTGGAGCTGGAGTTAGAAGCAGTTGTGAAACGTGGGACATGGGTGCTGGGAAATGAACTCTAGTCCTCTGCAAGAGCAATAATCACTCTTAACTCCTCGCCCCTATGAATCCATTGTGTAGATGTACAATCTGAGACTCCGAGACCCACCAGCTACACGGGGCAGGACTCAGAGCCAAGTCCCACCCAGAGAGATGTGCCTTCAGTGGTCCAGCACTTAGGGTCAGGGTTCATCCAGAATGATGGAAAGGAAGAGGTATGCTAAGTGCTGCCAAGGACCCCTGTGGTCTTATTCACAAAAGGCAGTCCAGAGCCAAGGGGACAGCTGCACCCCTTCCATGGGGGCATTGGCCAGCTCTGGCCACCTGCACCTCCTCCTCTTTTGACCCTTACTCAGCGAGACCTTGCAGTGCTCCACTGTCCAGGCCCTCGGAAGGCCCTTCTGCCTGTAAGGAAGCAGCCGTGCTTGGCAGAGGACTCAATCTCTCTCAGTCTGAGGCCATTGCCCGGCACTGGAGTCTCCAAACACCCTGTACTTTTGTCTGTCCTGTCTCTGGCTCCTGGGCCAGCAGTTTCTCATTGGAACTCAGAAAGATCCAGAAATCTGGACAAGGGGAAAGCCTCCGGGGTCCAAGGCTTCCAGCCCCAGGAGGCCCAAGTGGAGAGAGCTAGTTGCTTGGTCTACACTCCACGTGGAAACAGAGGTACCTAGAGCCCTGGATTTGAGGTAAGCCTGGGGCTCAAAGAATGGGTTTCCATTTCAGGGCCACCTGACCTGCTCTGGTCCCTGCTCTGTACCCTGTGATGACCAACAGGGCTCTGTGGGTGGGTGAGGCTAGGTGATGAGAACCACCCCTAGCTCAGAACAGTGTGGCCCAACTGTGAGAATACGGTCCTGGAGCTCAGCCAGGGCTCTCCCTCTCCTTAGCACTATGCGGCTGTTGGGTAAGTTACCTACCAGAGACATCAGCGACTCCATCTCTGTCCTGGAAGTGAGGTGGGATTAAAGGAGAAACAGGTGAATGGCGCTCGGCATGGTACTAGACCCTGGGAGTGTCTGTCATTACCTAGGCCCTGGAAAAGGCCCAGGTGTCCAGCAGCTTCTGACCATAGCTGTTTCACGGTCAGATTGGCTAAGGCTGTGTACTGGGGGCTATTTCTTTAGGTGTGGGGAGCCAGTCCTGATCCACTAGGGTGCCTCCTGCTCTCCTGCGTGGAGAAGTGAGGCAAGGAAGTGGAATGGGTGTGAACACAGAAAAGGTTATCCAGAGGTACGAGCGCAGAAAATCAGGAGAGCCACTGGCCTTGAGGGCAGTGAGGTTGCATGCATAGGGAGTTAGAACCCAAGGAGCCTGCAGCATGGAAGGCTGCCCTGAGCTTGTGCACCAGCAGTCCAGGAGACCGTGACCTCTCAGGTGGGTACACACCAGCTGGATCAGGGCCCTGTGTTTAGTCTGTAGAGGGGTAGGGAGAAAGCTTCTCCCTATTTGGTGGGTCTGCTCTAGGGCTGGCTACTCTGAAATCAGAGGCAGGTGTGGCTCCTCCCCAGCCCAGCTCTGTTCTGCAGCTCTGGCCTCTACAGGAGTGGGCACTGGACAGTCTCATTCCTGAACGCTTAGACCCACATTGTACTGAACACAAGCCAAGACACCCCCAGTATCCCATAGCTTCGCGTTCAGTCCATGTAGATGCTTGCAATTAAGGCTCAGGGGCCTGTGCTTGTCCACTACAGCCCTGTGAGGCCAGAAGTCGGGAAGGCAGGCAGGCATGTACTTCAAATCATTCCAGCTGCCTGTTGGCACCTTAGCCCTCAGCTGGGGGTGGTAGTCTGCCTGGATGGCCATTTCTACCATTCCCCGGCCCCCTACAGCCTGGGGTGACCCTTCTACCACCCTTAGGAAAGCAGCTGGTCCCCTCTGCCTGTACCCCTCTGTGGCAAGCATCTGACCTGGTTGGGCTGGCTCTGCCACACCCAGGCCAGAGCTCCCACAGACCTGGCAGGCTGCAGAGGTACAGCAGGGTCAGACAGAGAACGGCTGGGAGCCCAGTGCAGGGTGCCTTTACCACACTGGAGTCTGAATTTCTTTCTTTCCTTCCCCTTCCTCCTTTTGTAGTGCTCAGGATTAAACCCAAAGCCTCGTGCAGGCTAGCACACTAACCACTGAGCTCTAGCCTCGGCCTTTTTTGTTTATTTTTTATTTTTGCATGTGTGTGGGGTTGTCTCACATAGCCTTGAACTTGCTGTGTAGCTGACGATGACCTGATCATCCTGATCCCCCCAAGGCTGGGACTGAAGGTCTGAGCCACCGTACCCAACTTAGACAGTCATGGAAATCAAGCTTCTGGTTTTCTACCCACTAGGCAATCATTCTCTGCCAGCTGAACTGTACATCTAACCTCCTTTTGGTATTTTTTATTTTGAAACTGGGCCTCCCTTAATTGCCCAGGCTGGCCTGAACTTGGGGTCCTCCTCCTCTGTTTCCTGAACAGCTGGAGTTACAGGCCTGTGCCTCCAGGCCCTCCTCAAGTCTGGGTTTTTACCGGCCACCTTCCTTGTCTGTCACCTAGCCCCCAGTTGGCTTTCAAGATGGACAGTCCTGTGTTCGAATCCAAGTTCTACTTATTTTCATTTTTTTAAACATATTTTATGTGTATGGTTCCTTTGTCTGCAAGAATATCTGTGGATGACATAAGTGCCTGTTGCCTACAGAGGCCAGAAAAAGGAGGGTCTCAGATCCCCTGGGACTTACAGATGGTTGTGAGCCACCACATGGGGGCTGAGAATGTAACCCAGGTCCTTTGCAGCAGCAAGATGTCTCCCAGACATCTCTCCAGCCCCACAAGCTTCTGCTTACAGCTCCACTTCTCTTTTGTGGGTGGCATGGAGACAGTGCTCTCCTCTCTTAGGAGAGCCTCTGTGGGGCTGCCTTAAACTCATAGTTGGGTTTTTGTTTTGCTTTACTTTGTTTTGTTTGCTTTTTGAGAAGTCTTAACATTTGCATATTTTTACAAATTTCCTGTGTATGGGTGTTTTGCCCGAAGGTATTATACCCCCGATCTTTTAATTTTTATGTACAAAGAGTGACATGATTTCTTTCTTTCTTTTTTTTTTTTTTTGTTTTTTGTTTTTTTTTTGGGGGGGGGGGGAGTTTGAGACAGGGTTTCTCTGTGTAACAGAGTCCTGGCTGTCCTGAAACTTGCTTTGTAGACCAGGCTGGCCCAGAACTCACAGAGATCCTCCTGCCTCTGCCTCCCGAGTGCTGGGATTAAAAGCGTGCACCACCACCGCCCGGCTGCATGATTTCTTTTACTGGGTAGTTGATCTTGAATGACCCAGTCAAGAAAGGTGGCCTATTCGGCTGAGGGGTTAAGAGCACTGCTTTCCCAGGGGACCCAGGTTCGATTCCCAGAACCTACCTGGCAGCTCACACCACTGTAACTCCAGTTGCAGAGATTCAGTGCCCTCTTTTGACCTCTGAGAGCATCAGGCACAAGAGGTACAGAGCCATACATGCAGACACAGAAAACAAAACAAGAAAGATGACTTAATACAACTTAATGAAGCCTATGTCCTTGTCCACTGATGGAGAAATACTTCGGGGAATTATCAGCCTGTATTTTTGGATAAGGCCTTGGCAGTTTCAGAAGACATGGTGAGGGAGAGATCCCAGGGCTGAATTTTTGGGGGTGACTCCAGCAGATCTACGAGGGACCCATCTTGCCTTCAGACCTCAAATGAGGGAAAGGATTGGTTGGGCTTTTTGCTGTTGTTTTAAGATTATTTTTATGCCAGGCATGGTGGTACACACCCTTAATCCCAGTACTTGGGAGGCAGAGGCAGGTGAATCTCTGTAAGTTCAAGGCTAGCCTGGTCTACAAAGCAAGTTCCAGGACAGCCAGGGTGGTAACACAGAGAAATCCTGTCTTACAAAAATAAATTATTTCTATTAATTTTAATCATGTGCGTATCTGCATGCTCATGCGTGCGTTTCAGTGCAGGTGCCTACGAAGACCAGAGGTGTGAGATCCCCTAGAGCTGGAATTAGAGACACTTGTGAACTGCCTGACACGGATTCAAACTCAGGTCCTCTGAACGAGCAGCAAGAGCTCTTAACTGCTGAGCCATCTGTCCAGCTTCAGATTTTTGTTGTTGGTAGTCTTTTGAGACAGGGTCTTGCCATACAGCCCAGCTGGCATGGGGCTCCGGGTTCTCCTGCCCCAGCCTCCCAACTTCTGTGATTTCAGACTTGAGTCTCCATGCCCAGCTTTGTTGTTGCTGAGACAAGGCCTGGGCTCGAATTCCCTGTCTTCCAACCTATGCTGCTGGTTCTTCATTTCTCCAGTGGTTCTTGTCTCACACACACACACACACACACACACACACACACACACACAAACACCGCCCCTGCGTGAGATGGAAGCCAAGCCACACACATGCCGCCAGGCCCTGCCCCTCCTCCCATGGCTCTGTCCCCCTAGCCCCACTTTCCCTTGTCCCTTCTCAGGTCTGTCCTGTGGCCTATGCTACAGGAACAGTGAGGCTCCCTGATGATGCTGGGGGTCCTTGGTCCAGGCTCAACCACCCAGGGCTCCTCCACTGCTGTGGGTCACAGGCTGAGGAAGGAGATGATGATTGGGCAGCCTGGTGAAGAGTGGAGAGAAACTCAGAAAGAGCCCAGCCAGCATAGCTGGCCTAGATGAGGGCTTGTGCCCTCTGACTCCCTGGAAACCCTTAGCCCAACAGAGGTGGGAGATCCATCTGAGCTTCCGGGAGAGAGCCTGGAGCATGTTCTCAGGGTACCACGGGCATTCCCACAGGTGCCTTCATCCCGCATTGAGAATCTGTGAGCTAGCTGGGGCTGTTCCGGGTCATAGGTCATGGTGGAGACCTGGAATTGCTCCTGGGGCAGCACATTTTTCTCCTCTGAAAACTTATCTTAGTAAAGAGACAGGAAACAATTGCACTTCTTTCCAGGCCTCTGCATCCCCAGAAGGACAGCCCATCTCCTTGGCGGGGGCTCTGAGGGGGCTGGGAAGGCAAAATGTATAAAATGTCTGTAGGAGGGGAAGAAAGGCGCTTTGTGTAGGGCAGGGGCCCTGGCCATTGGTCAGATGTAAGGTCCCCAGCCACTCCCAGAATGCTCCTTTCCCTCCCTGGGGAGGGCCATGGTTGCCAGCCCAAAGCCGGCCCCACTGGTCTCTGCACCCCGGCACCACTGTGTCCTGGCCTCAGGGACTGAGGTCCCTGGAGCCACCCAGCCTCTGAAGGTGTGGGCCAGGAAAGGGGCACTCCAGGTCTCAACATGTTTCTCTACTGGAGGAAGCGGGGTACCTATGAGTTGGAGACCCTGCCTGGTGACCTGGCCCAGCTGGAGCTGGGGGCTGTGGAGCGCTTCTCCTGGAGCTCGGCTCTGGACATCATCGAGGACTTGGGGGGTATGTGCAGCCATTTCCCCAGAGGACTTGGAGGCGGTGTGGGCACCTGGTCCTGCTGGCCAAAGCCTGCAGCCTGCTTCCCATGCATGTTGCTGAAGACCACTTGCTTGTGGCGGTGTGGGGTCCCTAGCCCCTCTGGAGAGGTACTGCAGGGGGATGGGACGGGCTCAAACATGGTAGTCAAAGGGTAATGAGCCCATCAAGATGCTCATCCCTTCAGGTGGCCAGCGGGCATGCTTGCCCCTCACTAATCTTAGAGCCTCAGCTGAAGGCCAATGGCAGCAGCACCCACCTGTCCTATTCAGGCCGAGTTTCTGACTCTGCCCTCTCCAAGATGAGGCATGGGGCTGAGCTTGGGGTGTGGTTACTCCCCATATTATCCTCCACTTTATACATGTGCAGACAGAACCATGGTGAGGTTGTGGCCCTCAAGAGGCATGACAAAGTATTGGAGTGCGATGCTTTGAGGCCTTGGCATAGTTGCGGACAGTGGTATCTCTGGTGTTATCATGAGAGGCTGAGGGCAACCCTTGGAGCGACTCAGTGGAACACCTCCCACAGTGACAAGCAGATAGGGCCCAATTTGGGAAGGCTGTGATTGCTGTAATTGCTGGTCTTAGTTCGGCAGTGTTGATCTGCTCTGCACTGGTTCTGTGGGTCTGATCCACGATCTGCTCTGGCGAATTACTGGAAAACAGTCCTGGTCCACAGTGGCCGAGCCAAAAGCTGAGCACCAGCTCACAGAATGGCTGGGTCCCAGCTTTGGTCTGCTTATTTCCAACCTCACACTCTGGCCTCTCCAGGCCTCAAGAAGAGAGATGGGGAGTCTCACCAGGGACAGAAATTCCCCAGCTTGGCTGGAATCCTTTTCTGAGCCTGTCCTGTGACCAGAGGGCTGGAGAGTGCTTTTTAAGCCTTGGGTCTCCTATGAGAAGTTGGAGGAGCCCTTGGAGCACATCGGGAGATGAGAAGAAGGAAGAATGGGTGCTTTGGAGCTTGAAAAGTGTGGTGGACAGTCCCCCAGGTGTGGTGCTCTTGAGACTTGGGCAGCTGCTGCGGGGAGACGGACTTCTTGCCCACTTTGGCCCCTAAGTTCTGGGCTCCATTGGAAGTGTGTGCAAGTGTGTTGAGAAGGAGGAGGAGGAGGCCTTGAACACGATTCCACGAGGAGCGTGGAAAAGTGGCAGAGGAGAAAGGGAGCTGGTGGAGAGAGGGGAGAGATGTGTGGCCCCTTCCCTCAGCCAGAGAAATCTGCAGGCAGAGGGTGGGATGGACCCAGCTGCAGGAGGCCCATCTGCCTCACTCCACTTCCTGTCAGGTTCCTGCTGCTCCAGGACGTTCTACATGTTCCCCAGTCTCAGCTACAAGCCAGGGAGACTCAGCAGGGGTGGACTGAGCTCCGCAGCACAGAGGTGACAGTTACAGTGTGCAGAGCCCTGTTCTCTCCAGGGTTCTCCTGTCTAAGGTGTTGTATTGCCTCTGGGGTTCCATAATGACCAGCTGCCTCCTGCTTTGGGGTCCTTTGGTTACACAGACCCCTAGCTTAACATTCACTGGGTGGGCCTTAAGCCCTAGTCCTGAATCTTCATGCCTGCTCTCTGGGGCAGAGCTATTCTTTTGTGGCCTTTATTCTGGTGAGGCTCTGTGAGGTCATGCATGGCAGCACTCAGACATACCCTGAGCCCAAGCCCGGAACTAAGGCCCTCCCGCCCACTTGCTCCCAGGTCCAGCTCTCTGCAGGGTGGGCAGAAGTCCTGGTGAGGCACTAATAGCACGTGAGCGGATCCCAGGAGGAGCTGAGGCAGCTGGGTGGGGGAGCCAGGGCACACAGCTGTCTGTGTGGGCTCAGCCCTTTGCTGCCAGCCGGGCCCTGGCCTGGACCCATGTGGGTGGGTGTTGGGCCCCAGAACCAGCCCAGCCTGGTGGAGGGTGGGGCCCCTGCATGGGGCATGATTGTCCAGAATCAGAACCCTTTCTGCAGTCTGTCTTTCTGTTCCTCTCTCGGTTCCTCCATGGAGCCTTAGGAGGAAGCCTGTAGCCAGCAGATGGACGGATGCGCAGGGACCCATGGCAGCCTCCGGCAGAGGAAGTGGCCCACTGGCCACAAGCTTCTGTGCTGGAATGCTGTGGACAGTTTCTTGGCCACAGGAAGGAATTCTAGATGTGTCTTCCCACCTTTGACTAAGTCTGAGGAGTGTGTTGGGGGGCAGGGTGATGTTTAGACTTTGTAGCACCATAGATGATGCCAGCAATGAATCTGGGCTGTAGGCAGGAGCTGCATTAGGACCCATGGCCTATGCTTATTCCTCCACGGAATCCCCATTTAACTAACACACATCCCAGATTCCCATAGCACAGTGGTTCTCAACCTGTGGGTTGTGACCCCTCTGAGGGGGTCAAATGACCCTTTCATAGGGGTCATATATCAGATATCCTGCATATTAGATTTTACATTATGATAACAGTAGCAAAGTTATAATTATGAAATAGCAACAAAATAATTTTATGGTTGGGGGGTCACCACAACATGAGGAACTATATTAAAGGGTCACAGCATTAGGAAGGTCAAGAACCACTGTCATAGCACTTTGGGAAGGGGGCTCAAACCTTTTCTTTCTTTTTCTTTTTTTTTTTTTTTTTTTTTTTTTGGTTTTTCGAGACAGGGTTTCTCTGTGTAGCTTTGTGCCTTTCCTGGAACTCACTTGGTAGCCCAGGCTGGCCTCGAACTCACAGAGATCCGCCTGGCTCTGCCTCCCGAGTGCTGGGATTAAAGGCGTGCGCCACCACCGTCCGGCTTCTTTCTTTTTTCTGACAGGGTTTCATGTCGGGCGATTGGCTTCTGACTTAGGGTTTCTGTTGCTGTGATAAACACCATGGTCAAAAGCAACTTGGGGAAGAAAGGGTTTGTTTGACTTACAGTGCATTCTCAGGGAAGCTGAGGCAGGAACCTGGAGGCAGGAACTGAAGCGGAGGCCATCGGCAATGCTTCTGGCTTGCTCTCCCTAGCTCGCTAACTTTCATACGTACCCTAGGACCACCTGTCCAGGGGCGGCACCGCCCACAGTGGGCTGGGCCCTCCCGTATCAACCATTAATTAAGGCAACACCCTACAGACTTGTCTACAGATCAGTCTGATGGAGGCAGTTCCTCAACTAAGATGCCTTCTTTCCAGATACATCTAAGTCTGTGTCAACTTGATAAAAAACCAACCAGCACGGCCCCAAACTCATGTAGCTGAGGATGACGTTGACGTCCTCCCTCTGCCTTTAGACTTCTGGGAGAGGCATGCACTGCCACATCTCTCATGTGATGCTGGGGATCGAACCCAGGACTTCCTGCATGCTGGGTGAGCGCCCTGTCAACTGAGCTCATCCCAGCCCTGGTCCATTTCTTCCTTTGGCTTTATGGGGTGTTCTGACTGGGGTCTCCGAGACAGAATGGCAGATACCAGGACCAGTAGTTGCTGGCCCGGGGCACAGCCCTCTGGCTTCCAGCCTGTTCTGAGACAAATTTTTCCTTCTCCAGCCACCTCAGTATGTATGTGTGGGGGTTGGGAGTACTGCATCCCATCCAAGACTAGGACAGTTGCTCAAGCATAGACAGGCTGGGCTAGCGTGGGAGGGGCATTCAAGGCCACAGCTGTTTCCTGGGAGGGGCAGCCTTTTGGTGGTCCAGCCTGGGGCTGAGGTAGTGGGCAGGGAGGTTCATCTGTGTGCCTGGATGAGGGCCCTGCTGGAGAATTTGAGTGTGTCAGCCTGAGGTGCATTTGTGTCAGCCTGAGGTGCATTTGTGTCAGCCTGAGGTGCGTTTGTGTCAGCCTGAGGTGCATTTGTATCAGTCTGAGGTGCATTTGTGTTAGCCTGAGGCCCACAGGGAAAGAAAGAAGATGTTCACTTAATGCTGGACGGATTGTTTATTTTTGTTTAACAGCTAATGTGCCAGGCACTATGGTGACCCTGTAGGTTGATGGTTAGGGACACAGGCCTGGAGTTCTATAGACATGTACTGACTGCCTTTGTAAGCTTGGGGAAGTTTGTTTGTCTGGAGTGACTCAGTTTCCTCATATATAAACAGACACAATGGTCATATTCCTCTCTCAAGTGTTTAAAAACAATTCTACCCAATAGAACTTTTGTAGACCATGCTAGCCTTGAAATTGGAGACTGTCCACCTCCGTCTCCCAAGTGCTGAGGTTAATGGCATGCTCCACCATGCCTGACTTCATTTTATTTTCTTAATGTTTTTGAATGGTTATTACTGGTTATTTTATTTTTATTTTCAACTTAATTTTTTAAATTATTTTTTATTTTATGTATCTGGGTGACTGGCCTTCCTGTGTATGTCTGTGTGCTACTTGTATGGTTGGTATCTGCAGAAGAGGGTGCCAGAGTCCCTGGAACTGGAGCTACAGAGCTGGTTGGAAGTCACCATGTGGGTGCTAGGAATGGACCCAGGTCCTCTGGATAGCAGCCAGTGCTCTCAGCCACTGAGCCAGCTCTCCCCATCCCCTTCCTGAACTTCTTATGTGTATGTATATGCACACGACTGTGTGTATGTATGCATATGAAGGGTAGGAGTCAGAGGTTGATGTAGGCTATCTTCTTCAGTCAGTGTTATTATTATTTGATACAAGAGTGCTCTACTATGTAGATCTGACTGTTCTGGAACTTCCTACATAGGCCCGGCTGGCCTCAAACTCTCAGAGTCGTCCTGCCTCTGTATCCTGAGTGCTGGGATTAAAGGTCTGTGCCTGACTCATACTACTTTTTTGAGACAGGGTCTCTCACTGAACTTGGAACTCACTGGTTATGCTAGACTGTCAGGCCTGCAAACTGCAGGGATCCAGTGGCCTCCACCTTCCCAGTGCTGGGGTTGCAGATGTGGGCTGGCTTTTCACATGGGTGCTAGGGATCCGAACCCAGATCCTTACGCTTGTACTGCAGACACGCTGCCGCCTGAGCCCTCTCCGCAGATCTTTAACTGGCTTGGTTTTCTGGTTTTTTGAGACAGGGTTTCTCTGTCATTTTGAGAATACATTCTCTGTATTTTTGGCTGTCCTGGAACTCACTTTGTAGACCAGGCTGGCCTTGAACTTACAGAGATCTGCCTGCTTCTGCCTCCCAAGTGCTGGGATTAAAGGTGTGCGCCACCATTACCTGGCTTTTTTTTTTTTTTTTTTTTTTTTTTTTTAAAGACCGGGTTTCTCTGTGTAGACTTTGGCTGTTCTGGAACTTGCTCTGTAGACCAGGCTGGCCTCGAACTCACAGAGATCCACCTGTCTCTGCCTCCTGAGTGCCATGATTAAAGGCATGTGCTACAACTGCCCAGCTAACTTTTTTTTTTCTAGAAAGGTATTGTTTTAGCTAGGCATAGTGGAGTTTCAGAATAGCTGGAGCTAGACAGCAAGAGACCCCATCTCAAAAAACCAAAGCCAAACCTAAGCAAACAAAACATCACTGAAATACTTTACCTTCTTCCTCCAACCCCACCCTAAGTCTTCAAGATCTGGGTTATGGGACTGGAGAGGTGTATCATGGTAAAGAGCACTTGCTGCTCTTGCAGAGAATCTTGAGTTCAGTTCCCAGTACCCAAGCTGGCAGGCTCACACCCTCTTCTGGTCTCCTCAGTACCTGCACATGTGTGCATAAACATACACGAACATACACATACACACAAAATAAACTATTTCTGAAGAGATCTGGTTTGGGTTTCATATACACAGCACACCTGAGTGTTGAACTGCCTCCCTTTGAGGGCTCCCTCACTGTAGGGGCCAGTAGCTGCCATCTGGGGCTAGCAGACGCCACATAAGTTTAATTGGTGAAATGAAGTCTTCAAGGGAGCAGACGGACTTCCCTACAGGTGCTCGACATGTGAGAGCTCTTCTGGAAGCTATCTGGAGAGGCTAGGGAGGAAATAATAGGTTGCTTCAAAGGCGCAGCCCAGGACAGTGTGTGTGTGTGTGTGTGTGTGTGTGTGTGTGTGTGTGTGTGTGAAGCAGGGAGGTCCACCTGGGTCTAGATGTGTTGCAACAGGGCAGAAAACAGCATTCTTGAGCCAAGAAGAAACGGCAGAACGTTGGTGGCCAGTGCTGGAGAGGGAACACTGCAAAGGACCCGAATAGCCCAGGGAGGGGCTGGAGTGAACCGTAGGGTGGAGCAAGGGCGCTGGATGGTGGCAGTTTGAGCCGGTCTGAGACAGACACAACTTGAGAACTGGAACCTTCTGGAATATGGATCTAGAGCTGCCTGGCTTCTCTGGTTTGTCAAGAGGAGCCAACAATTTGGATTTTTATGTAAAATCTACTGACTTTTCAAACTTGGCAACCAACTGAGATTCTTTTGAAACACCATGCTCAGCCAAACAAAACACGTCTGTGGCCCGGCTTCTGCCTGGTTCTGGTAGAGAACGTGCTTGGGGGTGGGGTGGGGGAGCCAAAGCTGGGTGTCCTGTGACTAACGCAGAGGGTGAGGTGCAAGTGGGCTTATTTCCTGGCTGAGGGACCCTGGCTTTCCTGAGGCTAGGCGGAGGCTAGCAGGAGCCAGAGGAGCAGAAGGCAAACTGGGTATTTCAGACAATCTCTAGCATGGGGGTGGGGGGTGGGGGTAGAGGAAGGGCAAACTCAGAGCTCCAGGTCTGCCCGGGGCCGGGCTAAGGTACAGGGGCAGACAAGGCAGAGAGGGGAGGGACCCTGGGTGAGCCAGGGGCAGGTAGTGGAGGCAGGCCCAGGCCACCGCCTCCTGTCTTCACTGCCCCAGGCTCTTCCCACTGACTAGTGTCTTCTGAAAGTCCCCTTCTTGCTTTCCAACAATCTCGAGGCTTCCTGTCTCTCAGACTGACTCTCCATGCCCTCAGGACCCAATTCAGACACTCAGGAGAGCAAATCTGGCTGAGGTAGGTAGGCTAGGTAGCATCTCTGTCCAATCAGCATGTCCAGGAGATAGCGGCACAGAAGGATGTGCCCCCTCCTGCAGCCCTCCAGGCCCACCCATTCTGCCTGGGTTGCAGGGATAAGAGATCTCCTGGAAGGGAGGTCATGCTTGCCCTGGGGCAGGGTTGGGGGCGGATTGTCTGCTCTGCCTGCTCCCTCAGCCCAAGCACCATTTTGGGCCCTGAGACATGCCAAAGTCCTTCTCTCATGAGATTTCATGCTTTGAACTGGAGCCCAGGGGGCAAAGGCCAGGAGATCATAGCACCCAGAAGCTTGGGGGGAAAAGCACTCCAGAGACGCATCTAGAAGTACTTACTTCCTCAGGCTGTGGCCACCGCAGGCCATCTGGGCTCATGGTGGCTTGTCCTGGAACAGGTGTAGCAGAACCTAAAGGACTCTAAGGCATATGGTTTCTGGTGGCAGAGGAATAACCTCAAGTATGCCAAGTAAGGAGCCAGATAAACAGGATATGGAGGTGCACATCTGTAATCCTAGCACCTAGGATGGGGAGGCAGGATAACCAGAAATTCAAGGTTATCTTCAGCCATTTCATGAGGTCAAGGCTGGGCTATATGAAATCCCAGGGAGAGAGGAAGGTGGAGAGAATGAATAAGGAGTCAGAACTCTGAGTTCTTGGGGCTCAAGGGTGCTAGAACCTGACCGATATTCCCAGAGACTGAGATCTTCCAGGAGCAAACTCCTTGGGTGGGGTGCATGGGAAACCCCCACAAGGCTGCTGTAGTTGTGGTGGGCTAGAGTCCTGACATCCATTCACTTGAGTCAGCTACCTCCTGGAAGGCAGAGCTGCTGGGGCCAGCAGGATTGGTGACCCAGGTAGCCTAGTCAGGGTCTTCTAAAGGCCGGTCCCACCTATGGGACAGGACAAGCAGCCTGGCCTGCCTGACGGCTACAGAGCCAGATATTCTGAGGTCAGTGCTGCGGCGAGTGTGGCTGGACCAGAGAATGTGAGACAGGAGGCCTCATGTGCAGGAACGGTCTCAATGTCTCACTGGAGAACAGCTGCCCAACAGAGAAGATTGAGGGATGCTGCAAGAGTTTTCCTCACAGCCCAGACGCCTCAGGACACCAGCAGTGCTCTTAGCTCAGATATCCTGCACTACAGCTCTTTGCCCTGGAGCCCTCTCCTTACTACATTGGGGTTTTGTTGCTCTCCAGAAGTCCCCCTCCTGCCAGGCCCACTGTGAGCTCCCCAAGGCTTATCAGGGTCATCACTGGGTCCCTTATACCCAGCCCAGGGCCTGACACATATTTGCTGAATGGACAGTGCAGGAAACTCAAGACCCTTCATTCAGCTAACAGAGACTGGGTTCTCAGAGACAGGGTCCATATCAAGCACCCTGCTCTCCAACTTTGAAGGGTTCTTCCCCTGTCCAAGCTCATTCTTTTATGCCTAGGTCTCGGCAGCACACAGCCTGCAGGCACCAGTGGATGAGGTCTGCAGGCAGACTCCAGAACGTTGAGTCCTTAGTGGAGTCTGAGGCTTTTTAAAAAATATTTTTGTGTCTGTCTGCGTGTATATGCAGCATGTGTATGCCTTGTGCCGTAAGAAGTCAAAAGAGGCCACCACATTCCCTGGAACTGGAGTTCTAGATGGAGTTCTACATGGGATCCCTGCCATGTGGGTGCTAGGAACTGAACCTGGGTCTTCTGCAAGAGCAGTCAGTGATCTTAGCCACTGAGCCACCTCTCCAGCTCCAAATAGTAATTTTATTTACTGTATGTGTGTGCAGCATGGGCTCTTAGACATACCAAAACATGCATGCAGAGAAGCCAGAGTATAGTTGGATTTCTCCTTCCACCTTGGGTTTGGGGTCAGGATGTCGGACTTGGGCAGCCAAAGCCTTTATCCTGAGCCATCTTATGGGTCTCTTATACAAGGGTTTAAAAGGCTGTCTGGTGTAGGAGTGTGGGGGCACTCCCCACACTTAAATCCCAGCATTCCCGAGGTAGAGGCAGGTGGATCTCTGTAAGTTTGAGCTTAGCCAGGACTACACAGTGAGTCCCTGACTCAAAAACAACAAAACAAACCAACAATAAAAAGCTGTCCACCTAGTAATAATCCCACTTCCATAAATGATTAGGGGAAACTTCCCAACGTGTATTAGCCAGGGCAGTGGTGCTCCTGAGGAAACCCGGGCTGGGGGGTCTCCCAGTGCTGGGCTGCCTGGCCTGGATGCTGGTAATTTTGCGAAAGTTAAGTTTTGTGCGTTTGCTAAGCTAAAACCACAGCAGCAGCCATTCAAGGAGGTCACCCGCCTCTGGTCCGCCCACCTCCACCGCGTCCTTAAACCCTGGAACTGCCGCGGGTGGCAGCCATACCGAACAAGTGGGGGCGCGGCATGGAGCAGAGGGGGTGCGTGCGTGTCGCCGACCCGCGTGTCTGGGTGCAGGAGGCGCCTTCTCCTTGGAGGCACTTCCGGCCTGAGCAGCAGCCACCGCGGTGCGGGCCACGGTGCAGGAGGCTGGGAGCAATCGGGGCACACTACCCGCGCGTGGCCATCCCTGGAGGGGCCGGGAGCTGGGCAGGGTGGGACCCCACCTGGGACACACCCCGTCTCACGGGGAGGCGCCGTCGGGGGCCGCCGGCTCCCCGCCCCCCGCGGGCCGCCCCGCGCTCCTCCCACCGCCCACCTGCCCCGCCCCGCCTCGCGCGCCCGGCGGCCGCGGCGCTCGCCTCTCCGCTCCCGCGCTCGGTTCTCGGCTCCCGCGCTCCGCTCCTGGCGGCTCGGCGCCATGGGTGAGTGCGACCCGGAGGACGTCTGCTCCCGCCCTGCAGGCCGGCTGGCCGTCCGGGTGGCTCGGGGGGCGCCGCGCGGTGTGGGGGCCGGGCCTGCCCCGGGGAGGGCCTTGCTGGAGCCGGGTGGACGCCGGCCTCTGCGCCCGGGGTTGGCTGCGGCTGCCCTGCCCTCGCCCCTGCCCCCTCGCTGCGGCGCCCAAGCCTCCGGGAAGAAAGGGCTTGGAGGGGGCCAAACTCACGGTCAGAGATGGACAGCAGGGAACAGAGGTCGCCCCAGGCCCCGGGAAGGGAATGTCTAGCTTTAAAGGGTCTGAGTTGGAGAACAGGGCTAGGAAGGGCATCCTGGACCCTTGGAGTCCCCTTCCTCCCACCCAGCGGCCCTGCCTCGGATTGCTTAGAAAGTCTGGGGCCCCAGGAGGTTACTAAGCTGCCCCCTCCCAGTAGTGGGACTGAGGAGGGAGTAGCTGATTTCCAAAGACTACCCCCTGGAATCTGGACAATTTCCCCGGGGAACTGCACAGAGAAGGGCTCTGCAAACAGATTCCCTTGCAGATAAGTTGGCATTTAAAAGAGAAAAGGACACTGACTTCCTTTGAAGGCAGGATTGAACAGTCCGCCCGACCAGTCTCCTGGCCTGGAGGCCACAAGGGCCCAGGGGAGTGTGGATTCCCCCTCCCCCCATGAACTGATGCCCTCTGCTTCTCCACAGAAGACCAGAGCCCAGCGGAGAAGGGACTGCGCTGCCAGAACCCAGCCTGCATGGACAAGGGCCGGGCTGCCAAGGTAGGGACTGGGCAGCATAGAGGACAAGTTCTCACCACCCGGGACATCATGGAGTCCTTGCCAGGGCATAGCGATTTGGGGTGGCTGGTTTAGGAGGCCAGAGGGTGTTCATGGCTCAGGGACAGTGGAGTGGGGGACTTCTATCAAAACGAGGAACAGCCCTATGGGGTACTTGCCACTGCCTGAGAAGATGGGAGCCACAGCTCCATGTCACGGATGAGGAAGCAATGGCTTCGGAACGGAAGTGGTCTCCACGGTTTGGTTGGCACCTGGCCGCTCTTCAGACCTGGGCATCGTCCTGGGATACTGTGCGGCCTGAGCACAGCTCTGGCTGTAGAGTTAAAGAGGGAAGGAGAAAGGGGCAGCTGGCCTGAGATTTGAGGGGAATTGGGATAGACTGAAGAGAAGGGAAACAGGGAGAGAGCTAGCAAGAATATCTCTTGGGGACTTCTGCCTATGACGCACTGGGCTCTGTGCCACACGTTTTCTGTGCCTTACCCATGGCTGTGGCAGCTCAGCAGGGAAGGTATTGTCACCCGGCTTTCCAGATGAAGATACTGAGGTTCAGAGAGGTCGTGTGACTTGGACAAGGCCCCACAGTTCATAAGAGGCAGCTCCCTCCCCGCACACATTTGTGTGACAATAGACGTGGAGTGCTGTTTCAGCTTGCTCCTCCCTTCTGAGTTAGGTCCTGGCCTCATTCCCACCTATAGGCTCAGAGAGGTGCAGGGGTTGACCTGTGGACACATGGCCGGCAAGTGGTAGACTGGGGATCTGAACCTAGGAGTCAGGTGTGTAAAGCCAGAGCCCACATTCCTAACTGCCTCGCAGCTTGGCCCTGCCAGCTGTGGGAGATTTAAAATACCCCCCCCCACACACACACCATTCATCCGGCACAGGAGGCCCATGGCCAGAAGGAACATGAGGACTGTTCTGGGGGTGGGAAGAGGAGGGGGCGGCCTCCAGTTGCCGTGGTCACCAGGCAAGGGGGCGGCAGTGATGTCAGATACAATCTGCTGGCACGGGTGGTGCCTGGCATTGGGCTTTGGTGTTGGCTGGCAGCCGCTCCCCCAGATTGGCGATCAAGCTGGCCTCTGCTCCCTCCGTACATCTGCTGGGAGCCTGAAGCGTTTGTCTGACCTGAAGGGGTGAAAAAGAACAAGACACGCTGTCCCACCCCTCCTGGGGCCCCAAGTGGCATGAGAAGAGGGCTGGTCTCGGCCCCTGGCCCTCTGTAGCCCTCAGACCTACCCTGGTCTGCTGGGGACTCAGCTCAGCTTCTCTGTAGCTGTGGGATCATCTCCGGCAAGGGGGAGGATATCCTGAGGGAGGTGGAGATATGGGTGGTGACAGGAAGAAAGCAGGAGTGGACCAGAGATGAGCTAGGCACGAATGCGGAGGCCGAGAGGAGCGGGACAAAGATCATCGCTGATACCTTGACTTACCGCTGTGGTGATGAGCCAGGTGCCATGGGGAAACCTAGGCTCCGAGAGGCAAAGGAACCTGCCTACATCACAGTGTGCCTGGTGGAGCTTGCCCCGGCGTGAGACTCGGAGGACAAGGTGTCTCTTAATCTTCAGCTGCCTCAGGAGCTGCTAGCAGGATAGGCCATCTGCAGACAGGGCTGCGCCTGATTCTGCCGGGGCCTCCCTTGGGTGCTGGGACTTCTGAGATCTGCCTCACCTCTGCCTTCTGTCTCTTTGCAATTGTGTGACCCTGAGCAGGTCACTGCAACTCACTCAGTTGCCCTGAGGATTAAAAGAAGCCCCTTATGTAGACTGCTTAGCACAGTGCCCAGCATGCCACGGTGTTTGGGAATGCTGGATGTAATCATGGACTTCATCTGTAGTGTGTGGGGAATAATCAAGCCTCTCTCCCAGGTTTTGGGTGTGCCTTCTGTCTCTCCCTGAGACTCTGCCGCCCAACAAATACATATTGCACACTGGGAGGGAGAGGATGGGAGTGACCAAGGCAGGTGAGTGTCATAGGTGTCCTTAGCCCTCCCACAAAATAGCCAGGGGGCAGTGACTGACCCCTGCTCTTTGCTGGGCCTCCTTGTGGCAAGCATTCTGGTCAATGTCTGCTCCACACCTAGGGTCATAAGGGGACATGGCAAAGGGTGATACTGGACCACAGACCACAATACAAAGGATTTGGGAATAGGACCTCAAACCAGGGAGCCAATCTTAGCAGCTGTGTTTGCCCAGAATACTGTGCTAGGCCCAGTCCACGCCTCGTGCCAGCAACCCACCCTGGGTGGTAGAGGCAACTCCATTTCCATGGAGTGACCGACACATTGTGCCGATGACATGCCAAGGCAGGGCCTGAGCCTCAGTTGGGACTTCCTGTTCTCAGGGTCCCATTCCCAAGCAGCTCCCAGGGAGAGAGGTGATGCTCTCTGCTTTGCTCTGGATAGGGAGGCAAGATTTGATTCCATATAGAGGAGTTCTCAGCATCTGGAGCTGTTCCTCCACTGTCCAGTCACGAAGCCCCCATCCTTGAGCGTATTCGAGCAGATGGGGATCCATCCGTAGGTGTGATGGAGTGGGTATGGATGTGGTTACCCCAGAGTTCTCTCAGTGTTGTGGAGTGGGGAGAGGAGGAGTCTAGGGTCGTGTCCGGATGAGGGCCAGTGTACTCGGGGTCAAGGGGGTGCTGCGCCGTCTGATGACTCTGAGCCAGGTGACGACGAGCCTGTTTTCTGGGCAATGCTTTGGGAGTAAGAGGCAGGACACTGGGTGCCCTTGGGAGTGGCCAGGTTTGGGGGTCTCTGGAGGTGATGGTCCCTTTAGACGCTGGTCAGCTATGAGCAGACCATGGTCCTGCCTGCTGCTGAAGAAGGGCAGGATCAGAGAAGCAGTGTGGATCACCTAGGCTGTGGCTGAATCATTTTGGGGGAGCAATTGAAAACTTGGGGCACCTGCCCAGCAAGTAAGGTAAGAGGAGAGGAGTTGCCTGGTGGGGCCCAGCTCCACAGCCAGTGCTGGGAGTCAGGACCCCAGCTCTACCCTTCTGGGGTAAGGGAGGAAAGGTCGGGTTGTTTGACGCTCTGTGGCTCCCCGCCCCCCAAGTCCTGAGTGCAGTTCCAGGCTGCTGAGAGAGGAGAGTTACAGACCACCCAGGGGGGACAGGCACAGGCCAATTGAAAAGGGGCCCGGCCAGGCATGATAATGTATATGCCTGTAATTATAACACTCAAGAGGTTGAGGCAGGAGGATTATTGAGTTTGAGGCTGGCCTAGGATGGATACATAGTAAGACCTTTTATTTTTTTTAAAAAAAAAGCAGGGCTGGAGAGATGGCTCAGCAGTTAAAAGCACTGACTGTTCTTTCAGAGGTCCTGGGTTCAGTTCCCAGCACCCACATGGCAGCTCATAACTGTCTGTAACTCCTGTTCCAAGGGATCTGACACCCTCTTCTGACCTCTATAGGCACCAAGCACACCTGTGGTGCACATATACATACAATGCAGGCAAAACACTCATACATGTCAAATACATCTTTTTTGTTTGTTTTGTTGTTGTTTTTCCAGACAGGGTTTCACAGTGTAGCTCTGGCTGTCTTGGAGCTTGCTCTGTAGACCAGGCTGGCCTTGAACTCACAGAGATCCATCTGCCTCTTCCTCCTGAGTGCTGGGATTGAAGGCGTGCGCCAACACTGCTCAGCCATCTTTATTTTTTTTAAAGGGACCCAGAGAAAGGGACACCCTGTTCAGAAGAGCCGAAGCCAGTCTGGTTTCAGGCAGTTTCCCCACAGGCTCAGGCTGCGGGGGCTTCAGCCCTGTCCCCCTGCTTGCTCCTCCAGCAGGACAGTCCTGTCACAGTACCTGTGCTCCCTTGGGCTGAGGTGAATGACCAGGGACTTTGAATGTTCTATAGATTGGTGGGGTGCCAGCCCGACACATACAGTGAGGCCCACTTTTCACTCCCTGTAGCCAAGATCCTAGCTTATCTCCCAGAACCACCACTTGGCCTCCTGCTGCCTTCTGGTTCATGAGCAGGACTTTCCCTTGACCCCTTATGCCTCAGCCCAGTGGATGGATAGTAGGTAGTGGCACCCTATACCGGAGTCCCTGCTCGTATCTGCTGTTCCCCTGCTCTGTGCACCTCTAGGTTTGACATGTGTAGCTCAAGCCTGGGCTGTAAGGAGGCGATAGTGCCCCTGTGTGAGACTCAGAGTCAGGACTGCCAAGTGGTCCCAAGTTAGGGGCCTGCAGTTCCTGGGTCCCCGTTGGTGCCACCTCGACTTACTTAGGGATGGAATGTGCTCAAACTGCTCCTGTGGCCGTGAGGAGTCTGTGGTCGTGGTGTGGAGGTGGTTGGCTAGTGAGGCTAGGGATTCAGGGGAGGACTGTGCAGGGGCCTAGGCCTGTGGGGCACTTAGGAGGCTCTTCCAACCCTGTCCCATCTGGGAGTCCCGATTGGTCTCAAAGGGAGAGGTCCCTGGTGGCCAGCAGGGGGCGCAAGAGACTTGCCTCAGGCTGCCTGGGGAAAGGGAGAGCCTGACGAACCGCGAGAGGCCCTGGACAGTCTTGGTGGAAGACAGGGAGATAGAAGCCAAAGGGTCCCTAGGCCCTACACATGCCTCAGCGACCTTCTTGGGTGACCTTCCTCTGGGGTGGGTATCTGCTCCCACATCAAGGTTCAGTGCCCACTAGGATACACCAGCTATCCTGAGATGGCACATGCTAGTGATGGCCAGTGCCGCCTTCCACAGTTGAGGAGATTGCTGCCAGTGGGGGAGAGCAGGGGTAGGTGAGGCACAAAACCTCTTCAGATTCCTTCCCCATGATCCTTCTGAGTGGCGCTGGTGAAGCCTGGAATCCAGGTGCTGCCTCAGGGGATAAGATTCACAGGCTGCAGCCCAGCCGGGACCCTCAAGAAGAAGGGGCCTGTGCAAGGGTCCTGTAGACAGGCTCCTGCTTCTGTGTCATCTGTCTTAGGTCAGGCTCTGCCTCCAAGCAGGCCTGGAGACCCACAGGACAAAAGGGTGAGGCTCAGGCTCCGGGAAAGGAGGAGGCCCGTGAACTGCCTGCAGTAAGAGCTGCCTGGCAGAGCCACCCCGCCCTGGCTGGCCTGCCCACGCATGCAGTCTCCACCCTTGGATATCTGAGGTGGCGGGTAGAGCCCTGGGCTGTCTCTCAGGGGAGCCTAGCCCTGCTAGAGAAGCCTAGGGCAAGTGTGCCTTTCCGACAAGAAGCCGCAAGTTCTATCTCAGGGCCGTCTGCTGGGTGCCGAGCCCTGAGCTGGCTCTGGATCCTGCCCCAGATCCTACTGGACCTAGAACTCCTCTTACTCCAGGACGACCCTGTGTGGACCGTGGATGAGCACAGAATCCTCTGACTTTCTGAGATTGAGGATTGTCCTAGAGAAGAAAAAGCCTGATCGGGGGTGCCTCAGAGACTCCGTCATTCATCAGCCTCTGCATCTGGTTTCTGGGTATCAGTTTCAACAAAGCAGCCCAGACTCACACCCTGGAGCCAGGCTGGGTTAGAAAGCCCCCCCCCCCTCCCCAGGGAGTCAAGGACCTCAGGTCTGCCCCTTAGCTCCTTGCTGTCCGTTACGTGGGAGTGGCTTGGACTCATTCCTCACCCCCACTGTCGCTAATTTGACCCTACATTCTGGCCCTGGGGCAGCAGGTCCTGGTCTCCAAGCAGCAGCTGTCACCCCTGCTAGAATAGCCAAGACATAGCATGACCAGAGCCCAGTCACTCGGAAGTCCTTTCAGGTGAAATGTCCTGGCTCTAGTGATCTTTACTTGCTGGGACTTTGTTGCCCATTACCAGTGGGATTCCCTCCAAGCTGTCTTTAAGTTCTCCTCTTTCCTCAAGAAAGTAGTCTTCAAGACCTTGTTGCCCAGATCACCACCACTTAGCCTGTGCCCGTGCCCCAGCCCCACCCTGAGACTGAGCCATGGCATTGTTTCCAAGCACAGACGTGCATTTGCCCACTTGTGTACTGGCAACCTGCAGCCTCTCCAGGCCTTAGCTTCTTCCTGTTAAGCTGGGGACCATCATTGTCTCCTTCTCAGCCTCTCTAAGTGGGATTTGTTGCAACTCCTGGGGCAGGAAGTTGGGAGGACTCGGTGGAAGGTAGTGGCTGTCTGACTATGGAACAGAGGCAGGGGATTGGGGGCAAGACCACCAGAATTTGAATGGAAGCTCCCCTCTCTGAGGGCAGCCGGCCCAAGGTGACATACAGATTCCAGGAAGAGGGAGAAACCCTTTAGTCAGGCAGGGGAGAAGGCTCCGTTGACCCTTGGCCGCAGGCAGGATCATCTCCCTGAGAAGCCTGTCCCAAGTTAGCTGAAGACTCTTCATTCATTGCTCTTGCCTGTGGCTGGGCCAGGACCATCCTGAAGACTGTGGACACACAGCCAGATACCAAGGCCACTGGCCTCTGGCACGAGAGAATGATGGAGAACAAGGAAGCAAAATAATGTCGTGGGATAAGAAAGCTAAGAAAGAATTAATTTGACATTAGGGACTCAGAGAAGGAGACTGACTGGTTATTTTGAGAGCCCTTTGGGGAGGTAGGGTTGGGGCCCAGTGCCAACCATCTGAAGGTTGAGCACATACAGTTCTGGACAGAGCATGAGGGGTGAGGACTCTGAGCTTGGGGAGCCATAGGGCTATCAGCCAGAAGGCCAGAGGACAAAGGACTACATGAGACCACCCAGGAGATGAAGAGGGCACCCAGTCTACAAGATGACAAGTTTTAGTTTTCAAGGGAGTTACTCGTATTGTAGATGGTGAGTGTCTTTGGGATAAAGGCTGCCCTTAAAGTCTAAGCTTAATTACTGCCTTAAAAACCATCTCAGAAGTCACGGCTCCCTCCCTTTCTCCATGATGCCAGATGCAGGGGTTATCTAGGGGTTAGGTGTGCCAATGACAGTGTATGCTCCTTACAGGGTACCAAGGAATGTCTACAGAGGCCATTCCACAACCTGAGTCCGAGGTCTGTGTTTAGGTCAGGCATGGTAGCTCACTCCTATAATCCAAACACTTAAGAAGGTTGAGGTAAGGGGCTGGAGAGATGGTTCAGCAGTTAAGAGCACTGGCTGCTCTCCCAGAGGACCTGGGTTTGGTTCCCAGCACTCACATGGCAGCATACAGCTGCCTGTAACTCCAGTTCCAGGGGATCTGACACCTTCACACCAGTGCACATAAAATAAAGTTTAAAAAAAAGAAAAAAAGAGGTTGAGGTAGGAGGATTGCCTCAAACTCAAGGTTAGCCTTGGCTACAGAGTGAGACCCTATCTCCAAACAACACTCTGTTAACAAACCAGGGCTTGGATGTAGCTCCATTGGTAGAGGCTTGTCTGGCATTCAGTCCTCAGAACTGTGAAACCAGGTGTGGTTCCCTAGAGCGGCAGAACGTATAGAATGAATCTCTTTTTATTAGAATCACAGGCTGTAGTCCAGCTAATCTAGCAATGGCTGCCTATGAATGGAAAGTCTGAGAAACCAGAAATGGCTCAGTCCGAAAGACTGGATCCTCAGCTGGTCTCCACCATAGTCTCTAGTACCAGGACAGGAATGGCCTTGCTAGCAAGAACTTCCTTCTTCCATGTCCTTGAAAGGGCTTCCAGCAGGAGGTGTGGCCCAGATTAAAGGTGTGTCTTCCTGCCTCAAAGGTCTGGCTGGAAGTGGATCCACCTACTTCACACCAAGCAAAAATAATCTCACGGGTGTGCCCTCGTTTCTGAGTTGTAGTTCATTCCAGATGTAGTCAAGTTGACAACCAAGAGTAGTTCTCACAGTGGTAATCACAGCTTTGTGGAGGTGCAGAAAGTCCAAGATCATTCTCAGCTACATATTGAGTTCTGTCACAAACCAGTCTAGGTTTAGCCGTGGCTCTGCACTTGTCTGTGTCTGCTTTAACCCCTAGGTGATGGAAGGGAATAATAGTGGCTGCCCCACCCCCACGCCCCGCCCCCTCATCTGGGAGGTTTGGAGCACGCCTTTAATCCCAGCACCCAGGCAGAGGCAGACAAATCTCTGAGTTCAAGGCCAGCCTGGTCTACAAAGCGAATTCCAGGACATCCAGGACTGTTACACAGATAAACCCTGTCTCAAAAAACCAAAACCAACTAACCAACCAACCAACCAAAAAAAAAAAAAAAAAAAGGCTGCCTGCCCCGCTTCCTGGGGATGGATGAGTGTAGAAATCCCAGATAACCAGAGCGGAGACAACTCCACCCCATAGGGGGCGGGCGGCTTGTCATGTTGTGTTGAGCGCCCTCTGGCGTCAGTGACCTCCCGCGAAAGCCTGCCTGGCTGAGGGGTTTCCCTGGCCCAACTTCCGGGGGACAACTGGGGACTGCCCAGGTGCTCTAGTCTTTCCCACTAGCTCTCCCCGCACCTCCCGCTTCTCTCCCAGGTCATGTGTTCCATTGGAGCCCCTACCTCTGCCACTGGAGCAGAGATGCCCCCAAGCTCTTGCTTGGTGTGTGTGTTGGGGGGAGGGGTCCCTAGGCCCTGGCATGGGACTCAACACAGGATGCAACAGGATGCTGGAGTCCCAGCAAAGAGAGTTGTCCCAGGGCGGGACGACAAGCAGCGTCCTAGGCTTCTAAGCGAGTCGGCCCTTAAACCAGCTGCACCAGCTGCACCCCTCTTGTGCTGAGTCTAGAGCCCCTGGGGTGGAGAAGATCTGGGCTAAGTTCCCGAGGCAGGGTCTCCAAGCTGTACTTGAGGCTGAGTGGCTCGTGCTGGGAGTGGCAGGGGTTCCGCAGGGTGTCACCGATCCAGCCCCCCCCCCCCCCCCGGGCGCGGCTGCACAATGGCAGGAAGCGGGGCTCCGTGCTTTGTCCTAAGCGCAGTGCAGACCGCCGCTTCCTCCAGCCACCATGGGGACAGGACCCGGCGTCTCCGGGCGCCGAGCGGCAGCCAGGCCCGGCTCCGAGCTGCCCTCCCCGGACTCCCGGTCCCCCTGGGTCGGGGGTCACGCCCGCAGCAGCGAGAGCCAGGTAGGGGGGGCGTGGGTGAGTCAAAGCCTAGTGGAGACGCTTAACTGGGTGCTCCCTGTCCCCCACTCCAGAGGGCCAGGGTGGCTGAACCCCTGTCTGAACTGCACACAGCTGGGAGTGGAGGTGAGGCTTTGGGGGGGGGTCCCCACCTTGGAGTTAAGAAGCTGGTGGGCAGAGATGCCCCTCAACCCCTGGGCCTTTTGTGTTTGCTGCCCCCGGACACACCTGTGGGGCCCAAGCCGCCCCTCTCCCTTCCTTCCTCTGTCCCAAACCCTCTGCCACTCAGGCCCTGCTTCTCCCGCCTTTAGTCTCAGCCCTTGTTCGCGCGGAGAGCCGGTTTTTCAGTGCTCCGTGCCCTGGCCTAGGCGTGGGGTGGCCGGGCGGGGATGGCTGTGCTCGTGTGCTTCCCGGTATCTGTGTGGCACTGTCTCCAGAGGAACTTCCCCACCGACATGCTGGCCTTCTCCCGCGGAGTGGGGTGCCGCTGCCTATAGAGGTGGGTTCGGTGGACAGTAAGGAAGTGAGGGAGTCCGTGAAGAAAGATCAGAGAGTCTAGCGTTGGGAAGGAGTCTGCGGTAGTGCTGAGGAGACCCTGTTGCTCGGCGATAGGGATAGAAGGAGAGGGGAAGGGCCACCCAAGAGGGCTTTGCCAGGCCCAACCTCAACCTCTCATCTGGGCTTGTGACTTTCTCTGGCGGTTGCAGAACAGCATTCTTACTTTTATATGGGAACTTTGGCTCAGTTCCTGCAACTGACCCTGTGGGTCCCCTGAGCCTATACCATCTAGGCCAGGGGCAGGATGGAGGCATGGTACGCAGACTGGAATGTGGATCCCTTGAGGAGAAGGAATTGAATGAGCACTTGTGCCCCCCATCCCATCCCCCCTTCTCTTTTGAGACGGTCTCACTGTGTAGCTCTGGCTGTCCTGGAACTCACTATGTTTATCAGGCTGGTTTTGAACCCAGAGATCTCTCAGACTCTGCCTCTGGAGTACTGGGCATAAAGGCATGAGCCACCTCGCCCTACCCGAATCTGCCATCTTTATATTGACTTAATTTAAAAACAAAATTGTGACCCAGAATTGGGAACCCTTCTCCTGAACATACAACTTAAGCTCAGTTCCTACTGTCATGCTGAGGCCAGAACCAGGCTTGGCTGGTGTATAGCCACACCTGCCATTGACCTTCTGAAGTGATCCTAGTCAGCAGGGGGCTGAAGCCAGGAGCCCAGGCCAGGCTGGTGGACTGCAGGACACTGGAAGAGGGATTGAAGGGGCACTTGAAGCTGGGAGGCCCCTGACTCAGCAAAGCCAGGTTGTTCTCTGCATTCCCTGGAATTCGGGGCTCTAGGTAGGTACACGTTTTCCTGCCTTCATTAGCAGTGGATTAAAACAGGAACTGCAAATACTTTCAAGCCCTGACCATCCACTGCCAGGAATCTGGGTCATCATAATGTCCATTGCTTCGAGCACAGGACCCAGATCCTGTCATCTCCCCTGGGGCAAGTGGGCCACCTGCTGACTTCTGTTTAATATGTCCCATCCTTTTCTGTCTGGAGGAACAGAGAGACACAAGAGCCCAAACAGCAGACATCAAACTAGGATTGATTTCTCCTGGAAACCACCCTCCCTCAAGGCTGACCAGGGTCCACCTCTACCTCCCCCACTCCCCCAACACCCGTTCATCTCTCCATTGTCTGATACCTGGCAGGAAAGTGAGTGATCTGAGGTCCGGCGTGACACGCCCTGGCTCAAGCCTGGCTCTGCTGGTGTGTAACCTTTGGCAGTTTACTTCACTTTTTTGATCTTCCCACTCCTCACGTGTAAAGTGAGGATGAGAGGAAACGACCCAGAAACTAGCATAGGAGCTCTGACTCCCCCTACCTCTTCCTCCCTGACGTTCCCTACTTCAGTCACTCCTCCGCTGTCTTGGCCATCTTCCTCCCATCTGTCACCTTGGACACCTCTGTTTAGGCATCCTCAGCCAAACACTCTCCAGCGCCTAATTAATAAACTGAGTACTGAGCTGGCAAGATGGCTCAGTGGAGAAAGGCACTCGCCACAAAAGCTGACGACCGGAGTGTGTCTAGGCCTGGAGATAGGGCTTTGAGTCAGGTGGAATAAAGTACCACTCCTTGTGGAGCAGGGTTGTGAGGCTGGCGACAAGGTCACGGGAGACCATGGAGGAAAGATCTGTAGGCATTTAGCATTGCAGGCCAGGCTCCAGCTGGTGTCAGGGCTCGGGTGGGGACTTTCTATTCTTACTCAGAGTGAGGTAGAGTCCCTGGAGGGTTCTGAGTGGATATGGTGTGAGTCCTCCTGGAACAGGGCCCCCTCTGACCCGCCATGGATGACTGACCATCCAGGGGAGAGCAGTTAGCAGTCTAGTGATGTCATCTGTCTGAGAAGCCCTCAGGGCAGCAGGGTTAAAGCTGCGGATACTGGCTCTGCTGTTAAAAGCACAGGCCAAAGCCGGGCGGTGGTGGCGCACGCCTTTAATCCCAGCACTCGGGAGGCAGAGGCAGGCGGATCTCTGTGAGTTCGAGGACAGCCTGGTCTACAGAGCGAGTTCCAGGACAGGCACTGAAACTACACAGAGGAAACCCTGTCTTGAAAAGCAAACCAAAACAAAAAAAAAGCACTGGCCACCCTTCTAAAGGACACAGGTTGGATTCCCAACACTCGTGTAGCCCCTTACAACTACCTGTAACTCCATTTCCAAGGGATCTGGCACTCTCTTCTGGCCTCTGTGGACACTACATGCTTATGGTACATGTATATTCATGCGTGCAGGCAAAACACTCATGTATGATACAAACAAACCCATAAAAACAAAAAGGAAAATAAACAGAGATGAAGTTTGGCTGGGTGGTAGTGGCTCATACCTTTAATCTCAGCACTCGGGAGGCAGAGGCAGGCGGATTTCTGTGAGTTTGTGGCCAGCCTGGTCTACAGAGCGAGATCCAGGACAGCCAGGGCTACACAGAGAAACCCTGTCTCAAAAAACCAAAAAAAAAAAAAAAAAAAAAAAAAAAACCCAAAAAACAAAAACAACAACAACAAAAAAACCAGAGACCAAGTTCAAGATTATCCTCCTACCTAGGAAGTTGGAGGCCAGCTTGGGGTACTTGAGACCCTCTTAAACCTCCCTTCCTGCCCAGGAAAAAGAAAAGGGGAATTTCTACACCCACTCCAGCCATGGCAGGAATGACTGATTCAGGTACACACCATCAGTGTTTGTGGAAGCCCTTGAGGTGACTGGAAACGATTACAAATCAAGTGTTAGCCCCTGACTCTTCGTTAACTACCAGGGGGGTTAGAGGGATGGCTCAGCGGGTAAGAGCACTTACTGCTCCTCTGGTGGACCCAGTTCAGTGCCCAGCCCCCACGCTGGGTGGCTTGAACCCACCAACCTGAAACTCTTATACACACCCCCACCATACCCCTCATACATGCTCACTCTTCTAGCCTCCATGGGCGTACACGAGTGCACACACACACACACACACGCACGCACGCACGCACGCACCAACTATGAGGAGAAAAGGAGTTTAGGGAGATTCCCCAAGTGATCTCTATATCCAGTGCACTGAATCAGTGATATCCTGTCCTGGTCAAACATTCAGACACCTCCAAAAAGTCAATGTTGTGAATAAAAAAAGAGAAGAAAAGGTAAACTTTTGTGTGAGCCTAGATTTCATATCGGGTACAGTGTAGGAGGGTTTGTGAAGGCCGTGAGGTAGTCAGGAGAGAGTGTGTGAGCGTGGAACACAAGAGTTTGAATCTGACAAGGTTTGGACATTATGTGGAGTTTTAAGGAAAATCTTGCTGGCACAAGTCCCAGCTATTTGGAAGGCTGAGGCAGGAGGTGGGTAATGCAGGAAATAACCCATCTCTAAACAAACAAACAAACAAATAAATAAATAAATAAATAAATAAATAAATAAGGGGAGCTGGTGCGCCAGAAGGCTCAGTAAGTAAAAGTGAGAAAGGCTGACGACCTGTGCCATTCCAAAAAGCCACAGTGCGGAGAGAGAATTTACTCCTTTTTATTTACTTAGGGTTTTTGAGACAGGGTTTCTCTGTGTAACACCACCGCCCAGCAAGAAGTTATTCTAAAAGGTTCTTTTCTGGTCCATGCGCATCTCTCTCACACACACACACACACACACACACACACACACACACACAGTAATAATAATAATAAAAAAAGCTGTATGGTGTTGGCACATGTCTTTAATCCCAGCACTCGGGAGGCAGAGCCAGGCGGATCTCTGTGAGTTCGAGGCCAGCCTGGTCTATAGAGTGAGTTCCAGGAAAGCCAGGGCTACACAGAGAAACCCTGTCTTGGGGGGAAAATGCAGCAGCTAGGACTGGTGGTACAGGCCTGTCGTCCTAGGTATTCGAGGGCCAGAGTCAGGAGGACCACAAGTTCAAGGCAACTTAGTGCGAGTCTGAAGATAGTAGAGAGGGGTGACTGGCAGTTGTGCACTTCTGGGGCCCTTGTTAGCTCAGGGTTGTGTGAGATTTCTGCACCAACCAGACGTGGTGACAGAGAGTGAGAGGAGGCAGATGTGACGTGGCGTGTCGTCTCAGAATCCACAAGGTTGAACTATTCTTATAACTCTCTGTAGGCTTGAAGTATTTAAAGATGAAAACTGGGAGAAAGCCAGGTATGGTGGCTCATGCCTGTAATATTAGCACTAGGGAGGCTGAGGCAGGAGGATTGCTTTGAGTTTGAGGCCTGCCTGACTTATAGAGTGAGGCCAAGGCAGGGAGAGCAGAGAGTTGAATGGGATGTGAAGACAGACTGGTGCAGCTTTTCCTGAAAGGGAAAGGGAGCAGTTGCTGGAGGGTCCAATGAGCCCAGGACTCTGTTTATGAGGTGGAGGGGTAGCATGCCCTGTGCTGATGGAGGGAAACCTGACCCTGCAGGAAATGGGAGAGTCTGGGGTGAAAGTGTGGGCAGATCTGGAGGAAGAGCTGGCTGCAGATTGGATCAGGGCCAATCATAGGAAGTCCCAGCAGCCCTGGGTGTGTGGCGGACATGGAGGTGGGAGGCTGTGGGCTTCTTGCTAGCTTCTGGTTTTTATTTTATTTTTTTTTATGGAAAAGCAGGAATTGAAATGGGACTGTGTTAGGGCCAGGCCATTGGAGGCTAAGCTCCTTGGCAGTTAGAAGGAAATAAAGCTGACAGCTCTCCAGGAAGGGGGAGGAACAGATAAACATAGATAAATATGATAAATGAAGACATAGTCTCCAGGCAGGGGCTGTGTGTGTGTGTGCGCGCGTGTGCGTGTGTGTATATGTGTGTGTGCGCGCGCCACAACACACCTGCTTTGGACTCCTCAGTTACTCCCTGTGTGTCTGTAGCGATCCAGGTGGGGTCTACTGTTCAAGGCTCAGGCAGGCCATAGACTTGACAGCAGGGGCCCAGGCAGCCAGGCTTGAGGCTTATCACAGTTCAAGGTGTTCCAGTACCGACTGAAGAACATTCTCAAGCTCCTTTGGGGGGCTCTTCTTTTGGGGGCCTCTTTCTGCCAGAAAGGCCCTGGTAGCCCCACCCCACTGTTGATCCTTTGAAGTCTCAAGAGCAGGACTTTTTTTTTCTCCTTCCTTGGAAACAGGCAGTGGGTCCTCGGGGAAGGTTGTCCAGATGACTAAGAGAACCAGAGAGCTCCTGGTGGAGAAGAAGGTGGTGGATGACTGCAGCAGTGGTCTGAGGGTTTGGTGTGTCAGTCTGTCTGTCTGGAGCCCATCCTGACCGCACCCTTCACCCACAGGTATGCCATCATGCTGACTGCCAACAGTTACACCGCCAGGGGCCCCTCAACCTGTGTGAGGCCTGTGACAGCAAGTTCCACAGCGCTATGCATTATGATGGGCACGTTCGCTTTGACCTGCCCCCACAAGGTAAGCCCCGAGGACCAGGCCTGGCCCTTAGGACTCTCTGGGCAGCTCAGAGTTCCCTATCTTGTTGGAAGCAGTGCTTGGGTAGCTATTGGAACCCTGGTAGGCCTTGTGAAGAACGTAAGAATGAAATACAAATCTAGAGATACACCCTCTCACCTCCCACAGCTGTCCCTGCCACTGGCCAGGGCCAGCACAGGAGCCCTTTCTTCCTGATTCTGCCTGTCCTTGGGGCCAGCAACTTCTGGGTGAACTCTTCATACCAGGCCGCTGGCCTGGGAGAGCAGGTTGGTGGCCACTGTGGTTGGAAGGAACTTGGGGGAGGGAATTAGAAACCCATCCTGCTGAATAGTGACTGGCTCTGGAAGGCACCTAGACCAACTCTCACCTTTCCCAGCTGGTAAGAAAGACAGAGGGCCTCTCCACTCCCCCAGGGCTCCTGGGACTTCAGGTGTGGTCATGGTAGAGGGGGAGGGGAAGCCTAAAAGGAAGAGCTATGGACTTGGTCCCTGTCTGAGACAGCCCCTGAGGCATGGCTTTCTTACCCTCATGCTATAGAAAGGTACCTGAGGCTATGGGTGTTTGTACTTGGGGTGGGGCATCACCAGTGTATCATGCCAGGGCCTATGGTCCTTTTGGGTCTGGGGCATGGATAATAAATAACGATAGATCCAATTCTTGGCCGACTGAAGGTCTGAGCCCCTGGGAGCTCCAAGCTCTGTACCTTTGGAAGAGGCTGTATTTAAGGGCTAAGGACGGACCAGAGAGGGAGTAGGCCCATACATAACCCCTGCTCCCTCTCTCCAAAGGCTCTGTTCTGGCCAGGAATGTTTCCACCCGATCCTGTCCCCCACGCACCAGCCCTGCTGCAGACCTGGAGGAAGAGGAGGAGAGCTGTGTGGATGGAAGAGGGTAGGTGTGGTCCATGGACAGAGCAGCCACCATAGGATCGAGGCCAGGGACCTCAGGGACCTCCTCCAGAGGACTGAGTGTTGACCCCTGCATCCCTGCCTTGCCTTCATTTGTAAGGAAACTGCCTGTTGTGTGTGACTCTCTTGTTGGCCACCAGAGGGCAGACAATCCCACACAGGCAGCCGGGAACAATGCATCCAAGTTACTTCCAATTGGTGAAGGGTGGAGCCTACCAAGACTCCCACTTACTTCCCACACTGGGGAGGACCCACCAGCACCTCAACATCTGCTTCCCTACAGGGACCGGAAGAGCACTGGCCTAAAGATCTCCAAGAAGAAAGCAAGAAGGAGACACACGGATGTAAGGAGCCAGGAAGGCTGACCGCCAAGGCTCCCAGAAAACCCCCTTCTCTTCCTGACCTTTTCTTTCCCTGGGTCTGGTCTCCCTACTGTGAACTCCAGGCCAGGGATGGGGTCTGGATAAGCATGCCCCTCCCTCCTCCCCTATAGCTCAGAGCTGCCCGCCTGGCCCAAGTATGTTGGGGGTAGGAACTTCTTGGGCAGGTGAGACCCTGGGATCCTCTCGGGGAGTAGGGCTGGGAGGTCCCTGGCTGTCACCTCCCTGTTGGGGTTTTCATCTGGACCACAAGGTGTGTAGGGTAAGCAATGGGGTGGCAGTGGAGATGCTAACAGGTGCATGTACTCTCAGGACCCAAGCAAGGAGTGTTTCACCTTGAAATTTGACCTCAACGTGGACATTGAAACAGAAATTGTGCCAGCCATGAAGAAGAAGTCACTGGGGTAGGGCCTGAGGAGGAAGTGGGGGTAGGACATAGATACAGTTCCTTTGTCAGGGCACACAGTTTCTACATTGCGAGCATGAGTGTCTGTCTGTCTGCCTGTCTGCCTGCCTGCCTGCCTGCCTGTCTGTCTGTGTCTGTGGATATGTGTGTCTGTGCACTCCCATGCATCTGTGCACCCTTCCTGTGGGCAGGCCTGTGTGGATGTGATACCTTCACGAGACTAACCTGTGCACTCTAATCCTGACTGTTCAGCTATGCCCCAGAGGGACCTGTAAAACCCCGGGGGCAGGTGTCTGCGTACCTATGTCTGATGATGCTCTGCATGCTGCTTTTCTTGTTTTTATTGGGGAGGTGGCCGGAACTGTGTCTGTGGATGGGCTGGAGAGTCACGTGAGTGTTCCCCTAAAACACATATTTCTTCCTGGGGGGCAGGGAGGTGTTGCTGCCTGTGTTTGAAAGGAAGGGCATTGCGCTGGGTAAAGTGGATATCTACCTGGACCAATCCAACACGCCTCTGTCCCTCACATTTGAGGCCTACAGGTTTGGAGGACACTACCTAAGGGTCAAAGGTGAGCAGAGCAGCAGGCTCCACCCGCCACCTAGCTGGGGGGTGGCTGGGGCTCGTTGGAGCCTCCTGGCTATGGAGTCCTTCCTGGGCTCAGGTTCCCATTGGCCATGCTCCTGAACAAGCTCATTAACATACAGGTGTCTTTGCTGGGCGCTGGTGCTGGAGGTGGGGCTCCCAGGGAGGGTAGTTAAGCCTAGACTTGAATCCTCAGGGGAGAGAGAGCTCAGGCCCCTCTGTCTCCCATACCTGGGCACTGAGGACCTCTTGTGCTCACACATAGCCAAGCCGGGAGACGAGGGCAAAGTGGAACAGGGAGTGAAGGACTCCAAGTCCCTCAGTCTGCCAATCCTGAGGCCCACTGGGGCTGGGCCCCCTGTATCGGAGCGTGTGGACCCTCAGAGCCGTCGAGAGCATAGTCTGGACATCTTGGTGAGCAGGAGGGCCCGTCGGGATGGAGGTAGGGCAGGGCACCTCCTGAGGAAGAGTCATCCGGGATTCTCCACTGCATTGCTCTTAGGGCTTAGTTCCCGCTTCTGCAAGGCGTGGTTGGCTGTGAGGACAGGGTCTCTCTCTGAACGGAACTAGTCTAGACGGTGGGTTTTGTCTCTGCTCTAGTGTCCAGGGAGTCAGAGTACATGGAGTGTGTTGATCTGTGGGGCAGGAAGAGTGATGTTTTTCAACAGTACATTTGTGTTGGAAAGTCAGAATATGTTACCTACTGGGTATGAGTGTTTCATGGGTCTTGTCCCTTTTCTTTTCTGTCGTATTTGTTTATTTTTGAGACTGTGTAGCCTTGGCTGTCCTGGAATTCATTATATAAACCAGGCTGGCCTCAAAGTCACAGAGATCACACCGGCTCTGCCTCCCAAGAGCTGAGATTAAAGGTGTGCACCCTCACACCTGGCTCTTTTTTCTTTTTCATTTCTTTTTTTTTTTAGCATTTAAATTTAAAAAAATGTTTATTTTATGTGTGAGTGCTGTGCTTGCATGTATGTACCACATACATTCAGTGCCCTGGGAGGCTCTAACAGACATCGGATCCCCTGGAACTGGAGTTCTTACAGACAGTTGCGAGATACCATGTGGGTGGTGGGAACCAAACCCAGGTCCTCTGCAAGAGCAGCTGGTTCTTTGTTCTTGCTCTGCTGAGCTACCTCTCCAGCCCCAAAGGGTGTGTGTGTGTGTGTGTAACTCTGAGTTTCTTCCTGTCTGTTTCCTGCTCAATGCTGGGTGGCCCGGGACAGTAGTTGAGGTCTGGACATCTGGGTCTCAGGGGAGGTGGTACCCTGGGTCAAGGATGCACAGACACTTCTGCCTGTTGATGTGTGTTCTGGAAACCCTGGTGGGAGCTGCACTTGACCATTCCTCCCTGGCCAGGCCCCTGGCCGCCGTCGCAAGAACATGTCTGAGTTCCTGGGGGAGACGAGCATCCCCGGGCAGGAGCCCTCCGCACCTTCCAGCTGTTCTCTGCCTGTCGGCAGCAGTGGAGGCACCAGCAGCGGGACCAACGAGAGCTGGAAGAATCGGGCAGCCAGTCGATTCAGCGGTTTCTTCAGCTCCAGCCCCGGCACCAGCGCCTTTGGTCGGGTACGTGGGCCGTGGGCTCAGGGAAGGGCAGCCAGCTGACCCTGACCTTGACTCTGGCTCTGGGTCTTCTTCCAGGAAGTGGACAAGATGGAACAGCTGGAGGGCAAGCTACATGCTTACAGCCTCTTCGGGCTACCCCGGATGCCACGGAGGCTGCGCTTTGACCATGACTCCTGGGAGGAGGAGGAAGAGGATGAGGATGAGGATGAAGACAATGCAAGCCTGAGGCTGGAGGACAGCTGGAGGGAGCTCATTGATGGGCATGAGGTGGGTGTAGCTAGAGAAAGTGGGTTGCTTGGCTGTTAGTGGTAGAGGAGGCCCACTATAGTGGAGTTACCTTGGGTAGCTTTTTTTTTTTAAAAAAAAGATTTATTATATAAAGATTTATTATGTATACAAGTATTCTATCTGCATGTATGCCTGCAGGCTAGAAGAGGGCACCAGATCTGACTATAGATGGTTGTGAGCCACCCTGTGGTTGCTGAGAATTAAACTCAGGACCTCTGGAACAGCAGCCACTGCTCTTAACCTCTGAGCCATCTCTCCAGCCCCTACCTTGGAGATCTTGACAGTCATAATCCACATGATGGGGAGGGTGGCCTCCCCCTCCAGATCTCTGTGTTCCTGTCAAGAAAATGAGGAAGCTGGGTGCTGCCCACCCTCCCGGCGTGTCCCCACACACCCGAGGCTCCTGGCTAACCTGTCCTACCTCTCCCTGTAGAAGCTGACCCGGCGGCAGTACCACCAGCAGGAGGCAGTGTGGGAACTCCTGCACACAGAGGTCTCCTACATCCGGAAGCTGCGAGTGATCACCAACGTGAGTGTGGGCCTCGGGCCTGTCGCTTTCCCACCGCAGAGGCCAACTGAGTGTACCCTCAGCTAAGCTGGGCCTTTGCCTGACAGTAGTTGAAAGCGGGCTGTCTCTGGGGAGCGGAGTCCTGCAGGTGCCTGGGAGGGGTGTCAGGCATGCTGGCCAGGGGAAGCTGACTTAACCTCGGTAAGGCCCCAGCTGTTTGAGGGCTGCTTCTCAACACAAGCTGTATGCCAGGTTCTCGGGAGGACACCCTGGCCGGGACTCAGTGGGTAGGCACTTAGGGGATTTCAACTGGGGAGGGTAGCACCGGCCTTGGCCTTCCTGGAGGGGGTTCAACCAGGGCAGAGGTGACCCAGAGCATTCCAGGTATGCTGAGAAACCATTCTCCCCAGCTCTCCCGCAGTTGGACCATGGGTGGGTTGGCGCCTCCGGGCGTGGAGGTCCAAACACCCTCTGGCTGCTTCAGGACCTTATAGGGAAGGGGTGACTTAAGAGTCTGGGCAGGACCTCAGGGTCGGGACACCCCCACACACACACCCCTGCTGCAGCGTCCCCTCCCCCTACAGCTGTTCCTGTGCTGTCTTCTCAACCTGCAAGAGTCGGGGCTCCTGTGTGAGGTGCGACCTGGCCTGGGGCGGTGTCGGGGGAGGTACTAGGGGCAGGGGCGGGGCCAGCGGGGAGGAGTGGGCGGGCCGGGGCGGAGTTGAGCCTCTGTGTTCGCCCAGGTGGAGGCGGACCGCTTGTTCGGCAACATCCCTGAGATCGCGCGGCTGCACCGGGGACTGTGGAGCAGCGTGATGGTGCCGGTGCTGGAGAAGGCGCGGCGCACGCGGGCGCTGCTGCAGCCTGGGGACTTTCTCAAAGGCTTCAAGATGGTATGGGCGGAGACACTGAAAAACCCCCAGGGCTCGATCCTGCCTGCCCATACATCCCCTCTAGTTCCCACTAACCCTCTGTGGCCGAGAGAGGAAGTAGTTCGTGTTGGTGACCTGGGTTTGAGTCCTTACCACCCGGCTGTGGGTGGTGACTTTGAGGCTTAGTATCCTCACCTGGAAATGCTCTCCCGCCGGGGTGGTGTGGGAAGTCCCCGAGGTCCCTGGAATCCTGAGGTAACAGGTGCTGTGTGTGGTTCTGCTCCGGGTCAGTTCGGCTCACTCTTCAAGCCATACATCCGGTACTGTATGGAGGAGGAGGGCTGCATGGAGTACATGCGTGGCCTGCTGCGTGACAACGACCTGTTCCGCACCTATGTCACGGTGAGGGCCTGGAGCCCAGGGGCGGGACCTTGGGCACGACTGGGTGGGCGGGGCCTGAGGGGGCGAGGTTAACCAGAGCCCCGCCCCCACTCCGCAGTGGGCTGAGAAGCACCAGCAGTGTCAGAGGCTGAGGCTGAGTGACATGCTGGCCAAGCCCCATCAGCGGCTCACCAAATACCCGCTGCTGCTCAAGTCCGTGCTGAGGAAGACTGATGAGCCCCGCGCCAAGGAAGCAGTGATCACCATGGTAACCTGAATTGTGAGCATACCGCCCTCCCAGGCTCTGTCTCTCCCGGATCCTGGCCCTAAACTCCATCATCGCCTGTCTTCAGATCAGCTCTGTGGAACGCTTCATCCACCATGTGAACACGTGCATGCGGCAGCGCCAGGAGCGCCAGCGGCTGGCGGGGGTGGTGAGCCGGATCGATGCCTACGAAGTTGTGGAAGGCAGCAATGATGAGGTGGATAAGGTGGGCACTGAGTCTCTAGTGTCCTTCTGGAAGCTTCCGATTGTAAGAGGGGGGTGTGCTGCAGATCTCCCTTGGGGGCCTCTCAGATTTGGCCCTGGCCTCGCTGACATCTGCACCCCACCTAAAGCTCTTGAAGGAATTTTTACATCTGGACCTGACAGCACCCATGCCTGGCGCCTCCCCTGAAGAGACTCGGCAGCTGCTGCTGGAAGGGAGCCTGAGGATGAAGGAGGGGAGAGACAGCAAGGTGACCTAGGACCACCCCACACCAGAGCCCTTGTCCCACCCGCCCCTGCTCTGTAGATACCATCCTTCCGGGGCTCTCCGCTGGGCCTGAGTCTGGTTCAGAGCTGCCTAGTGAATTGTATGGTAACGGTTCTAGTTTGCTTTTGATTGATGTGATAAAATACCATGGTCAAAAGCAATTTGGGTAGGAAAGAGTCTCCCTGGCTTTCACTTCCGTGTCACAGGCCATCATTGAGGGAAGTTGGTGCAGGAACCCAGAGGCTGGAAATGAAGCTGAGACCATGGTGGGACGCTGCTTTATAGCCTGCTCAGTTTGCTTTTCTTATACAACCCAGGACCACCCGCCCAGAGATCGCACCACCCACAGTGGGCTGGGCCCTCCCACATCCGTCGTTAGTCAAGAAAACGCCCCACAGATTTGTCTACTGGCAAATTTGATGGAAGTGTTTTTCTCAGTTGAGGGTCCCTCTTCCTAGATGACCCTAGCTTGTGTCAAGTTGACAAACTAACCAAGGTGGTGGTGGTGCACGCCTTTAATCCCAGCACTCTAGAGGCAGAGACAGGTGGATCTCGGTGAGTTCAAGGCCATCCTGGACTACAGAGTGAGTTCCAGGACAGCCAGGGCTACACAGAGAAACCCTGTCTCGAAAAACAACAGACAAGGACAAAGGTTTCCTGCCACCTCAGGATCCTATTCATGACCCTACAACTCTGGCCTCCCCTCCACAGATGGACGTGTACTGCTTCCTGTTCACGGATCTACTCTTGGTGACCAAGGCTGTGAAGAAGGCAGAGAGAACCAAGGTCATCAGGCCACCACTGCTGGTGGATAAGATTGTGTGCCGGGAGCTTCGGGACCCTGGTGAGGAATTCTGGCCCCCTGTTCTTGGTCACGGGGCTGCCATGGGCAGGGGCTGTGATACTAACCTGGCCCTTCCCTGACCAGGCTCCTTCGTCCTCATCTACCTGAATGAATTCCACAGTGCCGTGGGGGCCTACACGTTCCAGGCCAGCAGCCAGGCCTTATGCCGAAGCTGGGTGGACACTATTTACAATGCCCAGGTGAGACCCGAGTGACGGAGGGGTGCAGGGACATGGGGTCTGTTCTCACGACTCATTCTGTATCTGTGCCCACTCGACCTGCAGAACCAGCTACAGCAGTTGCGTGCACAGCTGTGTGCACAGGAGCATCCAGGCAACCAACACCTGCAGAGCCTGGAAGAGGAGGAAGATGAGCATGAAGAGGAGGGTGAGGAGAGCAGTACCTCAGCTGCCAGCTCCCCCACCATCCTGCGAAAGAGCAGCAACAGCCTCAGCTCCCAGCACTGGTATGTTTACCCAAGACTACCTGGTAAGCTGGGGCCTCCTGCTTGTAATCCCAGCACTTGAGAGCTGAGGTCGGAGGATTACCTCAAGTTATGCCAGCCTAGGCAGCAAAGTGAGACCTTGTCTCAAGGAAGAAAGAAAGAAAGAAAGGAAGGAAGGAAGGAAAGAAAGAAAGAGACAGACAGGTAGACACAATCTACCCACCAAGCTAAGGTACATGGCTATAATCCCAGCACTTAAGAGGTGAGGCTGGAGGATTGCCAAACATTTGAAGCCAACCTGGTCTTCGTAGCAAGCTCTAGGGCTGCACAGCAGAGCAGGTCACACACACACAATAAAAACATTCAGGAGGGTCCATCAGGACACGTTACCCCAGCCAGCCCAGGACACTGATAGGGATTCTCCTCTGAATAGTGTCATGTTGTGAACCCAGTGGGAGTGTTAGGGGACAGCTCTGTCTCCTGCTAGAGGCCAGGCACGGAGGACAGTTTGCCACATGACCCGTTACCTGTACCTGTCTGCAGCCTGTGCACAGCTGTCTCAGGTCAGGAGAGGGTGCTGATGTCAGTGGTTACAGGGACTACATCTGGGCTTCGAGCCCCTCGTTCCCTAGGCTGCTTTAGGGTTTGGGGGTATGTTCCGGCTGACTGACTCTCCTTCTGGCCCCTACAGTGCCTCAGATGGCTCCACCGAGACCCTGGCCATGGTTGTGGTAGAGCCTGGGGAGACACTGTCTTCTCCAGAGTTGGACCGAGGTCCCTTCAGCTCCCAGTCGGACGAGACCTCTCTTAGCACCACCGCTTCATCCGTCACTCCCACTAGCGAGCTGCTGCCCCTGGGCCCAGTGGACGGCCGCTCCTGCTCCATGGACTCTGCCTATGGCACCCTGTCCCCCACTTCTCTGCAAGACTTTGTGGCACCAGCCCCTGTGGTCGAGCTTGTGCCCCAGTCCCTGGAGTTAGCGCAGACCCCCTCGCCCCCGTCCTCACCCCGCCTCCGCCGCCGCCGCACCCCTGTCCAGCTGCTCCCTCGTCTGCCCCGCCTGCTCAAGTCCAAATCCGAGGCCAGCCTCCTGCAGCTGCTGTCGGGAACTGACACCCGGGTAGTGCCCCCAGCTCCTAGCCGCAGCCTGTCAGAACTGTGCCTGATCACTATGGCCCCTGGGGTTAGGACTCGGAGCTCCCTTCAGGAAGGTGGCCCTGGCTGGAATTGCCCAGGGGCCTGTGGCCCTAGCCACGGCTCTGGATTGTCAGAACCCGAGAACAGAGCCAGCCACTCCACTAGGGGACCTACAGATTCTGCCAGAAGGAAAGACCTCCCTTCTGGGGCTGCTCCCAGGGTGCAGCCTGAGCCGCCACCGGGGATCTCTGCTCAGCATAGGAAGCTGACCCTGGCCCAGCTCTATCGGATCAGGACCACCCTGCTGCTTAACTCCACGCTCACTGCCTCGTGAGTGGCCCGGCTGGGGGAGGGACAGATGACTCAGTGCGATGGTGTGGGTAGTACTGAGTCTTGGGAGTGGGTAGTGACAATACCCATGCCAGCATCAGCATTTGGGGATGGAGTGTGAAGGGGAGCTTTAGACCCTGTCCCAGCGCCAGGTGGGGTTATCTGTAGAGGCAGCGGTGAACGGGGCCGAGGACCATGGTGGAGAGGAGGGTTAGCTAGAGCCATTTTGTGACTGGACGACCGAGGATGGACTTTCTCCCCACCCCTTGCAGAGAGGTCTGAGCGGAAGGAGACCCCAAGGGTGACACTGACTAAGGGACAGCAGAGAGCGTGCCGCCGGGGGATGTGGCAACTGCTTCACAGCTGCCTCGTGTGCGTGTGCCAGAGTGCCAGGCAGAATGGTACCCATCACCCCGTGGTCAGTTTGCACTTTGCCGGACTGGATGGAATGGAGAAGGGCTCCACAGAGTTCCCGGCCCTGGCTGCCATGCTCCGCCCCCTCCCCAGGCAGCCCCTTCCCCTGTGCTCTTGACATGGCTGGTCCTCTGGGCTAGGTTCCCAGACTGCCCTCCCCGCCACCCTCATTTGGACTCATGCTGGCCTCTGAGGCTTGGCCTGGGCTCTGTCAAGCTGCGTATTTATTGAGTCTGGATCTTTTATAAAGACTTGTCTATACTGTTCTGGAAAGAGTCCTGTGCTTCTGGGACCCCATCTGTTCCCTGCTCACGTGCATTGAGCTGGCCAGGTGTGTGTGTGTCTCACCAGCTGTAGGGGGGCCCCTGTGGAAGAAGAAAGGTAGTGTGGGCCAGCACCCCAAGACCAAACTTGCCTCCTGCCACAGCCCGGAGGCCACAATGAATTGGAACCGCCAGGAAACGCTTCTTGATCCTGCCCTCTCTGAATCTTCCGATTCCTTAGAACTCAGGGCTCTGTCCATCCCAGAACCCCGATCAGGGCTCTGTCCATTCCAGAACCCCCAACACACCTGTTCGGGGAGATGTAGGTCTCCTACCTAGGTTTCCCTACCCCATCCCAAGTACTTGAGGCCCAGAGAAAGGACACTTGCCCTGGACCCACCTCTAAGCATTGGCTCTCAGGGCTGAAGCTGGGCCCAGGGTGGCTTCGGGATGCAGCCTTGTCCTGTACGGGCTTAGTCAAAGCCTGTGTCGGCTGGCTTCCAGTGTGCAGCACACCGGGGAAGGTCTCTGGCTGGTAGAGAGCCACACCCCCTTAGCTGCGGAAGAGTGGCAGACCCCACCCTGGCCATCCCCTGAGGCGGGCTTTTCTGGATGGCGCGGGCTTTTCTGGATGGCGCGGGCGGGCAGGCTCTGGGCTAGGAACACAGCGGCTGGGCCAGTGGGGAAGCCCCGGGCTGCGCGACCAGAGTAGCACTCAAAGGGCCCAGGTGGTGCAGACCGCCATGGAGCCACTGCCGCTGGGACGCATGACGGAGGTGAGTGGGGTCGAGGGAGGCCAGGAAATAACCTGGAATCTGACCTGCAGCCCGGGAGCTAAGCCTCTCCCGGAGGGTCACGGGGAGTGGCGTCTCAACTCCGACCTCCTTGAGGGCTGAGTTGCCTCCACCCGCGACCTAGTTAGAGGTTCGGGCGCGCCCTTCCGCTAAGAGGAAGCACACACTCCGGGGAAAGAGGGGTCTGGGGGCCTCCACCTCGCAGAAGGCCTGGTTGGGGGCAGGGTGGTCCGGTCTCGATGGGTGTTGGGGAAATGGGCAAAGGGCTGTCAAGGGGCCATTCTCTGCTGTTCATAAGCTGGGTCTGTGGAGAGAAAAGGAAACTGGTCCCCCTTCCATGGCCCACCCCATTCTGCCCAGGAGCCTGAGAAGTGAGCTACTCAGAAAGCAATTAGGCTGGGCTCTGGAATGGAGGAAGAGCCTGGGAGGGAGAGGTGGCCTCCTGGGGCAGCCACACAGGGGTCAGCAGCACGTGTTCCCCAGGCTCTCTTGCTGCTGCTGCTGCTGCTGTTGCTGCCGCCGCTGCCCGGTGGCCAGGGCCAGGGCAGCGCTCCTGGCAGGTGTGACTGTGCCAGTGACTCACAGAAGAGGTTTTGTTGCAGGGGATGCCCAAAAGGTAGGTGGCTGGAAGGGTGAGGAGGGGGAGGCAGGGGAAGGAGAACAGTCTGAGGCTGGGGGAGGCTGGGGTGGGGACCACAGCTGGGAGGGAAGGAGAGAGCCAGAGACAGGAAGGGACAGGCGGGGAGCAGGTAGGATGGTTTGACCCTGACACCTGCCTGGGTTCCGCAGGACACTACATGAAGGCCTCCTGCACAGAGCCCTGTGGCGACTCCACCTGCCTTCCCTGCCCTCAGGGCACTTTCTTAACCAGGGGAAACCACTTTAAGACTGACTGTACCCGCTGCCAAGCCTGTGATGAAGGGGGTAAGGGGCTGCCTAGGGCTCAGGGGACTCTGGTGGACAGGCCATGGTCAGGGCCATTCAAAAAGCTGGCTGGGGCCCACTCTTTGGGCGTGGACTCCTGTGTTCAGTCCACTACGGAGGATCCACCGTGTATTCTGCTCCAGTACATCCTCTGCTTTCCCCTGTGGCCTTCCTGTTTCCACATGCCTTGGCTTCTGGTCAACTCTGAGCTGTCTACTTCTACCTGTGGGGCTAGCTAGTTCCTCCTCTGGGAGGTTGTCCCCTGCTTCTTCGTGGAGCCCAGTAGCCTTGACACATCCATGTTCCCACATTCCTGCACCCCGGCAGCTTTTCAGGTGACCCTGAAGAACTGTTCAGCAGTGTCGGACACCCAATGTGGCTGCCAGTCAGGCCGGCTTCTTGTCTGCTCCACCGAGCCATGTAGGGAAAGTTCACCTTTTTCTTGCCACCCATGCTCAGATTGTACGGCTCCACCAACCCCTGGTGAGTACCCCATCCTAGGCTGTCTACCCCTGAGCCCCTTTCTTTCAGCTCCCTCCTCTCCTGCCCTGATACAAACCGTCTCTTGTTCTACAGGGCTCTGCCAGCCTGCCTGCTATGACCATGGCAATGGCTGCACGTTCTGCCTCACATAGGGGGCCGTGCTGGGCCAGGAGGGAGGCTGGGAGCAGGGTGGGGACTTTGGGGGCAGATGTAGGTGGGGGCAGCTTGGCTCTGTCATGGAAGGGACATTTCAGACAACAGGATGGTAAAGCATTATGCAGATACATAAAGGGGCATATCTTCACTTCCTGCCAGAATGTCCCTTAGCCCTTCCACCCCCCTGTTTAGGATGGATTTCTCATTTATTTGGTTACACTGACTGACAGAGCTTTGAAACTTAGGCTGAGACTAGATTTGCTGCTAGTCCTTGGCTAGCTGAGAGACCTCAGGTTTTCCCTCTGAACATGGGGGTGCTGTGATGTTCTTCCTAGAGCTGAAATAAGGGGAAAGGCACCTTATTTGCTCATCCACTGAGTATCTGCTGTCTCATAGACCCCAGTTCTAGGCACGGACTATCCAGGAACTAAAGATGAAAACTCCTGTTCTTGTGGAGTCTAGCTAGAAGCTCAGTAGTGATGGTTGATATTAGTGACCCAAGTGACATTTCAGCAACACTTAGGGAATGTTTTGGGGCAGAATGAGGCTCCCAGGATGGAAGCTCCCACCTCCTGCCAGATGGGGAAGGTGTCAGGGAGTCCTGGGTAGCCTTCATCCCCTCTCACTCCCTTTACAGGGGTTTCAGCAGAATCCATCCTGACGCCTACAGGGCAGCCTGCTGTGGCTGGAAGTGGAGTAGGTGATAACGCTGGGAATTCTGGTGGGAAGGCTGGGACGGCCAGTGTGGGGCAGGGGGTGGCTGCTAGCTGGCACTCACCAGTTACTGTTCTTTCAGTATTTTGGGTCCAGGTGCTTCTGGGGGCCTCATTCCTGCTCGGGGCCACCCTGATCTGTGCGTATTGCCGATGCCAGCCTTGCAGGCCTGTGGTTCCTGGTAAGTCCATACGTGCATTGCACGCATGCGTTACCAGAGGCCTGGGGTAAAGAGAGGTACTCTAGAGCCCCTGGAACTCTGATGCAGAAGGGGAAACTGAGGAAGGAGTATGAGGTGCCTGCTGCTGACTGGGCCTCTCTGTCTCTGTCAGCAGACACAGCTGGGATGGAGACCCTGACCTCACCACAGGTAACTATCTCAGTCCTAGGAAGCTTCTGGAACTAGGAGAGGGACAACCTCTGTGCTCGGCATGGTTGTAACAGATAAATGTGCTGAGGGCTGAGTTATCAGTGAAGAAGACCAGCCACAGCACCCGCTCTCAAGTGACTATCTACTCACGTCACACAAGTGCCCCAGACCAGACATTGAGAGGTTGAGCACCTCCAAAGGACGGGGCAGGGGACAGACTTCAGGCAAACACAGTAGACCTGATGGGCCACGGGAGGTGATTCTGCTTCCTGAGCCAGGAAATGCCCACTCTGGCCAGAAACTGGCAAAGAGGCCTTTCTAGATACACATGGCTGACTTGGTTCCTCCCACCTTCCAGACTACCCATCTTTCAGCCTCAGACAGCGCCCACAGCCTCCTGGCACCCCAAGGCAGTACTGGGAAAGTCTGCACCACTGTCCAGTTGGTAGGCAACAGCTGGATCCCTGGTTTATCCCAGACTCAGGAGATGGCCTACAGCCAGGCTCCCCAGCCCTGGAATCAGCTGCCAAACAGGACTCTTGGTAAGTGATCCAAGTGGCTGAGGCCTGACCCCATCTTCCCAAGTCCAAGGTGGGACATTGTTATTGCACAGCCGACTTCCTGTCCTCACTGGGTGATTTCTGTCCTGCCCAAAGAAGTCCATTAAGCCCCGTGGCGGAAAGCATCCTCACATCCCTGATCCCACCTCAGGCCTTCCTCTGGCACCTCCGCTCTCGCCAGCGCCCCCTGCAGGGTCGCCGGCTGCCATGCTCCAGCCTGGGCCGCAGCTCTATGATGTGATGGATGCGGTCCCAGCAAGACGGTGGAAGGAGTTCGTGCGCACGCTGGGGCTACGGGAGGCGGAAATTGAGGCCGTGGAGGTGGAGATCTGCCGCTTCCGAGACCAGCAGTACGAGATGCTCAAGCGCTGGCGCCAGCAGCAGCCTGCAGGCCTGGGTGCCATTTATGCGGCCCTGGAGCGCATGGGGTTGGAAGGCTGTGCTGAGGATCTGCGCAGCCGCCTGCAGCAGAGCGGCCCGTGACGTGAGGCCCACCAGCCACTTTGTCATTCTAGTGACCCTTGCAGGAGCCTTAAGTATCGTTACTTATGCGTGTAGACATTTTATGTCACTTACTAACCCCCTATCACGGTCCTGGTCCTGCGTAGCAGCGCCGGGTGGCTTCGCCCCTGCTTACCTGCCCCACGGAGCTCCAGCTAAGGGAAGCGTCATGGAGAAATACCAGAAGGGGCCAACTGACTGGTTGCACAGCTGTTTATCAGCCTGAGTTTGGACTTGGTATTAAATATTTTAAGTAGCTTCTTGGTGTTTCAGTGGGGGCTAGGGGTGTCAAGTGGCGCTCTGGTTCCCTTTGTTTCCCCGGGAGTTGAGTGGGCTAGGGGTCCTGAGGCCTTGGGAACTGCGGCGCACAGTGGAAACCAGTGGCCTTAGCTCCCACACCAACCCCTCACGCATCCGCTATGACCCAGTGGCCCCAGAAGGAGAAAGTCAGTAAGACGGTGGCGAGTGAGAGTAAATGAGAGCCACAGTTGGCGGATAGAGGTTTAATGGGGGAGGGAAGGGGGTGGGGGATGGGGTCAGGAATAGCTGCAGGTACAGGTGCAGGGTCCCTGGCCCTCCACTTACACCACTGGGACAATGTAAGAGTCAGGGGAGCACGGAGGTCCTGGCTGGGGACTGGGAGGGCTTAATTGGGCTGGGGTGGGAGTTAAGGAGGGGCCCCTCGGAGCGGCAGCTCCGCCCCGACAGGCAAGTTTCATCGTTTCTGGTAAACAAATGACTGAGAGGAAACCCTCCCCGGGGAATGAGAAACGCAGCCTAGCCTTGGCTAGCGCAGATCTGGGTCGTGGAGGGAGGAAAACCCCTTCCCCGAGCTCGGGGTCTGTCTCCACCCAGCATGCGCTGGCAATGTGGGTCCGGGCTGCGGGGGAGAGGGCTGCAGCCGGGCGTGCGCCCTGCAGGAAAAGTCACCACCCACGGGGCTGGGGAGAGCTCAGCACAAGGTAGACGAACATGCAAATATATGTAAGTGAGCATGCAAATAAGCATATTTTTTTCTCTTTTCTTTTTCTTTTTTTTTCTTTTTTTTTTTTCTTTTTGTGTCAGCGGCTTGGGCACTTTTTCCAGGCGACAGCGGCAGTACGCAAGCACTCCAGCAGCAGGGCCGGGGATGTGGGGGCAGGGAGGGGAACAGGGAGGGTTCCGGCACCCAAGGGAAGGGCGGCAAGGCTCCCAGCCCCTCTGCACCAACCTGGCAGGATGGGGCGGGGGCTGGGGGACCGCTCCCCATCTCTCAGAACTTGTGAGGCTACACACAAGAGGCCGAGACTCCTATTGCTTAGGGATCTCTCCCTTCTTCAAGATGACCTGTCGCTGCCAGGGTGCGAGCTTGGCCTCGTCGTAGCCTAGTGTCCGCAGCTTCTCGGACTGTTCTTTCGCCCTCTGCATTTCTTCTTGCTTTTGTCTCTCCTCCTCTTTTCTGTTTGTGGGTGGCAAAACTCAGTGATGCCTGGGGACGACACTGGGGCAGGCCAGACACCGGGACAGCAGCGGGAGAGAGGGAGCTAAGGGGCCTTCTCTGCTTAGGTCCCAGGGTTTTCGTGGAGGAGTTACAGGGATACTCAGAAGAGCGGGTAAGCGGAGGCTAAAGCTGGATTGTTTTTGTGGAGGAGCATTACTGGAAAGAGGTGCTGGGTCATTAGGTGGCCCTGTGTGAGGATTGAATGTTACCGAGTTCAGGGGATCAATGACAGGAGGCCTGTCATTGGAGACAGGACTTGAGTTGTTAGGGAGCTGTCCATCTAAATTACCAGGGAATAGGGTGGAGATGTTGGGGATCTCATTACTGGGGAACAGGCCAGCAAGCTGGCTAGGGACAGGTTCTCAGAACACAAGGCTAGGGACTGGGGGTCTAGCTCCGCAGTAGGAGTGCTTGCCTAGAACACTGAGCTTTGATCCCCAACTCTGAAAAAACATAAGGGTAGATTTGCTCTGTTGACAGGGTCACCACTTATCCTGCTTGCTGTGGAGCAACTGAAATGTTCAAGTTGCCATGCACATGGTCCTTTGAAAACTAATTTTTTTTAAGGGAAAGAAAAACATCCCGTGTGTGTGTGTGTGTGTGTGTGTGTGTGTGTGTGTGTGTTTGTGTGTGTGTGGGATTTTTTTGGGGGGGGGCGGGGTCTTGATGTATTGCAGGCTAGCCTCAAACTTGCTATGCTGACAAGCTTACTTTGAACTTCTGATCCTCCTGCATGCTGGAATTACAGGCCTGTGCCATCACTCCAGGGGTTGGTTATTGTTTTGTTTTGTTTTCAATTTCATTTAATTGAGTATATATGAGTATTTTGCCTGCATTTATGTCTGTGTACCACATGTGTGCCTGGTGCCCAAGGAGGCTAAAAGAGGCCATTGGATCCTCTAGAACTGGAGTTATAGATGGTTTTGAGCTGCGTTGTGGTTGCTGGGAGTTGAACCTGGGTCCTCTGGAAGAGCAACAAGTGTTTTAACTACTGAGCTATTTCTCCAGTCCCATGACTCCAGATTTATGTAATACTGGAGATTGAACCTACCAGCTGAGCTATATATGCCTAGCTCTTATTAATAACTCTCACGTTGAAATGCTGAAATAATGCTTTTCATGCATTAAGTATTAAAATTAAGTTTACCTATATCTTTAAATGTCTCAATGTGGCTACCACAAAATTTAAAACACACATGTGGTGCACATTATACTTGTGGCAGCACCAGGATGGATTCTTGGTGCAGAAATGAAGTTGAGGGGAACATGAATGATCAAGTTTATTGATCCTGGAGTTAAAATAACTGTACTTGGGGCTGGAGAGATGGCTTATCAATTAAGATCGTGTACTACTCTTCCAGAGGACCCAAACTGGATTCCCAGCACCCACACTGGGTGGCCCATAACCACTTGTAACTCCAGCTCCAGAGGATCTGACACCTCTGGTCTCCATAGGCACATGCCCTACCCACACACAGACATGCAGACATACACATAATTAAAACAGAAAAACCAGGATAGAAAGGGTAGGCTTTTGTTTGTCTTTTGTTTTAAGACAAGGTCACCTGTAGATCAGGTTGACCTTGAACTGGCTGTGAAGCCAAGGATAATCTTGAACTCCTAATCCTGCCTCTACCTACCAAGTGGGATGATAGGTATGTTGCTAACACAGTTGGTGAAAAGCTAGGTTAATGATAGGAGATGAGGGTCTAGGTAACAATGTGATCAGAGCATGAGAGCTAGACTTGGAAGGGCAGGTGCTAAGTAATTAAGGGTCTTGTGTCATTATTGGGAGCTGGAAGGTTACGATACAAGGACTGAAGTAATGGGCTGGATGAAGGAGCGAATGAGCCTCTGTGACTGGGTGTAAGAAGTGGCAGGTGGGGGCCAGTACTGTACTTACCGCTTCTGCTTCCTGGAATGAGAAAGAGACAGAATTAGACGGTATCACAACCCCAGAGATAGTCAAGACGCATGCCAAGGAGCTCCTCCAGACACTCACTTCTCCTCTTCCCGCTTCTTCCGAAGAATGTCTCGTCTCCAGGCAGGCAGGCTGGCCAGCCAGGCCTCCTCCTCTTCCTCCTAAAACACAATCACACAGCTTCAGGACCAGCTTGACTTGAGATTTACAGGCCAGGGGCATGCACTTCCAACCCAGGGGGCATGGAGAATTCAGGGACAGCAGAATATAGATGTGTTTATAAGAAAAGACCTTTTTGGTGGCCTCCTATGGTGCAATCAGATAATGGTGCTTGGTGATGGCCTGCTCAAAAGGGGCCCTCTGCTCCCCAGTGACCCGACCAGTTTCCTAAAGGCAGAGCCAGATAGATCAGAAGTGCCAGGGAAGGAGCAGGAAAGTAGCTGGGTCCTGGTTTCCCACGAAGCAGGTGGCTAGACGGCCCCAAGCCTGCTTTCCAGAATCTCTAGGTGGATACAGACTTGTACCACACCCTGGGTCAGCTCAGGAAGATCCAGGCTGCTCTCAATCTCCTATGGAGGACCAGCTGGCCCATGCTTGCTCTTTTCTTAATGGGACAGGGAATGTTCCACTATGTGAGGCTATAATGACATGGGGAGAGGTGCACCAACAGCCCATAACAGAGTGCTTTATTCCTTGGATGTTACAGAAGAGAAAGGGCCTGTGCACATCACACACCACACAGAACACTGCAGGGTGGCCAAGCAGGTAGCTGTGAACTCCAGTGCAAAACCAGAGATGGACAGACAGAACTACACTGCCCTCAGGGGACCCAGAGTTCCTTAACTTCTGCTGCCTGGCTTCATAGAGAGCAACACCTGATGCCCTGTGACTAACCAGTCTCACAAATGCCTCACTTTCTCCCTCCTAGGGGACCTCAAAAGCCCCAGAGAAGCAAGAAGCAGGCTTTTTGAGAATCTGGTTCTTTCTGTCTGATTCTGGCCTCTAGATGTCAGACAGGCATCCAGGCACAAAACTAAACTCTAAATTTGCTGTCAGATGTCAAAGAGTTCTGCCTCCTTCTCCTTCCAAAAGGAGAAGCTCCGGTCAATATAGCGGCAAATGTCCTCGTTGCTGAATTCGCCCATCTCAGACACCAGCTCCAAGGGCTCTTCAACTGGGGGTTCTGAACTAGGCAGGTCTGAGGTTGGGGGAGGTGCAGCGGGAGGAGGCTGTGGTGCAGGGGCTGGGGCCTCTGAGTGCCCCTGTGGCAGGTCCTGGGTTTGAGCAGGAGCAGATTCTTCAGAGGGCTCCTCCTCTCTCTCCTCCTCCTCCTCTCTCTCCTCCTCCTCTCTCTCCTTGTCTTCCTCTTCCTCTCTCTCCTCCTCTCTCTTCTCTTTGTCTTCCTCCTCCTCCCTCTCCTCTTTCTTCTCCTCCTTTCTCTTCTCTTCTTCCAGTTTTTCCTCCTCTTCCCCTTCCTCTTTTTCCTCCTCCTCCTCCTCTTCCTCCTGGTCTTGTTCCTTCTCCTCTCCTTCTTCCTTCTCTTGGGCCTCTTCTGGAGTCGGCTCAGACTCGGGACTGTCTCCGAAGAACTGACGCCTGAGATCCTCAAAGCCATCGTCCCAGTCACGCGTTCCGGCCTCCACCTCCTCCAGCACTACTCGGTGGAACTGGCGGATAAGCTCCCACGGGTGGCTGCCCAGACGGTCGAACATCTCGTAGCACAGCAGGTGGCGGAATTTCCTTTCCTCCCGGCTCAGGCCCATCTCCAGCAGCTGAAAGTAGCCTAACATGAAGAGATCCAGGGTGAGACTGTCGTAGCTCCGCGGAGTGCCGCCTTCGAGTGGTGGCAGGAAGTGCTCGGGCCAGTACAGACCACGTGTCAGCTTCGAGCCGGGTGCCTGGCACGCTGGCACCTGCCTTAGCAGACTCCTCCAGTGGCCCAGCAGTTTGCCCACCACCTGTCGCTGCTTGAGCAGCTGCAGCAGCCGCTCTTCAGGGCCACGGTCCGAGTCCTCACCAGCTGGTTGCTGCTGGGCAGTGGCATCTGCTTCTGGGAGGGGACCGGCGCCGGAGGCCACTACCCGGGGCAGCAGTCTGCGCAGGCGCGCCTGGGCATGCCGCCCAGGTCCTTGGAAGGTCCACTTGCGCCAGTGCTCCAGGAAGAGGTAGACGATGCGCTCTTTGCGCATGTCGATGTAGTCCTGGACACCAGGCAGCTCGGTGGAGAGTGGCGGCCTGCTAGCTAGCTGTTCAGGCTCCGGAAAAGCTTCCTTCGGGTGCCACGGCTCCAGTGGGTCCAGGGTGTTGAGGGGTTCCTCTGCAGTCCACAGGCCGTTGGCGACAGACGCTCTCGGCTCACTGGAACCGACCGCCACGTAGTCCTCCTCGAGGATGGGCTCCCGGTCTAGGGTGCTAGCGGGCTGAGGGAGCTTGCGGCGCAGGCTCTGAGTGGGCGCTGCGCCTTGAGTGCGCAGTTCGTAAGCGGCACGGAGGTGCTGCACCGAGACGCCACATTCGAGGATCTCCCGTGCCACGGCCTCCCGGCACCAACTGAGCGAATGAGAGCGGCCCAAACAGAGTGGTCCAGGCCTCGAGGGTGCATCCGGCAGCGGCGCCAGCGGTTGGCCAGTGTCTGCAGCCAGCAGCTCTGCCAGTTGTGAGGGCCGGCCGCCCAGCGTGGCCAGCAGCGTGGCCATACTCTTGAGCAGCGTGGAGATCTTGCTGCACCAGGCAGGCAGGTTGGCTGCGCGGCCGTGCATGCGGCGTGGATCTACTGTGAAGCGTGGCGCAGACAGAGCAGCCGAGATCGGCAGCAGCTGCTCCAACTCCAGCTCTAGCTGCTCCAGGCGCGCCTCCAGTTTCTTTGCCTTGTGCAGCACTTGCAGGTTCTCAATTTGCTGTTCGATACGGAGGATGTCAGCCTCCGTCATGAGCTCGCCAAAGGGGCCCAGGATGGCGTTGTGCTCGCGGGAGTACCTCCAGCCTTCCGGGGGATAGCAGCAGGAGCTAGCAGCAGTCAGCTAAGGCGGGGAAGACAAGAGAGGGGAGGGGGGCGCGTCTCCCTCTGGCCCAGCTCCCGCAGCAGAGCCGGCGACCTTTTGCAAGTCCTGGGTGGTGTAATGGCTCCGCTGGGCCGCGTTTGCAGAGACCGGCAGTCTGGCTGGCGGGGAGATTGCATTGCTGCAAGGCTTCGGCTCCCGACTCAGAGCAGTGTTCACTTTGGTTGCTGGTAGAGGGCACTGGCTGGGGCTGCGGTGCTGCCTGAGGCAGGGAAGGCAGGCTTGCAGACCGGGTCTCCATGCCTGACTTGGTCGCTCATTACACCACCCAAAGATCATGCGAAAGGCGTTGAAGCTGAGAAGCACAGAGGCCCTCCCCTCCCCAATCCACAGCCTGCTATTTCCCAGCCACGTCCCAGCGTTCCTCTCAGATCACAGACCCTTTCTCAGGCTTCCTGCGGTCCAAGTTCTGCTTGTCTCAGTGGTCAATGTTTCACATGCCTAGATGAAAGGCCACCTCACTTTCCTCCCCCTCAGACTCTGGTCTTAAGCTAAAGTTACAGTCTCCTACCCCATAAAATGCATGGGACCCAGCTCCACCTCTAGGGCCAAGTCCATCTAGAGCCAGTACAGCTCACCTCCCACACAAGTATGATGGCCCCACTTCCTCCAATGACCTGCCCCCAGGCTTCCCATGCTCTGGGGCCTAGTCTCTTCCTGGCAGATAGCTGAATCTTTGTATCCTGACACACCAGCCGCCACACACACCAAACACCCAAAACATACCCACTCTGACTTCCAGACCAGCCCATTCTGCCTGCTTTCCTCCACATCCCACTCTTCTTAATCAGCTCTTGTGTGCCTCCTCCACCCATCACCTTGGGCTACTACATCACCCCTCAGCCCACAGCTGGCAACCAGTTGAGCGGCACCTCAGTCCCCTGGGCTCCTGACCACTCAGAGTATTATAAACCTTAGTTGTTTATTACCGCAGGTTCTCACACTCACACCATTATCTGTCAGGGACACTAAGTTGCTTGTTGACACTCACACACACCTCCACAGCCACCTTGGTAGCCGGCTTTGGTACATTCACCAGTGGTGAGCCCTATCAGAAGATACAATAGTGTGTGCCATACATGGATGGCACTCAGGGAACATTGGCTGGATGAATAAATGGTGACCATCAGTTAGTGATGACCAAATCATCTTACAGATACGGGGATTGAGGCTGAAACAAGTCTCAGTAGCTGCAGTTGGAGAGTACCAGGATAGAGTTCAGGTCAGTCTGGATGCAAAGCAAGCCTCTCTCGGCCACTCAGTATGGTCCACCAAGGAGCTTGTTAGAAATGCAGAATCTCAACCCTTGTCCCCAAAGCAGAATAAGCTCTTTAATAAGGTCCCAAGTGACTTGAAGGTACTTGAGAGTTTGGTAAACATTGACAGCTCCCTTCGAGGCACAGCTAACCGCGGGGAGATTGAGACCAGTATGTGTAGGGTATCCTATATTCCTGCTTCTCGCCAAGGGTCAAAACAGGTGGAGAGGCGGCAGGGGGGACAGGCTGGAGGCTTAGTGCAGACCCCAGGGCTTCCTAGGAAGCCCCACCCACCCACCTTCCTCCTCTGCTCCTCCTCCTCCTGCATCTTCTGCTGCAGCTTTCGGACCATCACCTGGCGCTTCCACTCTGGGATGGGCCGGCCCTGCTCATCGAGGGTGGGGATGAGGGCCTCCACATCCAGCTGCACTCCTGGTGCCGGGGTGGCGGGCGGCGCCGGCACTATGCTGCCATTGAGCAATGGCTGAGGCCCAGAGGCGGGTGGGGTGGGGCTCCGGGGCCGAGATGGCGCAGGTGAAGCCGAGGGCTGTGGTGATGGCTGCGGTGGCGGTGACGGTGACTCAGGCTGCCGGGAGAAGCAGTAGGGCTGAGCACCGGGCAGGCACTGGGAGCCGGGGCGGGGCACCCGTCCAGTGCCTACCTGGGAGGCTGGCTGCCCACTGCCTGAGAACACGGTGGTCAGCCCCTTGCTCTGTGGTGTCGGCTTCAGGCTCTTGCCTGCCTTTATCTCAGCCAGCAGCTCTGAGTTGTCACCCGTTGGGGACATCATGTTGAAAGATTTGGTGCCTGCCCACAGGAGAAGAGGTGCTTAGTTGGGGGTAGGTAGCATTCCCATTTCCCTCCTGCCCGTCCAAACCCCCTTTCCAAGCCAGATGGGTAGGGCCCACCTTTGGGCCAGAGGCGGCTCTCCAGATCCTGGGACACCTCAGATGGCTGTCAGGACACCCAAAGGTGGGCCATCAGCGCCCAGTCCATAGTGACCCCACCAGGTCTTACTCACTGGGCATACGGCCCCCACCTGGAGGCCCCTGGGAGTTCATGGTGGCTCTTGGGCCAGCCCTGGGGACTTGAGCGGATCTCTGCCCACCATCGACTGCCCAGCTCCAAAGCACTACCTGGCTAGCCACCCAACCTTTGTCCCAGGTTCCTGGCTCAGCCCCACTAGGGCGGAGTCTCCCTACGGCCCTCTCCCTTCATCAGCAAAGTCCAGTGACCCTTGGACTGAGCCGATTGGAGCCTCCGTGGCCATAAGACACAGGACCCTGGAGTGCCACCCAGCTGGACCCTCCCTGGCTCCACACCCACAGACAGACAGCAGACACACTGACTGCAAGCAGAGCATACATTTATGGCAAAGCACTGCGTGGCCCTGGGGGGACCTTGGAAGGAGGAGCTTACCGAGGACACAGGAGAGGGCGTGAAGGAAGAAGGGCCAGGCCAACAGCATGCAAATCCCTACACTGGGTTTGCATCACCAGCAGGGCTGGCGGAGGCGAATGAGTACTTGGGGAGAGCTGTCTTTGGTGCCCCAGATGGGGGCAGGACAAAGTGACACTAAAGGCCCTTGGGAGCCGGGGCTGGTGATCCAGAACACATCCCAAAGAGAAGGAAAGCATGCCACTGGCTCATTTACTTAAGCAGAACTGCAAGCCAGGCACCGGAAGCTGTGGTACCACAGGAGTTGGGGGTAACAGGTCCTCTCACAGGCCGGCCCCTAGCAAGCCCTTTCCTCAGTCCCAGGCCCTTTCTGCCTTACTTCTGGGCAAGCCGCCTCTCCCCCACCCCACGCCTCAGCCTCAGCCACGAGCCCGCAGCTACTCACTCTTCCTGTGTCTCAGGACTCTCACTTCTAGGAACCAAGAGGAGAGAATTGACAGTGCAGTTAGAGGAAGGGGGGCTGGGGTGAAACGGGGACAGAGAGGGCAGGGAGGGCAGGAGCGGGAGAGGGGAGGAGCTCTCCTGCCCTTGTGACCCTAGCTCAGGCCACTCTGGGGCCCCACGAGGGTGGTCCATCCAGTCCTCTAAGGGAGACCATCTTGGCATTGGAGCTGGCTGGGCAGCCAGAGTCTATTATTTTCCTTTTGTCCCTAGTACAGGCCGCAGAGGAAGGGAGTTGACTGTCACGCTGGGGACGGGCTGACCGCTTTCCAGGGGCTCAGCCAGGTGTGGGCATGCTACCACAGGCTCCAGAGGAGCTGCTCTCCTATTCTAGTCGGAGAAACGAAGCTTTGGGCTGGAACTACCGAGTACAGTTTCTACGCTGAGCCCTGCCTCCCTAGGACTGGAGAACCAGAACCTTCCAGGATCCCTGGAACAGTGTCCAGCAATCCTGGTCTCCAGCTTAACTTCTAAGTAAGGGTGCCAAGCCCAGTGGTGGAATGTATGCCTAGCACTCTTGAGGGGGACACTGGGTTGTCTTCCACGATCACCATCACCATGCACACACCAACCCCCAGGAAAGGAAAAACGATGTGTTGCTGGGTCATTGTCTTGGTCCCCCTAGCCAGACACAGCTGATCAGTGAGAGTCCTGTCATAGTCCCGAGAAAGGCTCAGGGCTGTGCTTAGCTTGAAGGAACAAGAGTTAGAGGTTGGGGAGTCCCGGGACTGAAGATACAGGGTACAGGAAGAAAAGAACCAGTAGGCTGCTCAGAAACACCAGCCACCAGAGCCGGGAGGCTCTCCCTAGCCAAAAAGTAGAAAGCCCAGAGAGGGCAGGGGCCTCGCCAAAAGCCACACTCAGCCCAGCCCTGCCTTGGGACAGAAGCAACTTAAAACTTTTCCCCCCTTATCATCAAAGGGTAGGGTCTGGAAAGAAGAACCGGGAAGGAGGAAGAAGGACCAGGCAAATCGCAGCTGGGGAGGGGGCGGTCTTTAGGTTTCCCTCCCCTTTACAGCTGGCGCCGCCCCCACCCCTCATCCCGCCCCTACTCACTGCCAGCCGACGACGATGAACGACGCTGCCCGCTGCCTGCGCCCGCGCCCTCGATGGGCAGAGGTGGGGCAGGTGGCGGCGAACTCAGGGCCTCGGGCAGTGGCGGCGGCGGCGGTGGTGGCGGCAGCTCCCTGGACGTCTTGGGGTCTGCTGAGCAGCCGTTATGCACGTGGTTCCCGGGGAGCAGCGCCGCCTGCGGGGGTGCAGAGGGGCCAGCGAGTGAGGAGCGTGCGACAGGGTCGGGGCCCGGATGGCCCGCGGATGCGGGCTGGTGAGCACGCACCTCCTCGCTGTGGGCCATGCCCGGGCGTGAGGCCAGCGGCTCCCCCGGGCAGTGGCCCAGCTGGCGGTAGTAGTCCCCCGTGCTGGGCTGTTTGCTGTACGAGCGCTGCTTGCGGTCGGAGTCCTGCCTGCGCAGTCCGATGTTGTGCCTGTGCGGCCCCGAGTCCTGCCTGCGCAGCCCCGAGTCCTGCCTGCGCAGCCCCGAGTCCTGCCTGCGCAGCCCCGTGTCCTGTCTGAGCAGCCCCGAGTCCTGCCTGAGCAGCCCCGAGTCCTGCCTGCGTAGCCCCGAGTCCTGCCTTCTCAGCCCCGAGTGGCCGTCGCGGGAGCTCGGCTGCGGGAAGACAGTGGCGGATGATGCACTTAGCCCGGATGCCCCTCGCGCCTCCCTTCCCACCCTTTGCCTGGGGGGCTCGCGGCCTGCAGTGGCGCAGCTGGCCGCGTCCCTGCCACCCCCCACCCCCCAGTTCTCCGTGCAGGATGGGGCGAGGGGCGTGGGGACCTTGGTGAAAGGGCGAAGGCTCGGCCGGCTCACAGGGAGGGGTCTGGGTTAGGGCCAAGGGCACAGGGGCTCCCACTGAGGCCAGAAGGGGCGGACCCAAGGGCGGGGTGGCCCAGCCTGGACGCCAGGGGGAGCCTGAGCTAGGACAGCTCCCACTTAGCCCGCCCCGAGGGCTCGGCTGCACCCTACTAGCTGCTCCACCAACCGCACGTGAGCGCTCAAGGCTCCTCGAACCCTCTCCGGCGGGGGTCTCGGCCTGGAGGGGGCCCTGTCTAGAGCTGGTATCCTGGAACGCTTCTGCTTATTCAGGGGACCCACAGTCTAGGGCTGCTCCTACCTGCGACTGTTCCGGTGGCCCCCGCTGTGCACCTGGCGGCGGGGGCGGCACGGACCCGACACCTGCGTTACCTGATCCTTCCTCTCAGGTTACAGCCCGGCCCGCACTCAGCCCGCCTATGAGCTCAGTCGGCCTGACATCACCCAGGGTCCGCCAATCCCAGGCTTAACCCCCCAGCAGGCGGGGATGTCACGGAGCCCCACTGCTCTACACCCGGTCCGCCCTCTGCCCCTCTCTCCCCACTTGCGGTCCTGAGTACCCTACCTTCATCCTCCTCGCTCCCAGTCATTAGCCAGGACCGCCAGAGGGCCTGACCTCGGGCAGTGAAACTGCTCAGTTTTGCCCCCACCTCCCACCCCAGCCCAGGTCGCGCCCCGGACCTTCCCCTCCCGCATCTGGAACCCATCGCTATCCATGTAAACGACACCACACCCGCGCCCAGGACTCAAGTTTCCAGGGTGGCCGGGTGGGCTCGGGTGACAAAGCCACTTCTCACTCGGTTGCTCCCTGTTAAGGCCTGCGCTGTGCGAGAGAGAAGAGGTGGCCAAAGACCAAATGACCAGGTCGGGGCTGTCCCCTGACCCAGTCCCAAGTTTATAAGTATCTGCAGTGTCCTCAGACCCTTCGCACCCCACTGGACCAGGTTCACGTGACAGGAAACACGACACGCCGGATTTGCTTTCTGGGTCAGCCAGCCCCTTCGGCACCCACTGCAGCCACCGAGGCGCACACCCCTCAACCCAGTTTTATCCGACAGTTTAGGCACCCACGCCTGAGGGGGCAAGGGACGTAACTGGCACACAAAGGGCCCTTTGTGGAGCCTATTAGCGCCTGCAGTTCTGCACGAACACATCGCAGAGGGGCTCGGGCATGGCATAATGCTGGCACTCAGGCCCGGGGGTGGGGAGCGGGCATGGTTTTGGGCAAGGCACATATGCTGCGCCAGGCTGCGAAAGTGGGCTGGCCTCAACCCCCTACAATCTCTGCCCAGCCTTATTTCATCTCCAGATGACAAGAGAGCCTTCTGGGAAGAGTTCGGTGCACCGGAAGGGAGCTGAAAGAGCGGTGGCAGTCCCTGTGAAGGTTGTGTCCCTCCCATGCCGCCTCCGCCCCATGGCCTTGCGACCCGGCTCACCTGTGCAAACTGATCACTCTGCTCCACCCTGGGGTGGCGAGCCTTGTGCTGAGGAGAGAATTGCAAGGTCTGGGCTCTGGCAAGACTTTATGGGTTTGCCACCCTACACCTGGCCACCTGTGGTCTCAGATTGTCCCCTCACCTCTCCCTCTGACCAGCTTCGGGCCTCCCTGCCACTATATCTGCCCCTCCCCTGCTCCCCAGCTTTAGCCGAAGTCCAAATGCCCTGGAGGTTCTAGCCCCTCACATTCACACCCCTTCTGGAGGATTCCCTTCGTCTCACATGCATGCCCCGCCCCCGCCCCCCCCCCCCCCCAGGTTATGAAGCAAGCCTTTTTACTGTGGTGGGAGGAGGCGCCAGCTTCAGCCTCTAATCCCCTAGCTAGCCAGCCAGGAGGTAGCAGAACTTTCTAGTGTTTGCTCAACTTCCTCACCCACCTTCTGGCCCTCACCTTCAAGTCAAACTCCCAGAACGACCCACCTGGAAGACACCTCATGTGTCGGGTTTTTTGTTTGTTTGTCTGTTTTCTTTTTTCTTTCTTTCTTTTTATGTTTATCTTTTGAGACAGGGGTTCTCTTGTAGCCCTGGCCGTGGCTGTCCTGGCTGTTCTAGCTGTCCTAAAACTCAGACATCCGCCTGCCTCTGCCTCCACAGTGCTGGAATTAAAGGCGTGCACCACCACCACCTGGCTCAAGTGTCATTCTCTACCCGAGCCCCACACTATAGTGTGCACAATATCTGCATGCTTTTTCTCTGCTAACTCCAGACAGCCCTGCCACTCTGTGCAAGACATGGCCCACGTAGCTCCTCACAAGGTCTATGTTCCTCTAGCCTCAACTCCTCAATAGGAGTGGTGGCTTGCTTGCCCCCCCCACCCCCCCCACCCCACCTGCAACCCCATCCACAATGTTCAGTCCTGAGCTCTCATGGACCTGGCTAGGACTTTCAGTTCTTGAACTTGCCCTGGACCCAGAAAGTCTCATTTGCGACCACAAGTCAACCAGGCCAGTTCTCCATTGGCCCATCAGCCTACCCCTACCGCTAGCCGACAGGGATCGCCCTCTACCTACCTCCTTCTTCAATGATTCCACTTCCACATGGCGAAGCTTGTTCTTAGTCTGCATGTAGATATTAGCTGCTTGTGGCCCCACAGGAGGCTTGGGGGCTGGATAGCCTGGTGGAGGTGGGGGCACCTGGGTGCCTGGGGGTGGTGGCGGAGGGAAGCTAGGTGGCGGCGGTAGTGCTGTGGGCTTCTCTGTCTTGCCCCGAGGCAAGCTCTTCTCTGGGTTCAGCATGTCCATGTAACTCTGTAAGTCTGCAGCTCTTGCACTGGGGAGCCCTGGGGGGGGGGGAGGGCGGGAGGGCAAGCAGGATGTACAAGTTTGTAAAATGTTCCCCAGATCCAAGGTATCCCAACACTTTGAACAGCTTATCCAGTGGCTAACAGGGGTCACTGCTTGGATGGCTCGCTGTGGCCACCACAGTGGGCAGGAAGGTGATATTCTCAGGTCATTTTAGGGAGTTTTGGGTTTCCTGGTCCTGTGGAGTAGGACCACCTGGCAGAGGCCAGGCAGGGCAGGAGTCTGCATGGGCTACACCCAGCCAGCTCTGCAGGTCACCACCTGGTGGTGGGAAGCAGACACTGCAGGTAGATGGACTTCCGTTCAGGGTGTGGTCAGTGTGTACACACACGCCTGTTTCTGAGGGCTTTTGTTATATGTGTATTTAACCCTGTCCCTCTGTGTTCTGTGCATCTGTGTTGGGCTGGGAGACCTTGTGTGTGGGTGTCCATGTCTGTTTGTATAACACAGGTGTATGGATGTATATTATCTGGATAAGTTTGTATGTGTGCTTGTGCATGCTTATCTGTATACTAGCACGTCTGTCCATATGTGCACCTTTGAGGCTGTAGCCTAGAACAGAAAGCAATGACTCATGTGTGGGGCACATGCGGACTTTGTGGCGGGGAGTATGTTGGGATGTACATGCTCGACTGTCCCCCTCCCCATGTTAAGGCGGTGAGTGACACAAACAGAGTGGCCCTGGGCTTGGCTCCTCTCCCTCCTCTTCCTCCCAGCCTGCTCACCTCGAGTAGAGTGCTGACCCTTGATGCTGGAATGGCTGGAAGAGCAGGAGTCATAGTTGGAGAGGGTGCTGGTGGGGGAGCCCAGGTCAAAGTTCAGTGGCTGGACCGACATGGTGGTGTTAGGCGAGGACATGCCCGAGTCAGGCTGCTTTGCCTCCAGGTCAGTGGACGGATCTCGGGACAGGACTCGGTGTTCCACGCTCTGAGGAGAAAGGAGGGAAGCTGTGGGGATAACCTCCACAGTCTCCAGAACAGGGGTCCCACCACAAGTCCTCCCTGAACAACCTGCCAAGTCACTTCCTTCTCTCTCCGCATGAGAGGGTCTGCATCTTCTCCAAATAAGCATCAACAGCAGACCCTCAACAGCGCCTCAGGCCGCAGAGAAACTCCCACCAGGCTCTCCCCCTGCTCAGGAAGGCGGGACCTGGGAAGGAGGACCTAGGCTGCAACCCCGTGGGATGCAGCCCTGCGGGATGCAGCCCTGCACCAGCCTCTCTGCTCTCATCAGTGGGCAGAAGGCTTGGGCTCCTATGCATCTGTGGGCAGAGGGCCCCAGGGGCTGCTACCACAGGAAGAAGGAGACTCAACCTCCACTGCCTGGCTGCAACCCCGTCTTAACTTGTTGACATGCCAGTTCCCTGCCCTAGGCCAGTCTATCTCCTGATGGGGGGAGGGGCTGGGCCCTAGATGGGATGGCCCAGCTGAGGCTGCCGACCCTCTCATTCTCCCTCCCACCAGCTGGGCCCCTGAGTGCTGGTCTGCCCCTCTCTGCTGGGGGCAGTTAGGGTGAGGGGCCGACTTACATTGCCCATATTCTGTCCCTGCTACCGGCAAGCCTGCTCCTCTGTTGCCTCCTGCCCAAAGCTACTCCTATCTGCCCCTCGCCCCTCCCTGCCTGAGAAGTGTCACAGGCCCCCTGGGAGAGGGAAGCAGGCTGGCACCAGGTAACGGCTCAGCCGGCACCCTCATTGGCCCTGTAATTAGTGTTTGCCTTTTCTGGGCCAGCTACCTCGGTGGCTTGGATCTGTCATTGCTGCTGCCGGGCCTGCCTGGGTGAGGGGACCAGATCCTGCTGCCTGCCTCATTCACTCCAAGGGCCCAGGCCCTGTTCCCTACCCTGTGAAGGAAAGGAGAGCCCCAGAAGATGACTTGGGGCAAACAACCAAAAGGTACTCTTTTCTTGACTAACACTAGTGGGCAGCGTAGCGACCCAGCCCTGACCTCTGTAGACCGCAGAAGGTAGGGTGGGACACTGGCTCACAGGTTTGCAGCCTGGAATCGTAGCTTTAATTCCCTGCCCCCACGCACTGGCTATGGGATCATGACTGTATTGTATACCAATAGTTTCTCCACCCGAGCCTCTCCATCTGTGAAGTGGGAATAATGGTATTTGCTCCATGGGGGGAGGGGCAAAGGTGTTGAAAGTTGGTGACAGGCATGGTGATGGTGCCCAGTAACATGCCTTAAGTGTAAAGTGCCAATAACATGGTAAAGGTGAGTTGGGGTCACACCTGTAAAGCACAGGGCAGAGAATCTACCAGAGTCAGACCTCAGCACTGGTGCTTGTGGGCAGGTGTAGCTGCAGCCTGGCAAGCTCACAGGGGTTGCAGCCTGAAAGCAGGCACTCAGCAGGAAGGAACTCACGCCTGGTACTGAGACCTCAGTGTCCACTCCTGCTCGTGCGCTCCAGTGATGGGGTACCCACAACCTCTTGCGTACTCTGGGAGGCCCTTGCTGGAAGTTCATCCCACAACCTTTCAGCCCTGATTGACACTTAGGCTCTGCTGTACTGTTCAAATCTCAACAGGGTCACCCCACACGCTAGCAGATAGAGCAGGGCCGTCTGCCTTCTCTCCTCCAGGCTTTATCTGGAAGCCTTACTCATGTCTGGGCTAGGCCCTGGAGATAGCATCCCTCTGAGGGGGGTTGTGAGACCTACGGTCTTCCTCCTCTACAGCCCCAAAGTAGGTATTGTAGCAGCTGGGGCAGGGCCCTGGACTTAGAGACGCCCACACCTGAGCCTGAATCCCCCTGGGTCATCTCATGGCTTTGTAAGCATGTAATAAAATAATTTACAAGAGTCACATTGTTTTTTGGTTATGAATTAACTACAAAGCGAGTAACTAGTCAAGAGGGGTGGCTCCTGCCAGGTGCCATGGTACATGGCTATAATCCTAGCTACTTAGGAGGCTGCAGCAGGAGGGTCAGAAAAAGGCAAATGGAAGAGACCCGAAGTGTAGCTAATGCTAGACCACTTACCTAGCACCCCCAAGGCCTTAGGTTCAACCCTCATCACCAAAGGAGGGGAGAAAAGAGGCAGCTCATTGTTGTGGGAATTTGCTCCACCAATGGCCTTGGGGTATCTGGCCTGATAGAGGCGTGGTTTTTTCTGGTACGTGACTGCTTAAAACTGAAGAGGGGGCATGTGCTTGCTCTCTCTTGGGGTGGTTGGAGACCAGACGACTGGTTCCATTGACCCCGGGGCAGATTGGAGGACCATGGCGGCTGTTCACTTTGTTCTGTATCCAAGAGTGCATTTTCTCCCCATTTTATTTTTTTATTTTTTATTTTTTATTTTTTTTTTAAGATTTATTTATTTATTATGTATACAGCATGTGTGCCTGCAGGCCAGAAGAGGGCACCAGATCTCGTTACAGATGGTTGTGAGCCACCATGTGGTTGCTGGGAATTGAACTCAGGACCTCTGGAAGAGCAATCAGTGCTCTTAACCTCTGAGCCATCTCTCCAGCCCCCTCTCCCCATTTTATATCTTAATAAATCCTTGATACCCTTTAACAGACTTTCGTAAATTTGCTTAACATCTCATAGCCAAGCCAGGATACTGGACTCCATCATGGGCATGTGACCTTCGGGTTTCCGGAGACTCAGTTTACCCATTTGTGAAATAGGACCACTACCACACCCTACAAGAGAGGGTCTGTAAGATTTAATCAACTAATACATGTAGGTGGATGAAAAATGAACTTGGCTGGGCCCAGTGGTCTGTCTCTGCCTGTCCTCATACCCCATGACAGTGGTTTTGAATTTCAGCTAGTGCCAAGCAGTGGGCAAGGAAAGTTACTCCTTGTACCACCTCAAGCAAGAAGCTTCATATCCTTGAACCTCAGCTTCCTTCTTGGTAAAAGGGGTAAGACACTTGGGGTTAGGTGGTGAGACGGAGTAACTCCACACCACTACTGCTGGGTCATACCAGGGTGTGCACGGTACGCAGGTAGCGGGAGCAGTGGGTGTGGCCATTGAAATCAGACAGGTCGGCAGCTGTGTACCCATCATGGTCCCGGACATCCAGCCCCGCGCCATTCACCACGAGGATCTGGCAGCACTGCAAGGGGAGAGCAGGGAAGGAGACCCGGTTGAGAGCTGGGTCCCTCCACCTCCTGCACTACAGAGGGGTTGCGAAGAGAGCGCGCGGCCGCCAGAGGGCGCCCGCGCCCCAGCACCTGGCCCCGCCCCGACCACGCCCTCCACCCACTTTCGACCCCACCCCTCTCGGGCCGCCCTGACCTCGAGTTCCCCGTTCTCAGCAGCGTCATGTAGCGGGGTCCCGCCCCACAGGTCCTGCGAGATCTCTGCACCGTGCAGCAGAAGCCAGCTAAGCACTTTGGTGTGGCCGCGACTGGCAGCAAAGTGCATGGCCGTGGCGCCGTCGTGGTCCTGCTCTGACAAGCTCAGGCCTGCAAAGCTCACCTGGTAGGGGGCGGGGCAGAGGGCGGGGCTTGCGCTAGGCCCCTCCTGACCCCGCCCACTCCCAGCGCCGTTCCGCTCTGTCCCCAGCTCACCAGCCACACCAGGACTGAGTTGTGACCCATCTGCGCAGCGGCATGCAGAGGGGTCATGCCGTCTTGTGCGCGCACGTGCGGATCTGCGTTGCACTCCTGCACAAGGTACTTCGTCATCTCCAGGTGGCCCTCCTGGCAAGCCAGGTACAGGGGTGTGGCACCGTTGTTGGTCTGGGCATTCAATCCCCTGCGAAGAGGCAACACCCACCATGTGCTCTGGATGCCCACTGCACTGTCACCAAAGCCTCCTTCCCTAGGCTGGCTCTCCAGAATGCTGAACGAGTGGCCTGGAGAGGCTGTGTCGCACGTTGTCCTTCAGAGTCCCTCTCCACTTTCCGCCTCCTCTTGCCTACACAACTTTTCTTTTCTTTTTCTTTTTTTTTGGTTTTTCGAGACAGGGTTTCTCTGTGTAGCTTTGCGCCTTTCCTGGAACTCGCTTTGTAGCCCAGGCTGGCCTTGAACTCACAAAGATCCGTCTGCCTCTCACAACTTTTCTATATTGTGCCTAAGCCTACTGCTTTTTTTTTTTTTTTTTTTTTTGGACAAGGTCTTGCTACATAGCCTTGGCTGTCCATCACTATGTAGCCCAGGCTGGCCTCTAACTTGCCTCTGACTTTTGAGTGTTGGAATGAAAGGCGTGCACCACCATGCCCAGCTAAGATGATTTTAAGTTATATTTATTATTTGTCTTATATTTATCTTTATTATTACTTATCAAATATTTATTGATTTTCTTTTTTCCCTTTTATGAAAATGACTCTTTTCTCATACGTTATATTTACTTTTGTGTGTATATACGTGGCAGGCATGGCCACAAGGCAGTCAGAGGGCAGCTTTTGGGAGTCAGCTGGCTTTCTTTCAACCATGTTGCTCCTGGGGATGGCACTTAGGTCATCGGGCTTAGCCACAAACACAGCAAACATCTGTACCCTTGATCCATCTCACAAGCTTACACACCTGCCTCTTAGGCGGTGTCTATAAGGACATGATTGCCTGGTTTCTCCTACCTTTTCAGCCGCAGCAGCTGTCACCAGTGCCTCCACACTTGCTGTCTGAATTCTGTACCTTTCTCAGGTGCCTCCCCATTTGGACTGCCCACTCTTTCCTCCTTACAACTCATCCTTCCTTCCTGAAGCCTGCCTGTCCTTTCTCCCTGTACCCTCTGGAGGCCCCTTCCTACCTTGGGCCAGTTCCTTTGGTGGCCTGGCTTATTTGGTTAGCTGTAGCTGCTGCTGGCCGTGCCTCCCCCAGGAAACCAACTTCCTAGAAGGCAGGACTGGAGGTTTCCAAGTAAAATGCAGTAGTGCCCAGTTAACCCCAAACTTCAGATGGACATTAGTATTCTAGCATCTGCCAAGTACTGCATCCTGGGTTTCACTGTGAATGGTGTTTTAATTATGTTTATGTATCTGTGTGTGGGTTTGTGTATATGAATATAGGTGCCTGCAGAAGTCAGAGGTGCAAGATTTCCATATGGCTGGGACTGCAGATGGTTTCAGAACTCAAATTTGGGTCCTCTGCAAGAGCAGCAGGCACCAGAGAGCTCTCTCTCCAGTTCCTTGAGTTTTGGCGTTAATCTGGCAGCCTTACATTCACTATATTCTGGACACTTACCTGGGAGTATGATACTAGCAGATAAGTCTATCTTTCTTTTTAATTAATTAACTAATTTTTAGGGTTTTTTGTGTGTTTTTTTTTTTTTTTTTTTTTTTTTGAAGCAGGGTTTCTCTGTGTATACCTGGCTGTCCTAGAACTTGCTCTGTAGACCAGATTGGCCTCAGACTCAGAGATCCACCTGCCTTTGCCTTCTGAGTGCTGGGGTTAAAGGAGAGCACCAGCATGCCTAGATCTTTTTAGTGTTTTGAAATATTTATTTATTTTATGTATATGAATGTTTTGCCTATATTTCTGTGTGTAAACCACAGGGGTCAAAACAGGGCACCAGATTCTCTGACACTGAAGTTACAGATGGTTGTGAGCCTCCTTATGAATGCAAAGAATAAAATTTGGGTCCTCTGCAAGGTCAGCCAATGCTCTTAACCACTGAGCCATCTCTCCAGCCCAGGCAAGTGTTTGTTTTTTTCTTTTTTCTTTCTTTTTTTTTTTTTTTTTTTTTTTAGGTTTTTCGAGACAGGGTTTCTCTGTGTAGTTTTGTGCCTTTCCTGGGACTCACTTGGTAGACCAGGCTGGCCTCGAACTCACAGAGATCCGCCTGGCTCTGCCTCCCGAGTGCTGGGATTAAAGGCGTACGCCACCACCGCCCGGCAAGGCAAGTATTTCTTAAGCCCTGTTGTTATCCCTACTTTGCAGAAGGTTAACGGGGCTAGGGCATTCTTTCACACGTCACACAGCTGGTAAATATGATGGGATCACAAATCCATCTGTGGGATGCAGTGCCTGTGGGATGTGACCCACGGGAGACACATGGACAGTGGTGCAAAGTGGAAAGAACAGGTGGAACCCGTGTCCCAGTGGTTTCCCTTATGGTCTAGCTTTTGATTATTACCACCCCTTGTCCTTGCTTCCCCAGCCCGGCAGTTTCCTAACTGGGTAACAGGGATCCAGCCTCACAGGTGAGAGGCATGCAATTAAAGGATTTGGCCACTAGGCTGATAATGGGCGTGGGCTGCCCAGGGTGCAGTTACCAGGAATGGACACTGGGTGGAGCCACAAGCTACTCCAGAACCATCACCTGTCCATTCAAGTCTACAAACTCAAGCTGGGCAGGGGTGGGGAGTGGGGTGTCCATCCTGTTACTCTCCAGTCTTTCATATTCCCACTCAAATTATTCTTCCTAGCTAAACATCCACAATATCAGTCAGACCCATCAAACCCCTCACTCATTCGTCCAGTGGCCTGCATGTCCCTCCTCCAGATAGATCTGTCCATGCACCAGCCACCTCTGTCACTGCAACATAATTTAGGTCCCTATTCCTACCCAGACAAGCATGTCTTCCCCTCCTTAAGTACAGCCCTCTCAGCAGCCCTGACCCTGGAGCCTCTCTGCTCAAGTTGTACGCATCCCTCACTTAGTTCCCATTCCCCGTCTCTCCCGACTCCTTGTGCAGACCTCCTTCTCCCATCCGACACAAAGCTGACACTTGTTGGATCTGGCCCTTAGATGTCTTGGGGGGAAATGGTGGTACACCTGGTTGTCCTTCAGAATGTCACTCACGTCAAGAGCAAAGCAAAGGCTGGGGGTGTAGCTCAGTATTACAATGCCTGTGTAATGCTCTGGGTTAGAGCCTCAGCAATACACACAAGTATCCTGGCACACTCCTATCATCCCAACACTTGGAAGGCTGAGACAGGAGGATCACTGAGAATCTGGACTATATAGTAAGACCCTGTATCTAAAAACCTAAAATAAAATGAAATGGGAAAAAATTTAAAAGTACGTCCTGCCTACACAGAGCAGGGCAGGCAAAAGCCCCAGCCATCTGCCCCACACCTCTTCTTAGAACCCTGCTGGCTCATGGCCCCAGCCTGCAATCCCAGTGCCAACGTCGCCCCCACACACTGGTGTGTTGGGAACAGCCTGCTAAATATTTCATGACCGACACTCAGCAGCTTGAATTATTCACCCAGTAACCAAGGCACAGTGAGTTCTGGGGTCCTGGGGATTGGAGGCCGGAGGGGGCGACCCCAGGGCCTGCTGAGTTCTCAGGGTGGGGCAAGGCAGTTTACCCAACAAAGAAAGCCAGAGCCATTGTGCTTCGCCTTTCCAGCATCTCCCGGTTGGCGGGAGCCACCATCCAGGGGCATCCAGCCACCTAGAAGGAACTGGGCAGCAGAGGGCAGTGGTGCCCACCTCCCATCAGCCACCAGCTGCCACTCCCCACTCCCAGCAGAGCCTTGTCACACAGTAAAGGCCCCATTATTAGTAGCATGTCAACCTCTGTCCTCAGGACTCCTACTGAGGAGTGAGAGGCCCAGGGCCTGGGGTAAGTCTGCTGACGGGCCATGAGAAGGGGGCAGTCAGCTGTCTTCATGCTTGGCATGGTGGTAAGAGGAAGTCCAGGCTCCCTCAGACTCACTGGATAAGCATAAGGAACAAAATAAAACTCCTGGGGCTGGCTGGACGAATGGACAATTAACAATAACAAGAAGAATGGGGTAGGTGTCGTGGCGCATGCCTTTAACCTAAACACTTGGGAGGCAGGGGCAGGCGGGTCTCTGTGAGTTTGAGGTTAGCCTGGTCTACAGAGCAAGTTCCAGGACAGCCAGAGCTACATAGACCCTGTCTTACTTTAAAAAGGGTGATGGCCGACTGATAACAGCTACTTTTAACTGAATGGTTCCTCACTCCAAGTGCACTGACTGGCCAGTTTCACACCCTCTCCCATCCAGTCCTTGCTGTGGTCCCAGGGGTGAATGTTAGCACCCTTCTCCTTTCTCAAATGAGGGAACTGAGGCAGAGAGGGCTAAGATAATTTGATATAAAATAGACAAAGCTGTGAGGTGAACCTGAGTCCGACACAGAGAGGGGGAGAGAGCGCTGTGTCCACACCTTTCTTGTCTGTCTGTCAGCCCCCCTCCCTCTGAACAGACCTCTGCCCTTCTCTCAGGAACCCTTTGCCAGTGGGCTGAGGCGTGCAGGGGCCTGAAGACATGACAAGGGCTGAGAAGGACCAGGTGTAAATCCCACCTCCCTCAAGTCGGGTCCCAGTGTCCCTTCATGTCTGAATTCTCAAACCTGGGGTTGGGATGTCTCTTCTGTCCTGGGAGGATGAGCCAGGACCAGGGTCTTGCCAAGCATGTGTCAGGCTAGAGGTCATGTCTGCTGTGTGTGTGTCGGGGACCCTGACCAAAGGAGACAAAAGGATCTCAGGAGACCTCCAGACGACTCTTGCCTGGCTTTTCTCCAGCCTGCAGTTTCTGTATGTCCCCAGTCTCCACTCAGCACTTCACTCCAGTCACTGTGTGAGGTCCCAGCACAGGGTCCTCCGCCCTCCCCAGCCTCAGTTTCCTCTGTGGTAAGTAGGCTGCCCAGCCCTTTCACAGGCTTCTGTGAGTCAACATTAAAGCAGCTTGTGAAGTGGAAAGTGTCCCCTGGGGGGGGGGGGCGGTGCTGGGCCTCCCAGCATCCCCCGGTCCAGTCACAGTCTCAAGTTCAGTTACTACCCAGTGGTCTTCTTCATCCACACCTGACTGGCTGAGCACTGCTCACCAGGGGACCCTTCCCAGCACCTGCTCCTTTGTCCCCATTCGTTTGGGCACAGGACGGGCTTTCAGAACTCTACATGTTCCCAGCCCACGTGTCAGTCATGTTGGTAAAGGACAACCTCTCCCTTCTGTCTCTCCTGAGACAGGGTTTCATGCAGTCCAGGCTGACCTAGAACTCACTATCTAGATGGCTCTTGAACTTTTGATTCTCCTGCCTCTACCTTCTGAGTTCTGGGGTCACAGGCCTGCACCACCACTCAGTTTATAAGATGCTGGGGTTGGAACTCAGTGCTTCATGCATGCTGAGCATGGACTCTACCACTGAGCCTCAACGAACCATACCCTTGTTTTTTGTTTAAAGATTTATTATTTTTATTTTATGTGTATGTGGGAGGCCCTGAACATTGGTTTGTGCACCACATGCATGCACGTACCCACAGAGGGCAGAAGAGGGCGTCAGATACCCTGAAACTGGAATTACAGGTGTTGTGAGCTACCATGTGGGTGCTGGGAACTGAACGCAGGTCCTCTGCAAGAGCAGTCAGTGCTCCTAACCACTGAGCCACCTCTCCAGCCCTGCTGTCCTCCTTCTGGACCCTGAACTCTGGATCTGAAAAACCCTGTTCCAAGACCCCCTGCTGGTGTGGGGTGCCATAGCAATGACAGAGATCATAAATAGTTTGTAGTCTTCGTCCTGGGGGAAAATGTGCTGTGAACAAACAGTGATTGTACGGAAGACGCTCTGTTGGAAAAAGGGATGCAGTCTATTTCTGAGGGGTTCTTAGAATCTGTTCACGTCTATACCAGCGTACAGCTAACGCTGCCACAAAGAACAAGGAGTGATCTGTGTTCCCGGCATCAGTCTATGGTCAGAGGGCAACAGTCCTTACTGTCCTGCTGCCAATAACGTCTGCCCTAAGGGAGTTTGGGAAGGGGCCACATACACAAGCTCCCTGTCAATCATTTCCTGTTTATGCTTGGCCTAGGGGTTGGGGAGATCACAGCATTGTTTTAAGGAAGGTTCTAGGCCAGTTCACTGGCCTCCCAGTCCAGCAGCAAGCCTGACTTACTTTCAATGTCAAGTTAACTGCGTTTAGAACCACCTAGGACACACCTCCGGGTGAGTTTGTAAGGACAGCTCCTGAGAGGAAGACCCACCCGATGTGTGGGAAGTGATCCCACGGCTTGGGGTCTTGGACTGTTTGAAACGGGAAGAAAGCAAGGAGCTGGCTGCACACCCACTGGACTCTTCTGCTTCCTGACTGTGGACATGATGTCACCTCAGGTTCATACTGACTGCCCCTGCCCCGCCCGATAATGAGCCATATGTCCCCTCTTACACTATGAGTCAGCAGATCCTTCTGGAAGTGACTTTTGTCCAGTATTTTGTCACAGCAGCGGAAACAGTGCACACACCCGTGACATTTCCAGCACGCGCTTGCGTCTCTCCCAACCTCTGCTTGACTCTCAACTCATTTGCTGTGCCCCAGCCATGGCCACGCCCTCACGGTGAGCTTTGTGAAGATGACTACTCCATCAGAGAGGCCTTTCCTGGCCCCCTCAACTTAAAGGACCCCTCATGACTTCCTACCAGACAACCCCGTTTTACTGCATAGCATTTATCACTTGTGTTCTCTTGTTCTTTTGTTTAGTTCATTTTGTGCACACACGTGTGTATGCCGGAGCGGCTACGTGCTGTCCCCTGGGACAGACAGCCTGCACAGCAATACACCAGGAGTAGAAGAGTGTTCACCTCAGTTGGGGGGGGTGCTCTCAACCTACCCCTTCTTTGCTGTTTCTCCCAAGCTGGAGAACCGTACCCCCAATGCTGGTGAGCTGGGCAAAGAATTCAGACCTATTTGTTGAGTGACTAAGTGTGTAAGTGAGAAGAGGCAGACGGGCCAGGAGCTCTGTGCCCACCATGGCCTCAGCCTCTCGGTAGATTGGGTCCATTTGCCAAATGGGCACAGGAAGATGCAAAAAGGGAGTTCCATCTAAGGTCACAGAACTGCCATCAGACATAGATGGATTCCAGACCCCTCATCAATCAACAAACAAAGGTCCACTGCCTGGCAGACACGAGGCACAGAGCAAGGAAGATAAAGCCTGTAGCTTCATTAGTCATGGGGTCCAACAGTAAGAAAACACACAGAGACATGCAGAAGGCTATGTCCACAGATGATAAGGGCCCAGGAGTCTGAGAGGAAGACCCCAGAGCCCTCCCCTTCTCCAGTCTCAAAGCTCAAAGTCAGGGTTGAGCCCAGAGCTCCCCTGCAGCAGTCTAGGCCCCAGAACAACCTAAGGCAGACTTGGCAAAGGCATTTGGGATGGGGACTCTTGGACTCAAGAACCCAGTTAAGCGCACCCCCCCACCCCCCCCCACCCCCCCGCACAGCGGTGGTGGTGCACACCTTTAATCCCAGCACTTGAGAGGCAGATGTCTGTGAGTTCAAGGCCAGCATGTTCTACAAAGCGAGTTCCAGGACAGCCAGTGCTGTTACACAGAGAAACCCTGTCTCAAAAAAACAAAAAGCTTAGAAGCAAAGAGGTCTGCTAGCTCGTTGATCCTTTTCAGTTGCCCCAAATGGGGGATGCAGACACCATAGTTACTGTGAGTTATTTGTTTCTGTCTAGGACTGTCAGCTCATCTGTCTCCAGGACTCCCAGATTAGGGGTCCCTTTTTTGCAGGGTACTTAGAAGAAAGCCCCCCCCTCCCCCCCGCTCAGAGTGCGAGGGAGGTGTTCTGCAGCAAGTTCTGTTTTTGGAAAGATTCAGTCCAATGAGCTGGTGTAGACAGAGAAGAGGAACGAGTACTGTGTGTTCCTGTGACCTCAAGCCCTTTGCAGTGCCCTGAGGCAGAGACCTGCATTAGCAGGGCCCTGCCCAAAGCTGCCCAGACCTCCAGCTCCCCTGCACCTTGTCAGCACCATGGCCCATGGTTACCCACAGCCTCCCTGGGCAGGATCGAGTTTCCCACGGATGGCACTCTTCCTCCCTCACCAACGCACCAGAGAGAGCTGAGCCCTTGTGAATAATTCACAGTGCTTCACAGCGGGCCTGGGAGGCTCAGGAGAGCATGGAGCCACAGCTTCAGAGCTAGGCTCTGGGGTCCTCTGATTGGATCCTGTGGCCCCAGAGAATCCTGCTCTCAAGGCCAGAGGTTACATGGGCACACCAGCCCCTGGTCCCAATTTCTAGTCCCCCCTCCTGCTTGAGCTCAGCCTGGCATCCGTTCAAAGGTGACTTCTTATCACCCTGGACACAAACCATGGCAGGGATCGGAGGCCAGGCCCTCTGTCTAACTCCCTGAGATTCACGGTGAATCCTGGTGGTCTCTCAGCTCCTCAATGAGGTCATTTAGCACAGAGTCAGCACCAGGTTCCGATTTTACTCAGCACCTGGGAGGGTCAGGGTCTCCAAGGGCTGGAACTCACAAGCATGCTGCATGGCAGAGCTGGGTCTTCCTTCATGGGGATCTCAGGCTTGTCGTTAGTGGGGCTTTTCTCTAAGGTGGGTTAAGGGGCTAGCAGTTCTCATTGGAACCTGCAGAGCAGGCTTGGAAGCCTGTCTGTTTATAGTGCTGCCAGCAGCCTGGACCTCTAGGTACACTGTGTCTGGAGGAGAGGCTGGTGAGAGCAAGCAAGCATCCGTGCTATGTACATAACCTGTCATCTTAGAACTCGGTGTCCTGTGCTCAGAGTGAGGGAGAGGGACACATCAGAACCACAGCCTTGGGGCTGAGGACATGCCACAGGTGTGGCCAGGCCCTAGTCTGAAGGGTCTAAGAGGAGTCTGGGCCATCGCTTCCTAGGGCTGCTGATGGTAGCAGGTCAGACCCCACACTCCAAGGTCTCTGAGGCCCCTGACTTGGATATGACCTCAGCCCTGCTTGCTGAGTCAAAGCCTTCACACCTCAGGGGCCACCAAATGGCCATGCAGAGAAGCCACCCCAGCAAAGTTCCTGCTGGCTCACCCACCCAGTGACAGACAGGGAAACCCTTGCCAGAAGCCAAACAGGCTCAGCCTGCCTGTCCAGAGCCAAGGAGACAACTGCTGCCTGGCCTTCTTGGTCTGAGAGCCATCTTGTGTCCACACCAGTGTCCGCCCTATGCCTGTGGCCAGCCTGCTCCCTGGTGGAGAGTGGCCATGAAGAAACCTCAGAAATGGATCAGTGCTGGATCCAAACCCTGTCACCTTGCAGATGTCTTCCTCCTGAGGCGGGGCACACATACTTAGACAGAAACTGATCAGAACCCTCACCCTCAGGTCCTGGTGGCTGCTCACATCCTACATCTTTAGGAAGAATCCACGTCCATTTCCTGAGGCCCCTGTCCTCACCCCAGACTCTCATGTGTCACTCTGCTCTGCTGAGTCTTTTTCCCACATGCCCCCACTGTGTCCCAGGATCTCCCAGCCACTTAGACTGGGGTCCTGGGAAGGTTTAGAAGCTCCTCCACCAGTGACAGGAATGGCCTGAGAGGCTGCAGAACTGGAAAATTCTCTAGAGGTAGCCTGCTCATGGCTCTGGGGCTAGGAGGGATCATGGGACTAAAGGGCAGAACTCCTCTTAGCTGCTTGACAGTTGATGTGACCCTTCCTCTCCCTGCCTAAGTCAGGTCTAGGAGGTGCTCCTGACTCATCCATCACTCCATATAGAGCAGTCTTGGAAAGGAGAGTAGACCAGGGCTTGAGAAGGCCACCTACTGAAGCCAAGCAAGCACCCAGGAGGGCGAGAGACCTTGGCCTGAATGCCCAGTGTACCAAATCCAACTCTAAGCTGCCAAGGAGCTAGGGTGGGAAGCACCTGCTTGCAGAGCCTGAAACAGAGGCTGTGGCCCCAGTGGGCTGTGTAGAAGGGAGAAGTTTCACTTTGGCCGGACCTGTTGTAGGCCTGGGCACCTGAACCCCGGACGGTCACTGAAGCAGTCACTGATGGCCATCTCCAAGTATTTCCCATAGCCTTGCCGCTGTGCCCAGAGACCTCCTTAAGAGAAAAGTCCTAGGGTCCCGTATGGTAGATAGTACAGGCCTGTAATCCCAGCCCTTGGGGGGTGGTCAGCAGAAAGACCAGGAATCCTTGGGCTGGGCATGGCAGTCATTCAGGAGGCAGAGGCCAGTAGGCAGATCTCTGTGAGTTTGAGGCTAGCTTGGTCTACATAGTACGTTCCAAGTCAACCAAAGACCCATCTCAACGGGCGGTGGTGGCACACACCTTTAATCCCAGCACTCAGGAGGTAGAGCCAGTAGGCCAGTAGGCAGATCTCTGTGAGTTCGAGGCCAGCCTGGTGTACAGAGCAAGATCCAGGACAGGCACCAAAACTACACAGAGAAACCCTGTCTCGAAAAACCAAAATAAATAAATAAATAAATAAATAAATAAATAAATAAATAAATAAATAAATAAAAGAAAGAAAAAAGGAATAAAAAAATATAGATCGGGAATCCAAGTCCCAAATTCTTTACTTAGCAAGTCTGAGGCCAGCCTGAGCTACATAAGAGCCTGTCTCAAAAATAAACAAAGAGGGAGGTCCTGACCTGGTCCGTAGTGGACTTCTTGCATGTGAAGGTCCCAGATTCAATTCCCAGCACAAAAACAAAACAATAATAAAAAAGGAAGGTTCTTACTCAGGGTAATGCCCGACCAGAAGCTTCATCGAGGGAAGGTCTCCTTTGGCTGCGGCGTAGTGAATAGGCAGGGCACCTGTGTCTGTGCCGATGGCAGAGTCCGCACCACCGTGATGCAGAAGCCAATCCACCACCTCTGGGTGGCCAAAGCGGGCAGCCAGATGCAGGACTGTGGCACCAGAATTATCTTTTTCCTGTGGGCAAGAGAGCTAGTTAAAACGCTGTAGTCTGAACCTGTCCTTGTCAGACGCTCAGTCCACTGCCAGTCTCCTCCAGGAGGGGGCGGGGCCGAAAGTCCATGTGCTTACCCTTCCTTGAGGGGATGGCTGTACCTAGTTTAGCACGCTTTGGAGGTGAAATAGATCCTAGGAATTTGAATCTGCTTCTATCCTTAGGCAATTCCTGGCTGGCTTTGACCCTCGGGTCATAGGCAGCAACAACATGTAGGACTCTTGGAGGCCTTCAGGGCATGATGGAGAGTTGCCAGTACACAAGAGACTCCCAAAACATGGCACCCTATGTCATAGCAGGAGTTATGCACAGCTCTGACACCTGGGAAACACGTGAGCGAATGACTACATTGCTGGGCTGAGTGAGACGGGGAGGAACGGTAGCTGAGTCTCTCCCAGGCTGGCATTAGGATTCCCCCTGCCTCCAACCCTTGTTCCTCCTCTTCCTCATTCCCAAGTGTCCCTTGGGAGGTACAGAGCCTTCCATTTTGGTACACCTCCAATAACCCAACCCCCACACAAGAAGCTGCCTTCCTGTGGACTCCCCTGCACACAGCTTCAGGAACAAGCTGTGTCCTTGCCCTGTGGAGGAGGAGGTTACTGGGCACTGGTGGGCGGGGCCTGGGACAGCCAGTCAATAGTGTAGGTGTGTACTAGTGGCAGGCTCTTTGAGAGGCTAGGTTTTTAGGTAAAACCCCTGCAGACACCCTCTGGGCCCAGAACTGCTCCTCACATATACCTTTTATGTCTCTCTTTGGAGGAGGGGCTGAGGGGTTGGTTGTTCATGGGGAAGGAGAGACCTACTGAGACTCCAGATGTCCCAACTGAGGCTGCTGCATTTGAGAGTAGGTGCTGTTCTGGAAGTTGACAACATGTCAACATCAAGCACACAGACACTAGAGAAAGGGCGGAGCAGCTGTGAGAGGTCACTGGGAAGTGAGCTCTCTCCTCTCCTGCAGGGAGAGGGTACCACAGAGACACATGTGGCCAAGACCCAGAGACCCTGAGGTAGGTGAATCTCAGGAGGAAGATCTCAGAGCCTCCTGAAAGAAGAAAAAGATACAAGAGACCAGCATGTCATCAGTCAGGCTGTGGAGGTGGGGAGGATCATGGGACAGAAAGCAAATGGCCCATAAGGGACTAAGGACGATACCAGAGTTCCCTACTGCATATTGTAGGTGTGTACAGGCTTGTTTAGTCTGTCCCCCTGAGGTCAGGCATGGGCTGCCTAGAGGTGGCCTAAGTAGGACCACCATGATGAAAGTCTGGAACCTCAGCTCTTGAGAAAGGCCTTCCCTCTCCACTGGTCTTGGGGATATGGGCCTGAGGCTTTAGGACATCTTCATAGCTCAGGGCTTCTGGATAATGATGGCAATATGAAGTCAATGGCCTGTGTTCAAGGTACCACCAGCTGGGTAGACCCTGGGAGCCTTGTGTGCTGGGGCCACATCCTAAGTTGTTTATCTCTGGGCCGGACAGGACCAGAGATCGAGGTCATCCCCCCACTTCTGCCCCCAGCTTCCTGGGGGTATAAGACAAGAGATATGATAAGCTGGCACAAGGTTGCTTGTTCCTTCCACCTCCTCTGAGTGATAAGGGAGGCTTCCGGCCAGTGCTGGACATGGAATCAGGGAGGCAGGCACCTCCCAAGAGAGGGAGGCATGAACCATGTGGCTGTGGGCCACATGGCCAGGAACTCCTGATAACAAGGCCAGGAGATAAGAGAAGGAAAGAATCTCTCAGAAAGATGGGAAGGTGGGGCTTGCCCTCGGAAGACAGGAGGTGGGAGCGATATGAATTTTGCTAGGCCCCTGCAGACCAGATTGGAGTTGGCTCGTACCAACTCCATCATCACCCGTTGATGCTCAGTTAACCCAGTGGTCTGTGGGGTTTTTGTTGTTTGGCTGACTGGTTTTGGTTTTTGAGACAGGGTCTCACTCTGTAGCCCAGGCTGACTTCAACTCACAGCAATCCCCCTGCCTCAGTTTCCCAAGTGGCATGATTACAGATGTGAGCCACTCAGTGGTCTCTCTCAGCTGTAGATCAGATGTGCTCCCACTTCCGTTGGCTGCTCAGGCAACCAGAATGTCATCCCGATACCTTCCCTCAGGCTAGGAGACCCTGTAGGCCCGGCCTGGCGGCCTCCAATCCCCTCCGCTCTCCATCACTCTGCTTTCCATAGCCTACCTCCAGCACAAGAATGTGGACACCTCGGGGCATTTCACTTCTTGTTCTCTGTACTGAGGACTCTCTGATCCACTCACCCCCAGGCACACAGATTCACATTGGGCTGAGAAGTGACTTAGAGTTGGAAGGCCCAAAGTTGCCGATGTCCTTGGAGACCTCCCCACCACAGGTCCCCTACCTTTGTCCCTGACTTAGTGGTGTCTGCATCTTGGCCCGGGGTGAGTTGTGAGACCTTGTGCACTCTCCCTCCAGACCTGAGCCTGGAGGACACCGGCTTCTAATTTGACAGCCAGGGCTCATCCCTAAGCCCCCACCCCCACTCCTGCCTTCCTCCAAGCTGCTCGCCCTAGGAGATACCAGTCCCAACTGAGTCCGGGATCTACCCAAGTCCTCAATCTCAGGAACCCACCTTATCTAAAGGCGTCTGGAAGGAGAGGCCGGCAGGACTCAGCCGAGCCAAGACCGAGCCACAGGAGGACTGGCGTCCTCTCCGGGCCCAAACCCTTTCTTGGGGTGGACTCACCTGCACTCTGCAGCCGCCCTGTGTGAGCAGCCACTTCAGGCAGGAGAGGTAGCCTGTGGCGGCGGCGTCGTGGGCTGGTGTGGCGCCGTTGTGCGCGCGGGCCACGGCCGGGAGGCCAGCCTCCTCCACCAGGTAGCGGAGACAGTGAAGTTTGCCAGATCGGGCCGCATGGTGCACTGGCAGGGCGTCTAGCGGGTCGCGCAGAGAAGGCCCCAGCAGCCCGGCGGCATGCAGGTGCTTCAGCACGTCCAGGTCGCCCTGCCGTGCCGCTTGCAGCGCCTGCTCCAGAGCCATGGTGCCGCCCTCGGCGACCCGGCGCTCAGTGGGTTCCCCGGGGCCTCATGCAGGTGGCTTCAGGCTTCAGGGGTAGCCCTGCGGCCCAGCCGTTGGAGGAGTGTGAACCCCGGAGGCAGAGTGGCTGCCCACCGGCTCTGGCTCTGCGATCCCTGGGACTCAACTCCGTCTCGGCAGCGCTCTGGGGCGGGGACCCCGAGAGTGCCCCGCTTAAGCCTGGGACCCGCCCCCGCCACGCCTCCTCTCTGCCCCGCCTCCCCGGCTCTGAGCCGTCCCCCAGCCCCGGCCGGTGACAAGGCTTGGTGTGCACACAAGTTCCTTTTCTGATTTGCTGCACATAGAAATTGAGTAGGATTCTAGTGCCACCCAGACACTGACCCGTTGACTCAGGTGCCCAGTGACCACTATGTGTTGTTTCGGGTGCTGGGGACACAAGCCAGCAACTGATGGCAGTTACAAGGAGCTACAAATGTCACTAGAACCTGGCAAGTGGGAGAAAGGAAATAGTTTGTCATGGTCATCAAGAAGGCGCCTGGTGCTGGATCTGGTTGGTAAGAAGGGACGTTCAAAGCCAGGGAACTGGACGCCACTGCCCAGAAACGTAAAAAGTCCCATCAAATGCAGAATGCCGAGTGCCCAGTGCTCAGGATGCCAAGGTCCCTCTTGAGTTTAGACCCAAGAACAAGAAGGGAGACAGGAGCCGGGCGGTGGTGGCGCACGCCTTTAATCCCAGCACTCGGGAGGCAGAGCCAGGCAGATCTCTGTGAGTTCGAGGCCAGCCTGGCCTACCAAGTGAGTTCCAGGAAAGGCGCAAAGCTACACAGAGAAACCCTGTCTTGAAGAAAAAAAAAAAAAAAAAAAAGAAGGGAGACAGGAGAAGGCAGAAAGGGAAAGACAGAAGGGGGCCAGCAAAATGAACGGGTAAAGGGGCTTGCTGCCAAAGCTGACAACCCAAGTTCGATCCTAGGGACCCACATGGTGGAAGGACAGAACCTTCTCCCACAAGCTGTCATTTGACCCCACATGCACACTGTAGCAATGACCCCCAAATAAATAAATACAATGATTGAAAAAACAAAACAACCCCCCAAACCGTAGGATCTATTTCTTAAGTGAAAGGAAAGAAGGACAAGCGTCGAAGCCAGGCCAGGTGTGAGTTTGAAGCCAGCCTGGTTTACAGAGCAAGATCCAGGACAGGCACCAAAACTACACAGAGAAACCTGTCTCGAAAAACCAAAAGGAGAGAGAGAGAGAGAGAGAGAGAGAGAGAGAGAGAGAGAGAAAGAGAGAGAGAGAGAGAGAGAGAGAGAGAGGGAGTCGAGGTGTTTTAGAACAGGATGCTGCCGATTCTGATTACCCAGACTGACTGGGTGGGGGATGGGAGAGGGCCATGGACTTGAAGGCCTGGGGCTACCAAACCAAGAGACCAGAAATTAAGGATGTAAGGGCTGGTGGGTAGATGCTCCAGTGCCTTTGTCCAAAGAGACGGTATCACCACGTGAACAAGGACACTGGGAAGTGCTTGAGGGTCCAGGCAGGTAAGCACAAACCACCCTACGGGCCATGGCTGGAAACAGGTCACAGGAACTGGGGGAGGCAAGGTCTGCGGGACCGGAGCAAAGGCTCCAGGAGGGAATATGCAGGCTGTGGGAGCACAGCTAGCCTATCGGGCAACCTTGAAACAGCTTGCGTTCTTCCTCTTCTTCCCCCACGCACAGCGGAGGTCTGTCGGAAACCAGTCCCATTCCCGGCCGATGTTTCAGTCAGTGCCGAACTCCTACCAGCCAGGGAGGTGCTGGAAATGTAGAAGTTGTTTCCAGAACGCAGAATCCTGGAGTTAATCTCCTGGGCAGTCTCAGATACCATTTCCGTTTTCACCACACGGTGGCGCCATGCACAGTGCGCTCAAATTTCGGGGTGCACTCAAATGAGTTTCCAACCACTTCTGCCCATGTCCGCCTAGCTGGTGAGGCCTCATTCCACCATAAGACCTGCTGTTACTTTCCAGATTCCTTACTGTGTCATAGCTATGCCTGAAGCTATATCCAGACAGGCAGGGGCCCCCAAAGGGCAGGAGTATCCAGACAGGCAGGGGCCCCCAAAGGGCAGGAGTATCCAGACAGGCAGGGGCCCCCAAAGGGCAGGAGTATCCAAACTAAGATGGCTGGACTCGGCTTTCACTCCTCTGTGCCTCCTTCGTGCCTCCTTCGTGACTCCTTCGTGACAAAGCTCCTGCAGTCCTTCCACCCCGTGAGGTCGCTGACTTGACCCTGGACACCATTGCTTCTGAGTCATTCCCAAACTCAGCAGAACTCAGCCAGTGACACGCACACAAAGCCACGTGTTAATACATACCCTTGCTGACCAACACTCAGACTGGGAGCCAGGGCTTTTCAGCTGTGCCTGTCTGTCTGTCTGTCTGTCTGTCCTATCTGGGCTCTTCCACTCCACTGAATCCTCTCCAGCAGTTTTTGTTTGTTTGTTTCTTTTTTCTTTTTTTTTTTTAGATTTATCTATTTATTCATTATGTATACAGTGTTCTGCCTGTATGTACGCCTGCAGGCCAGAAGAGGGCACCAGATCTCATTATAGATGGTTGCTGGGAACTGAACTGAGGACCTCTGGAAGGGCAGCCTTTGCTCCTAACCTCTGAGCCATCTCTCCAGCCCTTCCCCACCAGTTTTAAAGAGCCCCATCAGTGATGTCCCAAGTATAGAGCCCTTACCACTAACCAGGCATGGTGTGATGCTCTTCATTAAAATTGTTAATTTTTTTTTGTTTTTTTCCAGACAGGGTTTCTCTGTGTAGTTTTGGTGCCTTTCCTGGATCTTGCACTGTAGACCAGGCTGGCCTCGAACTCACAGAGATCCGCCTGGCTCTGCCTTCCCAGTACTGGGATTAAAGGTGTGAATGACCATCACCCAGCTTAAAATTGTTAATCCTTACAGGAGGGGTTTTTTGTTGTTGTTGTTGTTTTGTTTTGTTTCGGAGGCTGTTTTTTTTTTTTTTTTCTTTTCGAGACAGGGTTTCTCTGTGTAGCTTTGCGCCTTTTTCTGGAACTCACTTGGTAGCCCAGGCTGGCCTCGAACTCACAGAGATCCGCCTGGCTCTGCCTCCCGAGTGCTGGGATTAAAGGCGTGCGCCACCACCGCCCGGCGGAGGCTGCTTTTGAACTTGCTGTTCCTCCCAGGCTGGCCTTGAGCTCCTGAATCTCATTTCTTCTTTGTGATGCTAGGATTACAGGTATGAGCCACCACAAGTGGTTCAGAAAGGGATTCAACTCTCATTTTATAGATGTGGAAACAGAGGCATGAGGAGTCTGTATTTATTCGTGTGTGTGTGTGTGTGTGTGTGTGTGTGTGTGTGTGTGTGTGTGTGTTGGTTCCAAAGTGTGTGGAATGTATGTGGGGGTCAAAGGACAACCTACAGGAAGTGGTTCTCTCCTCTCACCATGTGCATCCTGGGAGCAAACTCAGGTCATCAGGTTAGCAGCTGGTGCCCTTACCCATTGAGGCATTTCACAGTCTTTGTTTTTTAAAGCCTGGGGTGACACAGATGGGAAGCGGCAACTCAGACTGTCCAGCTGTGCTTTCTCTCTGTGCATCTCAGGATGGATTCCCTCTCCCCACAGTTCCCCTCTGGCTGCCCTAGGGGCTCCATCCTCTGAAGGCCTCTTCTCATCCCTCTGCTGGGTAAAAATCAACCCTCAGGCTTCTCTCCCAGCCAAAGACTAGCACATGTCTCAATACCCCACACAGGACAGGGAGAGAGTGTGTCTCCATGGCACTGTAGGTTGTCCCAGAGAACCTGAGCATCACTCTCTGAACACCCCAAGTTCTGCTTCTAAAGGACCCCATCTTCCAAATCTTTTTCTTCTTAGAGTCTTTTGGTTGAAGGGAGAGGTGCATCGCCTGGTTAAACTCCTTTACAGTGGGGGTGGGGGAGAGACACCACTGTAAAGTTGAGGTAAGTGGTATAGCAAAGGGAATTTGCTTCTCTGTCATCGGGTCTTCAAATAGTGGTCTCCAGCCCTGGAAAGGGATGTTCCTACCCTTCACCCTAGGGGCGAGTATCAGTCTCTCTCCAGGAATTTGGTCAGTGTAGGGTGAGCTTGGGGACACTGAACCAAATGAACCAGCAGGGGAAGGGACTCCACACTGTCCTTTTTATCTTTTTCATTTCTTATATTTTGTTTTTTTTGAGGTTTATCTTATTTATTATGTATACAGTGTTCTGTCTGTCTGTGTGCCTGCCTGCCAGAAGAGGGCATCAGATCTCTTTATGGTTGTGAACCACCATGTGGTTCCTGGAAATTGAACTCAGGACCTCTGGAAGAGCCGCTAGTGCTCTTAAGCTGTGAGTCATCTCTCCAGCCATATATATGAGACACGGTTTCTATGTGTTTCCCTGGCTGTGGTTGATCTGGAACTCACTGTGTAGACCAGGCTGGCCTCAGACTCAGAGATCTGCCTACCTCTGCCTTCAAGTGCTGGGATTAAAGGCATGTGCCACCACTGCCCTGCCACAAAGTCCTTTTTTAAAAAGAGTTTTTAACTTTTTTTTCAACTCTGTGTGTGTGTGTGTGTGTGTGTGTGTGTGTGTGTGTATGTGTCCATGTGTAGGTTTGTGCATATGACTGCTATGCCTGAGAAGTCCAGAAGAGGGCATTAGATGCCCCAGAACTGGAGTTACAGATAGTTGTGAACCATCTGTCATGGGTGCTGGGAACCAAACTTGGGTCCTCTGCGAGAGCAGTGCTTACTCTTAACCACTAAGCCCTACAAAGTCCTGAAGTCTAAGCGCTCTCTCTCCCTCTCCCTCTCTCTCTCTCTCTCTCTCTCTCTCTCTCTCTCTCTCTCTCTCTCGTTTTTGAAACAGGGTTTCTCTGTGTAGCCTTGGCTGTCCTGGAACTCGCTCTGTATACCAGGCTGTTCTTGAACTCACAGAGATCCACCTGACACCACCACCCGGCCCGTTTTAAGCTCTTAAAGAATAATTAATGACTGAATGTGGTGGTACACGTCTTTAGTCCCAGTACTCGGAAGGCAGAAGCAGGCTGATCTTTGAGTTCGAAGCCAGTCCGGTCTACATAGTGAGTGAGGGGCTAGCTCATAGGCATGCTAGACTAGCCTGTGGGAGAGAACCAGAGAATCAGACATCTCAAGGCCTGCTAGGACAAATCCTCATAATTAGGACTGTTGGGTTGATGGATGTGAAGAAATAATGGTCTGAGCTGGTACAAAGTAACCCCTTGGTGGTGGTCGTGGACCCTTGTATGCCATAGATAGAAATGGGAGGGCTGAGCTTTCCTGCCCAGGCTGCCCTGGGTCCCCTTCCTGGTGCACTATCGTTTTCGAATGCCTGCTGTGGGAGCGCTTCCAGGGATTTGGGGCTAGCGAAAGGAATGGGGCTCAAAGGCAGGAACGAGGGGTCCTTCCAGTACCCTGGACAGAGCCTACCCAGGCTCGGCCCCACAGAGCGCCTCCTACTGGCTCTCTCTGTGCGGGCCTCGCTTTCCGTGTCCGAGACTTCCCCAAAGCTGCAACAGGGTCCGAGGAGCCGGCCGTTGCCCCGCCAGCCGACCCAGGGAGGGGAGCCCGCAGCAGATGGGCGGGGGACGCCTGCCAGTTTGCGCAGCAACGGCCACGCGTTGTGGAGGCGTGTCTGGGCCCGCTGGGGCCGAGTGGAGCCGCCGGGGCACACACCCGGACCGCCCCCCTCGCCTGTCATGTGACCTCCGCTGTCCCACAGGTGGAATCCGGAGCCCAGAGCCGGTTGAATTGAAAATGAACTCCAAAGATCCTGGGTTGCCTCTTCTTGGGGAGTGGAGCTCAGGTTTCCTTTTCACAACCTAGGGCCAGGGAACCAGGTGATTTTTAAGTCAGTGGGGTGCCCTAAATCCTATGGAGTGTTTAGCGCTAGGTGTCCAGTGACCTCAGTCCTGGTTCTGGCAGCCAGGCCAGAGAAAGAGTGGATCTTGCTAGACTGGTTTGCACGTCCAGCTCGGAGCCGATGGTGGAGCGAATCTCTCCTTTTAACCCTTGTTGGACCTCCCTGAGGTTCGGGCTCCGTAGATCTGCTAGAGCCCTTGCGGCCCAGGGAGGGGCGCGTAGCCCGGTGGGCGTGAATGAAGCCACAGAGTGCTGGAGAGGAGTCAAGGCCTGGCCCCACCCACCCTTCCTTCCTGTCCGGGGGTCAGCGCCCACACGTCGCGCGACCCCACCACAGATGGGACTCTAAGGCCAGAATGGCATCTCTGGGGGACAACACTGGCTCGTCCTCTCCAGCCCCACCCTGTGCAGGGACGAAGGCGGGAGGTGGGAGTGGCGGCTGGCGGGACTCCGAGGGGCGGGGCGGAGCAGGGACACTGCCTCCTTAAAGCCCTGCCGCTGGCTGGGCGCGCACTTCTTTGGCGCGAGCTTGGGCTAGGCTTTGAACTTGGTTCCTGGCTTCGTTCTCTGCTCTGCCTTGCTACAGGGGCAAGGATCCTCCACCCCGAGGTACTGAACCCTGTGAGCTCTTCGCTTTCCCTCCGAGCATGAGACTGCCTGGAAGAGTAGGGGACGCGGCGGAGCTGCGCAAGGTAGGAGCGGGGGATAGGGACTCGTGGTGTGTCGGGGTGGGCCATCGCGACCCTCCTAACTGCGGCCTCTGCGCCCATTCTCTTTCCGACAGAGCTTGAAGCCGCTGCTGGAGAAGCGCCGGCGCGCACGGATCAACCAGAGCCTGAGCCAGCTTAAGGGGCTGGTATTGCCGTTGCTGGGTGCGGAGGTGTGTGTCTGGGAGCTCTGAAAACCGAGGTGGAGAGTCCTGGGGCACCCAGTGAGGCGGGTGGGCCAGCATGGTCCCGGGGATCCGTGGGGATCCGAAGACCTCCTGGTGGGATCTAAGAGGTGGAGTGGACCGCGCGACTGGCGAGCACCTGGGTGCAAGAGCGAGGTGCCCAGCTGCCCGGTTTGTTATGGGGTGTCTCTCTTGTCTGGTCTGGCGCAGACTTCCCGTTATTCGAAGCTGGAGAAGGCGGACATCCTGGAAATGACCGTGCGCTTCCTGCAGGAGCAACCTGCATCCCCTTACTCCACTGCAGTGTCGGGTGAGTGACCAAGCTCCCCGCTCCTCAAGTGCCTGGCAGTTTGCACGGTGCTCAGCACCTGAGCCTCACGTTCCTCTCTGTCCACAGGGCCCTTGGATAGCTACCTCGAGGGTTACCGAGCCTGTCTGGCGCGCCTGGCCCGCGTGCTGCCCGCCTGCAGCATCCTGGAGCCGGCTGTGCGGGCGCGCCTGCTGGAGCACCTGCAGCAGAGGACTGTCAGTGGTGGCCCGCCCTCACAGACGCCAACACCCGCCCCTGCTCCAGCTCCCTCTCCGCAGGTGCCTCCTCCCGGCAGCCCTGGCCTATGGCGGCCCTGGTAGAGTCCTGGATGTTCCAGGTCAGGGGCCTGGATGGGCTAGCTGACCAAGGAAGTTCTCGGTGGTGACGGCATCTCCTTCACTTTGAGAACAGTCTAGCATCAGCACCCCAGCAAGAATCTGATGCTTGTGACCTATCTGCATAATGAAGACCTCAAGGGCTTCGGCTGGAGGGAAAAGAGAGTTTCTGGGCAGGGAGAGAAAGAACAAATAAATGTCTGCAGGGTGAGGAAGAAGCCCAGGCTTGGACTCAATGGTTCTGGCACTGGGCCAGGCAAAGCTGCCTCATCAGGGACACACCTGCCCTAGTGTGGGCAGTAGACCGAGCTCTGGCCTTAGAGTTCACCGGGCCACCTGCTCTGATGGGTCGCTGCGTTCCCAGCCACACCTGGATATACTTCCAGCTCAGATGGGCTTGTGAACCTCCCCATAAACAGAACATTGACCTGCAAAGCACTGAGCAGGGAAAAGGGACACCTAGGGCTTGGCAGTCACCTCCTCCATCCTAGGCTTCCCTTCCCAGTGATCTCTACTGCAGGTGGTGAGGACTTCCTAATTTAACCCCCCTCAAGCATTATTTCTCCCACACAGCAGGCCCGTGGTCTTCAGAAGTGAGGAAAGGGTGAGACAAGTGTGAGGCTTCCCTGTGGCTTTAAGGAAGCTGGTGGCTTTGGAGGAATGGAACCCAGCACAGACTGCAGAGCTCAAGCCTCGGAACGGCAGGGACCCAGGAGGTAGCAGCAGGTGAAGGAACGTGAACCAGCTTGCCTGTTTTGTTTGTTAGTTAAACCACTCCCTGAACCCAGGCAGTTTGCCTACTAGAAGCAACCTCTTCAGAAGTTATTTCTCCCAAATGGAAGCAGGAAGCCTATGAAGACTCAGGGAAGAGGCTTCAGATCCCAGGAGTGGGTGCTCCAGAGAAAGTAGGAGAATTTGAACCATGGTCATTCCAAGTCCATGGGGATTTGCTGAGCACTGCAGCGAGCCTGCTTCTCCTTCTGCCTGTGCTGGGGACAAGGACACTAAAGCCAAGAAGACTGACCAGGGAAGGGGCAGTCACTGATCTGCCTTGAGCATCTGTGGTAAATCTGGGCACTGATTTGGGTGGCAGGAGGTCGGGAAGTCGGAGGCATTCTTAAAAAAGAAAGAAAGAAAATCAACGTGAAGATGGCAGGGGCTCCCAGCAGGGCGGTGCTGGGCCTGCCTGCCTAGACTAATTCTGAGCAGCAGGCTGGACAGAGTACACCTGTGTGTCTGTGAGGCCCTGGGCACACAATGGTGCTCAATAAACACGGTGGATTAAAGGGTTTGATGTGGCTGACTCACACTGGATAAACTTTGGACAGCTGGCTTTTGCTCTGACCACCACTCCATGTTCCTATCACAGTGGTTCTCAATCTTCCTAATGCTGTGACCTTTAATACAGCTCCCCATGTGTGGTGACCCCCAACCCTAAAATTATTTTCGTTCCTACTTCATAACTGTAATTTGGCTACTGTTATGAACTGTAATGTAAATATCTGTGTTTTCTGATGGTCTTAGGTGGCCCCTGTGAAAGGATCATTCAACCCCCAAAGGGGTTGTGACCCACAGGTTGAGAACTGCTGTCCTAGGTTCACCAGATGTTTGTCCCACCAGGGCTCGTGTGCAGTCTGTTTTCTTGTTCTTAGTGTAGCCCGTAGAGGCAAAAGAAAACGCAACCTTGGCCCGAGCTCATCAGATAGGCTCTGGGCTTCTCCTTGGATCTAAAGGGACAAGGAGATCTATCTGTCGCCACACATAAGAACTCTCAACACTGGTTTGTTTATACAGTGAGTCCCACTCCATCTTTCCCCATGGAGTGAGGCTCTGTCTCAAAGATCCAAAACCAAGGGCAGCAGCAGGAAACAAAACAAAACAAAATCCCTAAAAACCTCAAAACGAGCAGGCACAGTGGTACAAACCTATAATCCAACACTGGGAGGAAATGAGAGTATCGAGTTCAAGGCTAGCCAGGGCTACCACAGCATGACCCACCTCAAAAAAGAAAACAAAACGCTCTCAACACGGATGCTTTATTTTATTGAGATTCACAGTTATCCTCCTGCCTCTACTTCCTGAGTGCTAGGATTAAAGGTGTGCGCCACCACCCCAGTTTATATTTATTTTTGTTGATTTATTCATTTTATGTGTGTGGGTGTTTTGCTTGCCCGACATGGGTGCCTGGTGTCTGAGGAAGTCAGAAGAAGGCTTCAGATCCCCTGGAACTGGATACAAGTGGTCGTGAACCACCACGTGGGTGCTGGGAATCAAACTCCAGCCTCTGCAAGAGCAACAAGTGCTCTTAACTGCTGAGCCGTCTCTCCAGACCCCCATTTTTATTTTCTGAAAGATGATCTCACTATGTAGTCCTGGCCTGTAACTCACAGAGATCCACCTACCTCTGCCTCTCTAGAGTGCTGGGATTAAAGGTGTGCACCACTCCTCCTGGTCCTCCACACAGGTTTAAACTCTGTGGGAACTGATGGACCAGAGGCCTCCTTTTAACCTCTACTTCCTGCTTCTGAATGTCCATCTTGCTTTCTAGTTCCATGACGTGTATCGACCTGGCCTCAAGTTATTAGGCGAGCAGCTATGGAGTGGTGTGTGTACGGGTAACTGGTGACTCATGGGGTCAGGTGCTCTGGAGAACCCGGGCCCTGGCATGCCCAGGTGGGTGAGGTCCTCAGCCTGAGGCAAGAAGTCAGTTTCTCAGTGGAATGTGCTGGAAGACATGGAGGGTTTAGGCTGGTGTTCCCAGCTGGGCTGGGGAAACAGGATACCCTCCTCCTCCTCCTCCAGAAGATGCTGTGACTCCCCTTCCTGGCAGCTCCTTCACTGTACCCAGAGACCTGTCTGTGGTGGTCCAAGGTGAGCAGGGCTGTGGCTCTTTCAGTGTAAAGAGGTTGCTTCAGAGAGGCACTTGTGTGTGAGTGTGAGTATGCACATGTATGTACATGTGGAGGTTGAGGGTCACTCCTCAGGTGCCTTTACCTTTTGGTTGAGATAAGGTCTCTTATTGGAACTTTTCCAAGTGGGTTAGACTAGCCAGCTGCCAGGAATCCACACTCTTTTCCATCTGGCTGTGATTATAAGTGCCTGCTATGGATCACAGCCAAGCAGACATTTCATGACCCTAAACAAATCCATAGCTGACCAAGAGCCTTTCAGATGCCTGTTCTGAGCATGTGGCTGCATGCTGAATCTGACTAGACATCTCGCCAGCACGAGAAAAGGTCCCTAATGTCTCTCGTAAGTCCAGTGGCAGAGATGAGTTTGACTCCAGGGTACTGAGCTGCCTGGGACCCCACTTTTGCTGAAATGCACACTTCTGAGGATACCCAGGCCTTGCACAGAGCCTCACTTGCCCCCCTGGCACCAGGTAGTGAGAAGAGGTGGTATCTGCCTTCCGTATGCATGAGGGTAAAGACTATTTGCTGTGGATGAAGCCTCTCCTGCAGTATTTGAATTGCTCTACTGTAGCTAGAGTTTTCCTGCCTGGCCTACGGTCAGGGCAAATCTCTCTCACCCGCCAGTCCCACAGCCACTCAGACCGGACCAAGTAAACACAGAGACTTATATTGGTTACAAACTGTATGGCCGTGGCAGGCTTCTTGCTAACTGTTCTTACAGCTTAAATTAATCCATTTCCATAAATCTATACCTTGCCACATGGCTCGTGGCTTACCGGGATCTTCACATGCGGCTTGTCATGGTGGCGGCTGGCAGTGTCTCCCCCACCCAGCTTCCTGTTCTCTCAATTCTCCTCTCTGTTAGTCCCGCCTATACTTCCTGCCTGGCCACTGGCCAATCAGTGATTTATTTATTGACCAATCAGCAACACATTTGACATACAGACCATCCCACAGCACTCTACCCCACCTATGAATTGATGCCGCACCAGGGAGATGCCACTGGTTCGCTTGGGATGAGCAGAATGAACAGAATTTGCAGGAACACCTGGAAGAATCTGGGCCCTGTAGAATCCCGCTAAGCCCTCTCTGTGCTGTGGGGTAAATGGGCTTGCAACGGAGGCTATTGAGGTTGGACCCAGTACCCAGGCAGCCCTAAAGAGCCAGGTTTAACCACTCATCCTCAAGCCAAATAAAGGGACAACCAGCTCACTAAGGAAAGGCTTTTGCACGCAAGACTGGTAACTGAGTTCGATCCTCAGATCTCATGTAAAAGTGAACAGAGAGAACCAACTCCACAAAGTTGTCCTCTGACCTCCACATGCAGTCCATGGACACCTGCACTCTCCACATAATAATAACAACCACCACAACAATGGTAATAACATTAAAATAGACAAATAGTGCATACCTTTAATCCCAGCACTTGGGAGGCAGAGGCAGGCGGATCTCTGTGAGTTTGAGGCCAGCCTGGTCTACAAAGTGAGTTCTAGGACAGCCAGGACTACACAGAGAAACCCTGTCTCAGAAAGAGAGAGAGAGAGAGAGAGAGAGAGAGAGAGAGAGAGAGAGAGAGAGAGAGAGATGAGCAGTGTGGACACACTGGGAGAAGCAAAGCAAACCAGTGACTTGCGGTAGTCCATCTTCCAGGTCATAACATGAGGGGAGACAAGAGGTGTGTGAACTGCCAGGCGGTGGTGGCGCGCGCCTTTAATCCCAGCACTCGGGAGGCAGAGCCAGGTGGATCTCTGTGAGTTCAAGGCCAGCCTGGTCTACAGAGCGAGATCCAGGACAGGGACCTAGGTGTGGGCCCACCCCATCATAGTCTCAGCCCCTGTCTCTCCAGTAAGGTGGTCTGGTGTTGTCAGAACTGTGTGGAATCGTCTGGCTGGCACCAGGCTTCAGCCCTTTCTGCCTTCCAGGCTCAGCATGAGATGACTGGGGAAATTCTAATTCACTGGGTCCATTGTTCAATAGCCGGAGAGCTAAGGGGTGTCTGTTCACAATTTCTGCCCTAGGAGGTAAAGTCTCAGGCAGTTTTGCCCAAGCACACACAACTTGTACGCCATCTCGATTCCGATTATTTTTAACCTTTTGCATATTTACTTTTCAGAGCATGTCAGATGGTTTGAATTGTTGCAGAGAACAGCTGGCCCAGCCTATGGCCTTCTTTCCCCAAGCCTTAATTCCAGTGCGGGCAGCCGACATGTGTGGCATCCTCTGCCTGCACATCTCTGGGCTGTGCCTGCCTCTCTGAGAGCTGCCTGGGCATGAGATATCTGGGAGAAGGCAGCCACCTACCGAGGCTTCCCAGTGAGTAATTACTTTCACTTGGGGTTTTCAGAGCCCGGGCAAAACCTCGAGCATTGAAAGCAGCAACAATAAAACATGAATAATAATTTTAGGAGCGTGAGAAAGGTGCTGGGGGGACACACCCCACGCACAGGGCAGCTTGTTGTGGAACATCCACTAGGGGGCAGCAAGGAGCAGAGGTGTGGATTGTCACAGGACCTGGTGGCAGGTTTGGCGGCACAGGAGTGAGGAGGGTGAAGGGAGAAGATGACAAGCTTGAGTGTGTACCTGCTGAGGTTTCTGCTGTAGGCGGTTTGCCCAGAACTCTATCTTCTTGAGTTCTTTTTTTTTTTAAAATTATTTATTTCTATTTTATGCACACTGGTGTTTCGCCTGCATGTACGCCTGTGCGAAGGTGTCAGATCCTCTGGAACTGGAGTTACAGACAGTTGTGAGCTGCCATGTGGGTGCTGGGAATTGAACCTGGGTGCCCTGGAAGAACAGCCACTGAGTCACCTCTCCAATTCCCTTCTTGGGGAGTCTTAAGATAGTTTTGTTTTTTACATTAAAGTGTGTGTGTGTGTGTGTGTGTGTGTGTGTGTGTGTGTGTGTGTGTTTGCATGCACGCGTGCATGCCCTCAGAGTCCAGAGGATGCTGGAGTTATGGGTGGTGGTGGTGGGTTATGAGCTGCCCAACATGGATGCTGGGAACTGTTCTTAACTGGTGAGCATCTCTCCAGCCCCACTCCTTGCATTTTGAGTGGATATTTTATCCGTGCATAATCAGGCAGCATCGGCACTGGTTATCTGGAAAAGACTAGCTCCTAAAACCTGATGTTAATGACTCTCCCCTGCTGTTGTCCTCTATACAGCATCACCACAGGACAGGAGGAGGCTGCTGCAGCCGCTGTGCACTCGTGGGAGAATGGAAAATGCAAACAATGTTTAATATCATGGTGACACCATTTCTCACAGACCGAGAAAGAGTCTTGGCACTTCTAGGATCCATAGAGAAGACTTGGAACTGCTTAATGTGGACAATATAAAGCCATAATAAATACAGAATCCATCAGCTGAGAGATGGCTCAGCAGTTAAGAGCACTTGTTGTCTTTCCAGAGGACCCCAGTTTGGTTCCCAGCAACCCCTTACTTGGCTCACAACAGCCTGTAACTCCAGCTCCATGGGCTCTGATGCCTCATTGTGGCCTGCATGCACACACACATGTGTGCACACACATACATGCACACTCTAACACACTTATAAAAGTAATTTAAAAATAAGTAGTTAGCTGGGTGGTATTGCACACCTTTAATCCCAGCACTTGGGAGGCAGAGGCAGGCAGATCTCAGTGAGTTCAGGGCCAGCCTGGTCTACAAAGAGAGTTCTATGACAGCCAGAGCTGTTACACAGAGAAACCCTGTCTCAAAAAACCACAATAAATAAATAGATATTTAGAAATATGCAATCTAAATCCAGGCATAGTGACTTACTCCTGTAAGCCTAGCACTTGGAAGGCCGGGTCAGGAAGATTGTTGTGAGTTCAAGGTCAGTCTGGATTACATACTGAGCTCTGGGCCAGCTTCGGCTACAGGACGAGACCCTGACTCAAAAACAAAACAAATATAAACACCACACTCATAAACCAAAAGACAGCAGACAAGGAAAAGGAGAAGAGAGCAGAGAGAACAAACGGGAAAACACGAACAGCAAAGATATTTAAATCCAAGCATATTGGAGTTTCATCAGGAATACATGGCCCGTCGGCGGCAGTTACAAGGCACGTGTTGTCAAACAGTGTGGAGTTGCAAGACACTATTATTGTATGTAGACCCACAAGAAATGCACTCCCTTTTCTTTCTTTCTTTTGGGGGTCCTGTCCTCAATTTTTTCTTTTAAGATTTTATTTTGTGTGTGTGTGTGTGTGTGTGTGTGTGTGTGTGTGTGTGTGTGTGCGTGCGTGTGTGCATGCTCAAGTACAGATGCCAGTAGAGGCCAGAAGAGTTTGTTAGAGAGCTTGGAGCTGGAGTTACAGGCATTTGAGAACTGCCAGACATGGGATCTGAACCCTGGTCCTCATGATTGAGTATCTATCCTATGCTCTTACCCTCTGAGCCATCTCTCTATATCTCCAGTTTCTATTTATTCATTCATTTATTTTTTATGGAAACTGCGCTCTGCTATTATTCATGTAATTTATAGACAGGGTCTCACCATGCAGTTCAGTCTGGCCTTCCACATGTGATTTCTCTCTCTTCATCTCCAGAGTGCTGGGATGACAGGCATGTGCCACCAAGCTCAGCAAGGAATCCACTTTAAATGTGGAAACATTTACAAAAGATACACCAGAGAACAGTCACCCAAACAAGTTCAAAGTCAGGTACAGGACCTCATGCCTGTCACTCCAGCACTTGGGAAGCTGAGGCAGGAGAACATGGAGTTTGAGGAAACCTGGGCTACATAGTGAGACCTTGTCTCAAAACAAAACAGAACATAAAACTAGAGTAGCCACACTAAAAAAAATATTTTGGCTGGGCATGGTGGCACATGCCTTTAGTGCCAGAACTTGGGAGACAGAGGCAGGCTGATCTCTATGAGTTAGAAGTGAGCCTGGTCTACAGAATGAGTTCCAAGACAGCCAGAGCTGTTACACAGAGAAACTCTGTCTGGAAAAGCCAAAACAACAACAACAACAAACAAATAAATAATAAATTGTTATTTATTTGAGACAGGACCTCATTGTGTAGCCCAGACTGGCCTGGAACTCACAGAGATTCCCTTGCCTCTGCCTCCTGAGTGCTGGGATTAAAGGCTTACATCACCATGCCTGGTGGTTTTATTTTTTAATTGTATGTGTGTGTGTGTGTGTGTGTGTGTGTGTGTGTGTGTGTGTATGAGACAGAGAGAGAGAGAGAGAGAGAGAGAGAGAGAGAGAGAGAGAGAGAATGGGCATGTAAGTGCAGATGCCCACAAGAGTCAGAAGAGGGCATCAGAGCCCCCTAGAGCTGGAGTTCCAGGTAGGTGTGAGATGCCCCAGGTGGGCTGGGAACAAATACAAGTTCTCCAAAAAGGAGCTGTTAGCTGCCGAGATGTGTCCCCATCCCCTAGAGTAACTACATTTATTAGATTAAACAAAAACCAGCCAACCAACTAACCAGCCAACGAAAAAAACAAATTGCAGAATGCTATAGATTCTCAGTGGTGAATAGGTCACTATGAGTGATAACATTACTAAGAGGACAAATAATAATCATAAATGTGTAGGTACTGAGTAGGTGCTGAGTAGGTGCTGAGTAGGTACTGAGTACTTGGACTTCAAAATGCAAGGTGTAAAGACACAACTGGGGACTGAGGTTGTAGCTGTGGTAGAGCATGTGCCTAGCATGTGTTCAGCCTCAGGTCTCAAGTACCTCACCCCTGCTCAGCCTCAGGTCTCAAAAGTCTTTATGCCACAGCATAAATCCCCAGTACTCCTTTTGCCCAATACAGAAAATATTTAACTGGAAAAAAAAAAAAAAACACAGTTAAATGACGGGAGCCATAAGCCTAAGTGACCCTTGACATATATGCTGCCATATTTGGGCTTCTCTCCTCTTTTCTTAGATCTAGGCCTTGCTTAAGTCTCCATAGCACCAGAACCTCTTCCCACAGACACCAGAACCTCTTCTCAGATATCAGGTGAATGAGCTGCAGTTAAGCAATTAGGCAGTTAGACAGGAGTAGATAGATAACCCCCAGAACAACATTCCCTGCTGGCCGAACAGCCCATAATTAAGTCCCTTCCTGCTCACAACCCCCTTTGCCTACCTATATATGCCTTAAGAGAAAAATAAAATTTTAGAGCTCGATCAGACGTCCTGTCTTGCTCTCATTCTTTGTGTCTCTTGTCCCTCTCATTCGCCTTTAGGTCCCCGTTGAAGACCCCGCTGGCCGGGGCAGTTAAATGCATAATTATAGTTGAAGATGTAAACCTTTCTCTCTAAGTGATTGATAAACACACGCAGAAAATCAGTAGAAGACTGGAAGATTATCAATAAACTTAAACCAATTGGTCCTTTGCAGCCATCAGCAAAATAAACATCATCTCAAGAGGTCATAGAATGGTTGTCAAGGAGACCATCTGCTGGGATGTAAGACAAGGCTCTGTAAATCTAAAGGAAATGAAATTATAGAGTCCTTCAACCACAACAGAATTCAGTTAATCAACAACAGAGGGAGATGTGGGCAGCCAGAGAGGACATGGATGCTGGGGCATAAAGACGTTTGAGACCTGAGGCTGAGCAGGGGTGAGGTACTTGAGACCTGAGGCTGAGCAGGGGTGAGGTACTTGAAGGGCTGCGTGTCTCAGGTGAGAAGGGCAGTAGGCTGGTACTGCAGGTGCCGGGCTGTGGAGACAAGCAGGATTTTCCTCGCAGACTTGTACACAGATAGGGTAAGCAGGCAAAAGGAGCAGATCTGGGAGCCGGAGAGGTGGCTCCAGCCATGCGGTGAAGAGCACTGGCTGCTCTTCCAGAGGCACCAGTTCCGTTCTCAGCACCCACATGGTGGCTCACAACCATCTGCAACTCAGGTTCCAGGGGCTTCAACGTCCTCTTTTTTCTTTTTTTTTTTAAAGATTTATTTATTTATTACGTATACAGCATCTGTCTGCATGTACGCCTGTAGGCCAGAAGAGGGCGCCAGATCTCACTAAGATAATTATGAGCTACCATGTGGTTGCTGGGAATTGAACTCAAGACCTCTGAAAGAACAGCCAGGAATCTTAACTGCTGAGCCATCTCTCCAGCCCTTCAACATCCTCTTTTGACCTCTTCCGGCACACACATATTTTATGTACATGCACACAGGCAAAACACTCACACACATAAAGCAAAATAAATCTTTAAAAAATCTGAAGCCTAGCCGGGCGGTGGTGGCGCACGCCTTTAATCCCAGCACTCGGGAGGCAGAGCCAGGCGGATCTCTGTGAGTTCAAGGCCAGCCTGGTCTCCAAAGCGAGTTCCAGGAAAGGCGCAAAGCTACACAGAGAAACCCTGTCTCGAAAAACCACAAAAAAAAAAAAAAAAAAAAAAAAAAAAAAAAAAAAAAAAATCTGAAGCCTAAGCCAGGTGTGGTGGCACACGCCTTTAATCCCAGTACTTGGGAGGCAGAGGAAGGTGGATCTTTGAGTTCGAGGCCAGCCTGGTCTATCAAGTGAGTTCTAGGACAGCCAGGGCTACACAGAGAAACCCTGTCTCAATCCCTGCTCCCCCAACTCCCACAAAAAACCCCAAAACAAACAAACAAACAAACAAAAACAAAAAACAAAAAACAAAAAAACCCTGAAGCCTGAGAAGTAATCTTGAGATTAGCAGATGGGATGGAGCTGGTGTATGGGTGTTCATATATAACCTGGTTAAATTTAAGATATTCCTGCCTCAGCATCCTGAGTTTGAGGATTATAGACATCACCAGACCCAGCTATGACCTAACAATTCTACTCCAAGATACACACTCAAGAGAAAAGAAATGTATTTACACAAAGCCTTGACGTGAGTGGTCACGACAGCTTTATTATAAAGCCAAAGGTTGGAAAAAATGATCACCAGGTAGTGACAGATAAGTCAACATATCTGGGTGAAAGGCATTTAGCAGTCCTTTGGAAAGTTATGTATCAGTCCTCTGGGAAAAAGACTTCACCAAAGACACACATGTTCCCTGTCTGATCAGGGATGGAAAGGCTGGTGGGAAGCAGGTACCACTTACTCCAGTGCTGTTCCAAGGAAACCAAGATTGTGGAGAGCATGTAGAAGTGACACTAACCATCTGTAGCTAGCGACCCACCAGAAAAGCCAACAGAAGGGTGGGGTATGGCGGTACACACCCTTGGTCCCAGCGCTTGGGATACAGAGGCAGGCAGATCTCTCTGAGCTTAGGGTCTGCTAAGTGTGAGGTTTCCTGGTGGCTGGACCCAGCAGGACTGCATAAGAGGTTGACTGGACCCTGGGCCTGGGTACCAGGTGACTGTAACTAGCAAGGGGGAGGTCTTTTGCCCCTCCTCTTGGCATTGTTATAAATGGACCTTTGGAATAAAGTTCTGGGCCAGTGGATAAGGATCCAGGGCCACCCGAGCCTGTCCTGTGTTTTCTTTCTGTTTTCCCTCCCCTCTCTATTTCTAAGTCTCTTGTCTCTCATTCCTCAAGAGTCCCTGGGGTAAATAATGGTGCGGGCTGGTCCCCTGCAGGTAAGCAGCCCGGCTAGTTGGCCGATCTGCAACAGTTCTCTACGACAGCCACAGTTAATTATAAATTGAATCCAGGCAGCCTGAGGTTGTAGCTCAGTTGGGAGTACTTGCCTAGATGCATGAAGCCCTGGTTTCATCTCCAGCACCCAATAAGCCCACAGTGGTGGTGCAAACCTGTTATCCCAGCACTCAAAAGCTCTAGGTCTTCCTTGGCTAAATAGTTTAAGGCCCAGCCTGGGCTCCATGAGACTGTCTTTAAAGAAGAGAAATGCAATGGCTAAAGTGAGCAAATCTCCAAGGTCTCCACAAATTAAATTAGCCCAGTGTACACAGTGTACACAGGCCCAGGGGACCAGAGAGATGAAAGAAGGGACATCTCAGTCCTCATAATGATCCGTTCTTACCCCGGAGGGACCAGCAGCATGGAGCAAAGGAATTACGCCAGTGTGCAGGGAGGAAGGTGTGGAACTCAGACACTGAAGTGAGCTTCCTTGTTTAGATCTGTGTTTGGTCAACAGTGTTGGAATGAAATCTTCACAGCCTGGTGGCAGCCATGTCACCTCTGCTGAATCCCAGAGTAACTGAACTTAACTTCCCTTGGCCGACCTCCAGCTTTACCCTACTGGGAGCCTGACGGCTCAGCTGCAGCTGCGCATCCCTGTCAGCCTCCTACGGAAAGGAGAGGTAGGAAGCAGATCCCTGCTCAGCCACAGCTCGGGTCCCTCCTTTCTCCTGTCTTCCTCCTGTCCTCCAGCTGCAGTCATCTGACCCAGTCCCGGGACCCTTCAGAGACATCTTCTAATACTTTTATCTGACCCAGATATCACTCAGCTTGGGGGAGGGGGGGTTATAACCTGGTAGATCCATAATAACTTGAGAAACCAGCAAGTCAAAAATGTATTAAGTACTCATACTAAGCATTTGAACTTAGCCCAGACCACGTTAAATGTGCTAAAAACAAACAAACAAACAAACCCCCAACATTAGCCCAAAACTGAACAAAATTATGAGTCACAAGCATTTTTTAAAATCAGATTTATTTTAGCTGGCTGTGTGATGGTGTGCGTCTTTAATCCCAGCACTTAGGAGGCAGAGGCAGGGAGATCTGTGTGAGTTCAAGGCAAGCCTGGTCTACACAGTGAGCTTCAGGACAGCCACAGCTATATAGAAAGACCCCATCTCAAAAATAAGTAAATAAATAAACAAACAAACAAATAAATAAATCCCACCCCACCTGTGGTGATATACTGTGGATCAAAGAAAGCTTGCCTGAGGATCAGAGGACAGAGCCAGCTACTAGATTAACATAGTGGCCAGGCAGTGGTGGCACACACCTTTAATCCCAGTACTTGGGAGTCACAGGCCTTTAGTCCCAGCACTTGAGATCTCATGCCTTTGCTACCAGTATTTGGGAAGCACACACGCCATTAATCCCAGCACTCGGAAGGAAGTGATGGCTGGGCAGAAAAAGGCATATAAGACGTGAGGAGACAGGAACTAGAGGACTTTTCGGCTGAGGACTCAGAGGTTTTTAGTCAGAGGATTCATGGAGATAGAAGTTTCTCTAGTGGCTTGTTCCTTTGTCTCTCTGATCTTTCAGCATTTACTCTAACATCTGGCTCCGGGATTTTACTATAAGACCGTTTAGATTTTGAGCAACACCATCCCCCCAAAAACCCAGGTCCTCTGCAAGAACAAGTGAGCCATCTTTCCAAACCTGCAGTCACTCCACCTAATATTTTGAGGTAGGGTCTCTCTCGAGCCTGGGGCTCACTATGCCAGCTGGAGTGGCTGGTCAGTGATCTACCTGCCCGTCTCCATCCTCGGCGCTATCCAGACACACATCTGACGTGGTGCTGATGATCTGAACTCATGCTTACACAGCAAGCGTTTCACCCACTCCATCTCCCCCAGAGCCTATTACCCTCATTTCACTGAAGCACAGAGAGGTTAAGGCACTTACCTGAGGCCACACAGGTAGGAGGTACCGGGAGACAGATTCATGCTGCACGGCTCTGGATTTTTTTCTGTCTTTTTGTCTTTTGCTGGGTATAGAGCCCAGGACCTCTCCGAATGCTGGGTAAGTGCCCTGTCACCAAGTGACACCCTATCCCTCTTTTCATCTTCTCACTTCCTCATCATGGGAAGTAACATCTTTGTGGTTTCTATTCAGAGGCGGGAACAGACTCCTCAGGCTCTGGGGTTCCCTCTGCTGTTTTTCTTTTTCCTCGGTTTACCCTTCCCTTACTAGGTCTCTCTTTTTGTGGGTGCAGGCTAGAAGTCAGCCTCATTCCTCAGTCACAGCTCACTTTTTTTTTTTTTTTTTTTTTTTTTTTTTTTGGTTTTTCGAGACAGGGTTTCTCTGTGTAGCTTTGCGCCTTTCCTGGGACTCACTTGGTAGCCCAGGTTGGCCTCGAACTCACAGAGATCCGCCTGGCTCTGCCTCCCGAGTGCTGGGATTAAAGGCGTGCGCCACCACTGCCCGGCCACAGCTCACTTTTTAAAAACGTGTAGGAGTGTTTTGCCTGCATACAGGAATGTCCTCCACTTGGGTGCAGTGCCCTCAGAGGGCGTTAGAGATGGGGCACTGAGGATCGAACCTGGGTCCTCTGCAGGAGCAACAACTGCTTTTAACCGTGGCCTGTGTGCTGCCAGATGTGTGGAAATTTACTCTGCCTCTAGATGGCGCTACAAGGCCACAAACCCAGAGCCCCGCTGCTTTGAGATTCTAAACCAAGGATGTCAAGGACAAAGGACCTTGAAGCTGTCTCCTGTCAATTTTCAGGCACCAGAAATGGCAATAACTCCAGATTTAAAGTCTGGTTTCTATTTTATTTTACTTTATGCACATGGATGTTTTGTTTGCATAAATGTAGGTGTAACAAATGCATGCAAACCTACAGAGGCCAGAAGAGGGCGTCAGGTCCCCTAGAACTGGAGTTACAGGGTTGTGAGCGGCCATGTGGGTTCTGGGCACTGAACTCGGGTTCTCTGGAAGGGGCAGTCAGTGCTCTTAGAAACTGCTGACTCAATCTCCAGTCCTAAGAAGTGATGTTTAAAGACTTCTTTGAGGAAATGAGTATGCTCCCTTTCCAGACTCATGACTGTTTTTCCTCATGTAATACCTCTTTATTCTTCTCCTCTTGGCAACAAGTCTTATTTTGAAGAGTCCTTTATTAATCTTAAGTTTCTCAGGGTGGTTTGTGCATGGGGCACAGGATGTGACTGTAAAGATTAAGTTAGGAGCTGGGTGACATGAGGTCGGGGTCCTCCCTCCCAGCAGCGTGTGTGGGGAAGTCCTCCAATGGTTACATCATTTCCTGCTGGCAGCATACTCGGGGTCTTGCCCAGTAAGTACTGTGGACAGGAGGCACAATCTCGAAGCAAGGGTCTTTCTGGGGTCCAGCTCCCTTTGAGTCACTCATACTCTCAGAGTTCAGTCTAATTTGGTTGTTGGCACAAAGTCGTGTACTCACCTTGTGAAGCCAACAGCGTGGCTGTGTTCTGCAGTCAGGCCTCTGCCTTGAGGGTGAGCTGTTGAACCGCACAGCTAGGCTAAAGACCTCGTGCTCTGGAAGGTAAAAGTGGTGCTGGCCAGCTCATTGTCTCAGCCTCAAGACACTCAGCAGGTTCTCAAGAGAATGATCCGAGGACGAGAATAAACAGACGTCATAGAAGCTGCACAGATCTGAATCTGGCATGCCCAGGAAGCTCTTCGTGGTGTTTACACAAACAGTTGAACATCGAGAGTGTGCAAGTGGGAGGGTTGCTTTTTGAAGTTCCTCAGTGCCGGAACTCTTATCTCAAATGCAAACACCAGCGCTTGAGCAAGGGGGCTTCACACAGGTGTGGGAAATCGCGTTTCAATAAATGTTTCTTCCCGTGTGTCTCCATTCCCTCCTCGTTCTCCACCTCATCCCAACACAACTGCTCTGAGATGAGAGAAAAAGCAAACCTACAAACTGAAGAATACAACTTACACTGAATAAGACAGATAAGCAGCATGTGGGCAGGAAGGCCAGGGCCCCTCTCCTGGCTGCCTCCTCTGACACGCAGGACATGGCAGGTCCTGGGAGCCTGCAGCATCCTTCTGCCTTCTGAAGCTCAGCTTGAATCAGGCAGCATCAGGGAGGGGCTTCTTCCTGGCCTAGGCTCTTTGAATCCCATCCTTATCAACACATCCCTGCGGCTCCAGACTTCAGTGCAGCCAGGATTACCAGCAGGCTCACATAGGCCCGTGGTTTCTCTGTACCAGGTCCCTTTCCAAGCACCTAAAAATGTCCATCCAATTATCCTTAGCACAACCCTATGGACAGGTCCTCTGGGCTCTCCACACACTAAGGGAACTGAGGTGCAGCTGGCTGAGAGCTCTCTTAAGGCTACACACACATATGTAGGGCTCATTTTCTCCTAGTTCTGTCCCTGGTGCAATCTTGGTCCCAGAAGGTCTTTGGGCTCTCCAACTGTTTGGCTCCCCAGGGGGCCTTAATGAGACTTTCACACACAGGCTGACTGGGTGCTCCTTTAGGCTCTCAGAGGTCCTGCACTCCAGGCAAAGATGGAAACAAGCTGAATGGAAGGATCTGCACACATTCCTGGAATCCCTTCTTGGGTCCTGGAGCTTGGCTGCCATTCAGGTCAGGAGTGGATCAGATAGACATGCCACATGGTCACACTGACTATTCCCAGGACACATGCTCATTTGGTGTTTCTATGGCAGAAACATTGTGAGTTCAAACTTCTACAAGGACCAAATTTTTGGCCTATAGTATCTACTGGTTACAAGTATAGTTAGGTGGTAGTAGGCTTGTCTTACACACTCTTGACACTGGGTTTGAGCCCTATCAGCACATTCCAGAGCACGTGTGCACACACACACATCCTGCTTAATGTAGTTAAGTATGTGTTAATTGTCAACTTGATGGGATTCAGAATCGACCTGAGACACACACCTCTGAGTTGTGTCTTCGAGGGCACTCCAGCAGGGCAGCTCAGATAGTCCAAAGGAAAAAAATTGATGTTGCTGGACTGTTTTCACTTCTTCCTGGGAGAGGAGGGTATGTTTCTGCTGCTGCCACCCTCCAGTGACATCAGGCTCCAGTGACATCAGGCTCCAGCTTCCTCAACCTTCCAATGTGGACCCAAGACTGGCAGCTTTGGATTGGGACTACTGAAGCACCCAGTTTCACGGACTGAGCAGCTCCTGGGCTCTCTGCTCCTCTAGCATGCAGCCAGCCATTGGTGGACCATCCAGGCAACCCCCATCACGAAATCGAACCCAAGAAATCTCTTTACACATTATTGAATGTATGGGTGTCTTTTGGGCATGTCAGTAAGCCCACCAAGGGAGTGCGATGGATAAGGAGCCCAAGAGAGGGACCTGGATACCCTGGAACTGGAGTTAGAGACAGTTGTGAGCCACCCCGTGGGGGCTGGAAACTTTGGAAAGAGCAGCAAATGCTGTTGCAGCTGAACTCTTTCTCCAGGCCCAATAATGTGGTGTGGACCTGGGTCTCAGCATTTGGAAAACTGACACAGGGGGATGGAGAGTTTGATGCTGGCCTGGATTACATATTGATACTGTTTCAATGCTTAAAAAACATAAAAATGTATAGTAGTACTTTTTTTTCTTGGCACCGACAGCCCACAAATAATGACATGTAGACTTATTATTAATTATAAAAGCTCGGCCTTAGCTTTGGCTGGTTCCTAATTAGTTCTTATTACTTAAATTAACCCATATTTTTTTTTAGTCTACATTCGTCCACAAGGTCCTTACCTCATCTCTGTACTGCCCATTTTGCTTCCTCAGAGTCTGCCTGGTGACTCCTCCTTTCTTCTTCCCAGAGGTCTCTCTCTGCCCAGAATTCCCACCTATACTCTCCTCCTAGCTATTGGCCATTCAGCTTTTTATTACACCAATCACAGCAATACATCTTCACACAGTGTACAAATATCCCACAACAAAAATGGAATGAAACACCTTTCCCAATATAGTCACATGGATTTGGAATTTGGTGGGGACAGGCTAGGCTGGCTGGAGCTATGTGCCATGTAGAGGAGTTAAATCGTGAGACAGGGAGGAGGCAGAAGGCTGTTTTGGGGCGGGAGGAAGGAGAGGGAGCAGAAGACAGCAGAGCAGGAGGAGGAATTTGGCCATGGGGGGGGGGTGAATACAAGTGTGGGGTGTGGGGGAGAGCCTGGAAGAGACAGAAGTGCTCCCAGAGCAAAGAGATCAGGGCTCAGCTCTGCTGAGTCAGGAAGCTGGCTTTTCACAAGGAATTTCAGGGCTTATCGAATGGGAAGCAATTGAGGAAGTGTTCTGGTAAAGAGAAAATCTAGACGACTGATCCCAGTGGAGACTGGGAGGAGAGGAGGGCAGGGACTGAGTTTGCAAGCAGCATTTCTGAGAAGTTCTGCTGACACTGAGGGATAGAAAGGGTCTAGGAGTTTGAGAAGAAAACGGAAAACCATCTCAAGAGGAAAGGAGGCCGCAAAGACCACAGCACACCCACCAGCAGCACTGTAGCAGCAACAGAGGGCATTTAGCTCAAGGATGGATCCCTACAACTGTCCTCGCCCCACAGACACGTCCACAGACCACTGTGATGGAGACCTGTAGATGTAACCAATCGTCTTATTAAATAAGAAACACAGAACCAACGCAAAGAAGAAAGCCAAGAGATCAGAGCTAAGAGCCTTACCCTGCAGCTAGCCTCTTCAGCCAAGAGACCTCTCCGAAAGAGAGCTACTTCCTGTGTGTTTGTCTTTATATAGTCTTTCTGTTCTGCCTTCTCATTGGTTGTAAACCTAAACACATGACTGCCTCGTCACTGCCTGTCTGTAGAGACTTCCAGGTCTTCTATGGTTGGTATTGAGATTAAAGGCCTGTGTATCCAATGCTGGCTGTATCCTTGAACACACAGAGATCTACTTAGCTCTGCCTACCAAGTGCTGGGATCAAAGGTGTGCGCCACCACCGCCCAGCTTTCCTATGGCTTGCTAATAGCTCTGATCCCCAGGCAACTTTATTTATTAACATACAATTAAAATCACATTTCAGTACAAATAAAATACCACCATAGAGACCATTCCTCAACTGAGCATCCCTCTTTCCAGGTGACTCTAGTTTATGTCAAGTTGACAAAGTTTAACTAGCATGCTATCTCTATACCCACCCTGGAATCCTTTCTTATTTTTTTGGTGCATTCAAAGTGGGTTTAAGCTGCAAGAACAATATTCCAGAGTATGGCTGTGCTAGAATCCATATCTGCTCACAATACTTTTTTTTTTTTTTTTTGGTTTTTCAAGACAGGGTTTCTCTGTGTAGCTTTGCGCCTTTCCTGGAACTCGCTTTGGAGACCAGGCTGGCCTCGAACTCACAGAGATCAGCCTGGCTCTGCCTCCCAAGTGCTGGGATTAAAGGCGTGCGCCACCACCGCCCGGCTTTCACAATACTTTTGTGTGCCAGCAATGTGACAATTTTTTTGAAAAGTTTATACACAGTTCTAATGAAATATATATATACATACATATGTATATATATATTTCCCTTTGGATCTATATTCCGTGAGCTTTGAAAAACTTAAAACCCTATGTGATGGCTACTTTTGGTTGTCAAGTACATCTGGAATTAACTAAAACTCAAATATGGAAGGCACATCTGTGAGGGATTTTGCTTCATTTGCAGTGGGAAGATCCACTTCTAATCTGAATCATTGAGGTAGGAAGATATGCCTTCAATTCAGATCTTTTGAGATGGGAAGACCTACCTCTGATCCAGACCATGCCTTTTGCTGGTAGCTTATAAATATGGACATTGAAGGAGGACGCTTTTGCTTTGTCTGCTTGCTCTTGCCTTGCTATCAAGTCCATTCCTTCACTGGCATTAGAGCCTACTTCTTTGGGATTCAGGTATATACTGAAGGTCAGTTGAGACATCCCAGCCTCACAGAGTGAATAACTACTGAATTCTTGGACTTTCGGTTCATGGGCAGCCATTGTTGGATTAGTAGGACTACAGTCTGTAAATCATTCTAGTAAATCCCCTTTCTATATACAGAGAGGGCTTCATTCTCTAAGTTCTGTTACTCTAGAGAACCCTGACTAATATACTCTAGAAAGTCATGGACTATTATCATCACTCCAAGGGACTGCCCTCACACCTCTTTCCAGTTTTTTCTCCCCCCCTGGCAAGGCTAGTTCTGTTTCCACCATAGCTTACAACTTTTAGAACCTTATATAAATGGCACTACGCTATTTTGTACTGTATAATTGCACATAACAAAACCCTAATGTATTTACATTTTATAAAATTTTTGTGTATGTTAGCGTATGTATGTGCATGAGCCGGAAAAGCTCAAAAGAGGCATTGGGTCCCCTGGATCTAGGGTTGCAGACGAAGCATTATTTGGGCACTGGGAACTGAATCTAGGTCCTTTACAAGAAGAGCAGTGAAGTTCTGAGGCATCTATCTAGCCCAGAAAACCCCACTCACTATTATCCAGCCAGACCCTGTATATTCATGAGGCCACTTAATGCTCACAGAGGTTTGGGGGGAGGGTGTTGTCAGACCCAGTTAGTAAAAATAAGGAAAGTTCTATGTCTAGCTACAGCTTCCTCTCAGATCTGGTCCCTGTAAGGGGAAGTGGTGATAATTTAATAGTACATAAACCCTGGAGAGCTTGTTCAGTTCATACTGGAATGCTGGGAGGAGAATAGAGAATAGAACACTAACCCTCTACCTCCAGCCCTAAAAACTGAATTCTTTGAATAATAATTGTGAAATCCCAGGGAAGGCTGTGGTGTGTAAACATGGCTGCCAGGTAAGGCCCGTATCACTAAGCTCCGTCTCCTGCTGGCACCTGCTAATGCAGGGATGACAGCCCTCTCAGGGCCAGGGCTTTAGTGTAAATGGGTAGAAGTTCCGTTAATGGGTCGGGGTTAATTTCAAGAAAACCGCACGGGCGGCAGAAGCTCTCTGCAATGACATATGTATGTAGGAGTGTCCCAACCTCCCTTCTTTGGTGGCTTCTGTGGCCTGCAACGTGGATGGACTCGATTTCCAGGCATCGTAGGCAGCTTTGGGGCGGCAGGTGCACCCAAGCTTGCGCTTGGGGTTCCCGGGGTGGGGGAGGGTCTGCGGCCGGCAGGGGTCGGGGGTCGATGGTCCTCGGCGTCTACCGCCATCAGGGTCCCATGGGTTCCGGGTCGGAGGCCTAGGCCGGGCGCCGTTCCCGTCCGGGTCGGGCCTCCCCCGGTGACCTCATCGGGTGGCGGGCCCGGCCGGGCAGCGAATCGCCGCGCGGGCGCACAGGACCGCCCCGTAGACACCCGGCCGCCGCCGAGGCCACGCACGCGCTCCGGGGACGCTCCGCTACTCGGCCTCCGTCCTGCGTGGTCTCGGCCGCGGGCCGCTGGCCTGCTCCGCGCCGGCGCGCGCGGTGTGAGCGCGCGCGCGCCTGCGCGCCCGCGCGCCACCCAACCGCCACCGAACCTTCTGGAAGTGGAGTCCCACAGCCGCCCCCGCGGCCGACAGAGCTCGCCGCCCCCGCCGGCGCCTACCGCCCTGGAGGCCTCTGGGCAGGGGAGGGGGGAGGGGCCTAAGCGTGGGCGGGGCCTCCGGGGGGCGGCCCTGTGTGATTCGCCGCCTCCGCGCAGGCCCCGCCTCACCGGCGCCATGGCCCCGCCCCCTCTCTCCCCCTCCATGGCGCCTCCCAGGCTCATTCATTCGGCGCCGGGCCTGCTAGACACCTGTTCTCAGCTCCCGCTGCCGTCCACCGTCGCAGATAAGATGTCAGGCCCCGCCACGGACACACCGTCTGCCATCCAGATCTGCCGGTAAGATGGAGCAGACCCGGAGCAGACCCTTCCCTGCTCGCTCGCACCGGAGCCGTACTTAGGCTCGCCAGGATGCCGCCCTCATCCTGGGCGGCCCTGCCCGGCTCCACGCTCCCGGGACTCCGGCCCTGGAACTCGCCCTGTCTCTGGACCGAGGCCCAGAACTCTCTCCCGGGACCCCGCCCGGGATCCCTTTCCCTGGACACCCGCGTAGCCTCTTCAGGGATGCTCCCCGCCATGCTGCAGAATCCGGCCGCCTCGCCGGCTCCTCCCACCGGCCTCTGGCTGCATCCCAAGGGCGGCGGCCGCAATCCTGAGGAGGCTCGGTTTAGGAAGCCCGGCAGGGACATTGGACGTTAGACTGGCAAAGGGTCTGTCCGCCATCCTCTTGTGCGTCCTACAGGGCTCGCCCCACCCCGGGCTCGGCGCCTTATAGTCTGAGCCCAGCCTCCTGCGGGGTTCGGGAAGGATAATTCAGGCTCCAGAGGGTGGTGGCGAAGATGCCCAGAGCAGTGGGAGCATAGATGGGTGGGTGCCTCGGTGAGAGCAGGCCCAGACCCTCTGTGCCTTCAGAGCCCTGCCTCAGCTGTGAGGAGAGCAGGCGTTGGAAGGAAGAACTCATCCCTTTAAACGCTTTATTGTCCAGGAAGGGAGTGAGTGGGCCAGCTCACACAATAGGGGCAAAGGATTGTTCTAATCTACGCACCCTCCCCAGCCTTGCTCCACTGGGGGTGCTACTTAGATGTGGGTCCCCAGAGGAAGCTGGAGCTGATGAGCAAGCTCATTTCCCGAGAAGGCAGAGAGGGCAGCCTCAAGGTTACCCTGCGGTTTCGTTCACAGAAGTGGAAGCAGAGGCAAGCTGACATTTATACACCAGCTCAGTAAGGGGCGGGAATGGGGGCCACTGTGCCCGCTGGGCATCTGCCCTGTCTGACAGGCTGCCAAGAGTGAGAGTTTGGACGTTGGGCATCACACTGACCTTGTGTTCAAGCCATACTCAACAGTGGCAGGCTCCTTTCTTGTGGATGTTGCTGCTGGATAACTGGAGCTCTTTGCTCTCAACCTCAAGTTCTGGCCTGACAGAGGCCATTTCCTGACCTCAAGGTCAGTTTTGACCTCCTAGAGAGCGTATGTTTAGGGGAGCCCTGGTTCTCTTGCTTCCTTATTGGCTGTGTGGCTGCTGCACAGGGCCTTGCACTTGAACTCTCTGGGGACCAAGAGTGCATGTGACTGATATTTGGAGATAATAGAGGTCTTTGAGACATGCTGGCTGTTGGGGCTCTTGGGCCTCATTGAACAGGAAAGAACCTGTTCCTGTCCCGTCTTACCTTCCCTGGAAGGCTGGATGGTAGTATCCTTCATCCAGGTGTGTGGAGGAGAGAACTGAGTAACTCAATAAAGCCGTCCAGCTCCAGGAGTTTCAGAGTCAGCTCCTCCTTAGGTCTGCTTAAACCAGCATGGCTCTTACTTACCATCATCAGTATGGTTGGTGACTAGGCTCTTTTTTCCCACTAGCTTCTAACAGCTAATGGATTTTTATGTAGCTCGGGTACATACATTCATATGTTTATAAATGTCTTGTGTGTGGCTTTTCTGATTGTACCCCACAGGGCCATCTCTAGCTGTTAGAGTCACAATTGTGTATTTTTTTTTCTCACAATTGCGTATTTTTCCTAAGCGACAAAAGGGGTTTGTGGCCAGGAAGCCTGGCTGAGATGTGACTGCCAGGGGAGGTGGGGCTGTGAAGTGGACTGTGGTCATTTGGGTTTGGAGAGTGGACCTAGCAGAGTGGAGAGCCCTTTAAGGACATGTGAGCTAACACATTGAAAGAGGAGACTTCTGGCCTGGCACATCCAAGCCATGAATTTAACAAGACTTCACCAGACACCTCCAAGGAGCAGGCACTGGGAAGGACACTGAGCAATGGAAAGTTTTGCCCTCATCTTAGGAGAGACACAGTGTCGTATAGATGGGTACCTATCATCCTGGACTAGTAGAGCGACCATCTGCTTTCAGTTCCGAAGCTGTTGAAGGAAAGCAGCTTTAAAGACAGGGGCTGGGGAGATGGGACCTGAGTTCAGGACCCATGTGAAACCAGACAAGATAGTGTGTGCCTGTAACTCCAGTGCTCCTACAGCAAGATGGGAAGGGGAGACAAGAAAATCCCCGGAAGCTCAGGTGCCAGCCAACACAATAGACATTGTAGTGACCCTGATACTGCAGAGAGACCCTGTCTCAGTCCAGGTGACGTGTGAGGACTGATGCCTGAGGTGGTTCTCTGACCTCCATACTCATGCTATGGCATGAGTACACCTGTGCACACACACTCTGAAAAGGTGAAAGTAAGTGTGGGATGTGGCTATAGGTCTGGGGTGAGTGTGGCCTCTGCCCTTGGTAACTGAGTGACCTGGGAGCCACTGCTTAACTTCCCTGTGTCTCTGTTCTCTTATGGGTCTGAGTATTGAATAAGAGTCAAGCCGGGCGTGGTGCTGCACACCTTTAATCCCATCATTTGGAAGTAGAGACAGGCAGAAAGATCCTGAGTTCAAGGCCAGCTTGGTCTACAGAGTTCCAGTGCAGCCAGGGCTATACAGAGAAACCTTGTCTTAGAAAATGAAATAAGAAAGAGAGAAAGAAAAGAAAGGAAAAGTATATCCAGACCTGGTAGGATGCCTAGTACCTCAGTCAGTGTGCATTCTTTATGTGGAAATTGGGACAGCAGCTCAGGAGGCTGCCAGCCCGGGCTCCACTCCCATGTCTGTCTCTTGCAGGTTGTTTGTGTGGTTTACATCATTTCCCTAATCTCACAGCACCTTGATTTTCTTATCTGTAAATTGGAGATAGTACAATGCCTATCTTCAGGTCACTGTGAGGACTGATACCTTTGTCCCATTTCCTGATAGTATAAACATGATCTTACAAAGGGGAACCCTTTGAGAACCAGCTCTTCGAGTGCTCACTCAGGCCACAGCCGGTCACTGTCATCCCCTGTCCTTTGATCTGCTGCAAACAGATAGTCAACTTTGAAGCAGTGTACTGGTGGAGGGGGTCTTGGTGCAAGATGGCCTAGCAGGCCCATAAGCTTGGAACCTTCTGCATATGTTCATGTGGGTACACATGCTTATGTATATGGAACCAAAGACATCTGTATTGGGGGTCTTTCTGAATTACTCTCCATTGTATTTATTTCTTAAATTTTTGTATTTATGACATCTATCTTTTAGTGGTCTTTGGTTTTGTTTTGTTTTTTTGTTTTTTCAAGACCAAGTTTCTCTGTGTAGCTCTTTCTCTCCTGGAATTCACTCTGTAGACCAGGATGACCTCAAACTCAGAGATCCACCTGTCTTTGCTGGGATTACAGATGTGTGCCACCACTGCCTGGCGCCCTTATTTCATTTCTTTCCTTCTTTCCTTTTTTGAGGCAGAGTTTTACTTTGTAGCCCACGCTAGGCTTGTCCTTGGCATTCTGCCCCAGCCTCATGAGTGCTGGGAGATCGTGGCTTTGGAATCTCTTTGGGGTTAAGAATGTGACGTCTGCAGGTCTGTCTCACTTTGCTTGTCCTGCTCTCAGATACTGATCTGCCAAGCATTTTCCTGGGAGCTGGGATGCTTTGTACCATGAGGACAGTGAACACCTGCAAGGCTCCAGCCAATATTAGTTCAGTGGATGGGAATTTTCTCCCCTTGTAGCTTGGCCTTTGGCTTGAAGGTGGAATTGATTAAAACATAGAATCTGTTCTGGCACATTCCATAAAACACAGTGATGGCTCTGTTCTGGGAAGATGTGTGGACCCTGATGAAGAGGCCTCTCTGCAGCTCAGTGGCCTGTGGTGGAGGAGGCCTAAGTCTACCATTGTCCTGTTAGTGTTCAAGGTGGCCGCTGTCACTCTGGCCGGCACCCAGGTGTGATCTAGGCCAAAAGGTGCCTTCTCTTATTTATTTAAATTTTATTTATTTATTGTTATGAGTATGGATGTTTGCCTGCATATATGTCTTTATACTGTGTGTGTGTGTCTAGTGCCAGAAGAGGGCATCGCATCCCCTGGGACTGGAGTTTCAGACAGTTGTGAATTTCCATGTGGTTCTGGGATCCAAATTCAGGTCCTCTGGAAGAGCAGCCAGTGTTCTTAACCAGTGAGCCATTTCTCCAGCCCAGGTGCCTTCTTCTGAAGAGGACCCATGTGCCCATGTGAAGGGTTGGCCCTGTTCAAGTGGGTTCTTGATGACATAGGTGCCTTGACCTCCCATCTTGGTGTTCTTTTTCACTCTTGGAGGCTTCCTGGGAAGGGAGTTATTGTGTGGTCCTCCTCACCAGCTACCTGTTCGCAAATCGCTGGGGAGGCTGTTCACCATTGCAGATGGCAATACCTGAAAATAACTTTTCAGTAGAAAGCCCACAGAATACAGATTTTAAGTATTTCGGGATAGTTCCTTGAAATCTGGGCAGTGTAGCCTTTAATCCATAGACATAGTCATTCCCTCAATTGAAGATGAGGCAGGAAGATTGAGTTCATGGCCAGGCTGGGGTACATAGTAATTCCAGGTTCATCTAGACAATAGGAAGACTGTCCCCAAAACAAACAAACAAACACCCTCTTATACCAGAGAGAATCCTTTTTTTTTTCATTTTTCTTTATTAAGAAATTTTTTACGGGGGCTGGAGAGATGGCTCAGAGGTTAAGAGCACTGACTGCTCTTCCAGAGGTCCTGAGTTCAATTCCCAGCAACCACATGGTGGCTCACAACCATCTGTAATGAGATCTGGTGCCCTCTTCTGGCCTGCAGGGATACATGCTGTATACATAATAAATAAATAAATCTTTAAAAAAAAAAAAAAAAAAAAAAAAGAAATTTTTTACTCATTCTACATACCATCCACAGATCCCACCTCCTCCCTCCTCAGCCCTCTCTCCCAAGCCACCCCACATCCCCACATCCCCCAAATCAAGGTCTCCCATGGGGAGTCAGCAGAGCCCGGCACACTGAGCCTAGGCAGGTCCAAGCCCCTTCCCACTGCGCCAAGGCTGCACAAGGCGTCACACCACAGGCACCGGATTCCCAAAAGCCTGCCAATGCACCAGGGACGGATTCCGTCCCTGTCCCCATCCCCGTCCCGTCCCCCCCCATCCCGTGGTCGTCCCCCGTCCCTGTCCCCCCCCCCCCCCCGTCCGTCCGTCGTCCGTCCCCCCGTCCCCCCCCCCCCCCCCCCCGACCTGGGTGCCACCGGAGAGAAGAAAGAAAGAAAAAAAAATCTCTTGGGGCTAGAGAGAGAGCTTAGTGTTAAGAATGCTTGCTGAGCTGGGCGGTGGTGACACACACCTTTAATCCCAGCACTCAGGAGGCAGAGGCAGGCGGATCTCTGTGAGTTCGAGGCCAGCGTGGTCTACAGAGTGAGTTCCAGGACAGGCACCAAAACTACACAGAGAAACCTTGTCTTGAAAAAACAAAAAACAAAACAACAAACAAACAAACAAACAAAAAGAATGCTTGCTGCTTTTCTACCCAGTGCTAGTTCATTTCCCAGCAGCCATGTCAGCTCACAACTACCTCTAACTCTCTACCTTGAGAAAAACCAATGCCTCTGGCCTCCTCTGGCACCTACATTCACATGCAACCCCCACATATACACATAAAAAATATTAAAATAAATTAGAAAAAAAAATCTTTTTTTTTTTTTTTTTTTTTTTTTTTTTGGTGTTTCGAAAAACCAAATTCAGCCCAGGTGCCTTCTTCTGTGTAGCTTTGGTTCCTGTCGTGGATCTCGCTCTGTAGACCAGGCTGGCCTCAAACTCACAGAGATGCGCCTGGCTCTGCCTCCCGAGTGCTTGGATTGCCACCACCACCCAGCTCTAGAAAAAAATCTTAGTGTGAGGTGATGCACACCTGTCATTCCAGTATGTGGCAGGCAGAGGCAGAAGGCCAACTGGACTGTGTGATGAGACCTTCTCTCTCCCTTTTTCTTTTAAAGTGTAATTAATGTTTTAAATGCTAGGGGAGACCAGTGAGGTGGCTCAGCTGAAGAAGGTGCTTGCCTGCTAAACCTGAGAGATTTTAGTTTGGTCCTTGGACCGAGGAAGGAACCAGCTCTTGTAAATTGCCCTCTTACTTCCACTCACCTGTGATATCCAGGCAGTGGCGAGCACATCTCTTTTCTATAAATAAATGCGTGGGAAAAAATTGCTCCCCCACCCCATGCTCCACCCAGAGATTAAACCCAGGGCCTTATGTATGCAGGTAAGCACTGCCACGGAATCACAGCTTGCTGGTTGTCACTTATTTCCGTATTTTCACACACACAAAAATCTATTTTTTATTTAATGTGCAGTAGGTGTGTTTGTTTGCCTGCATGTATGCTTGTGCACCATGTGCATGCAGTACCTGTGGAGGCCAGAAGAGGGCGTCATTTCCCTGGGACAGGAGTTACAGATGGTTGTCAGCTGCCATGTGGGTTCTAGTAACTGAACCCAGGTCTTCTGCAAGAGCAAGTGCTCTTAACCACTGAGCCATCTCTCCAGCCTTCTCAGTTGTCATTCTGTTGTCCTTTGCTGTTAAAAAATATTTAAGTATTTATAAAATAGTTAACATCTTTCTGCAGGGACTCAAGCTCAGGGCCTGTACATGGCAGCTGAGTGCTTTCCCACAGCGTCAGTTCTAGCTTGAGCTTTGCTTTAGTAAAAACCTTGTTGGCATATAGATACAATTAAAAAGACACACACTCCATAAAAACATTCTGTATAAAATGCATCTGCGTTAAATGTACATTCCACTGAAGTTCGTTTTGTTTTGTTTTGAGGCGGTCTCATGTAGCCCAGGCTAGTTTCAAATTTGCCATGTGTGGAGGATAGCCTTGAACTCCTGATCCTCCTGCTTCCATCTCCCAAGTCCTGAGATTACAGGTGTGAACATTTCATTGTGTTTTGACAGGTGTGTGGGTGCCTGTGTATGACCATCTGACTATGACACAGAATGTCCTCATCACATCTGATAGGGAGGGGCTGTTATTCGAATCTTAGATGGTCTTTTAATAAAAAACCCAGAGCCAGATATCAGGGTGAAAGTGAAAGATCAGAGAAGCAGAGCAGCCAGCCCCTAGTTCTTACCTCTACGACATCCTCAGTCTAAAGAGAGTGAGTTCCTGTTTCCTCACAACTTATATACCTTTCTCTGCCCAGACATCACTTCATGGGATTAAAGACGTGTGTGCTCCCCAAACAAAGGCATGAGATCTCAAGTACTGGGATTAAAGGTGTGTGCCACCACTGCCTGACCTCTGTGTCTAATCTAGTGGCTGGCTCTGTCCTCTGATCCTCAGGCAACTTTATTAGGGTACACAATACATCACTGCAGGGCAGTTCCTTCCTTCCTTAACCATTGGCACCCAGAAGCAGATCAGCGGCTTTCTTTCATGGAGGTTTGTTCTCTGATTGCCTGGGGAGGACATCACACGTAGCATAGTGCCTGTGAGCCTCACCCGGGTAGGTGTGGAACTTTCCCTGCACATCCAGCTGGCTCATCTCTACAGTCAGTGAGCGTCTGGGATTGTAGCAGTTGTGAATGTTACAAATGTGATGTCACAGGCGTTGGGATGTAATCCAGGGCATGGGAACAGCCACTGGATGTTTGATGAGGTGGAGGGATTTTTATTATATGTTCTAGATGTATTTACTTATTTAAAAATGGGAAGCCAGGCCTAGTAGTGCATGGCTATAATCCCAGCACTTGGGAAGGCAGAGGAAGCCTGGGGAATCTGTGAGTGTGAGGCCAGCCTGGCTTACATCGGTGAGTTCCAGGTGAGCCAGGGTGACATAGTAAGACCCTGTCTTTAAAAACCAAACCAAACCATGTGTGAGACTTCACTGTGTTGCCCAGGCTATCCTGAAATTCTGTGCTCAAGAGAGCCCCTTCTCTGCTTCCTAAGCTCCCTAGCAAATGGGAGGTCAAATGCCACCTAGCCTGTGGTGGATTTGAGAAGGAGCCTGTGTTTTAGAGAGGATGCTGACATGTTTATGGATGCCAAGCCATGTTGTCTGGTATTTGCTGCAAGATAACCTGGCATTGGAGAGTGCTTGGAGCAAAGAGAAAACCAGGGGTGGCTAGGAGGCAGGTGAATTGACTTTTTGTTTTGGAGCCACAGGGTGGGGACAGGTGACTAATCTGGGCCTTTGGTTCTTTCCACAACAGAGTAGAGAACACCAGCTCTGGAGCCTCCTCCCCCTTCAGAATGTGAGGGCGGAGTCCAGCCCCGTGTTTGCCTCTGGTCCTGCTCCATTGCAAGCACTTTCTTGTCCTCCGGAAGAACTTCCGCTGCCTTCGTGCTGAGCCAGGACCTCTGCCCTACTTGGCCGCCCAGCCTGGCTGAGGACCTTTTGGCCCAGGTGCCACAACAGGGACCTGTGCCTGAGCTTGGCATAAACCACGCAGGGTGAAGCTTGGCTTCAAGTTCTTGGAGATGGGGGTCCTAGAGGGAGCTCTGTCAACCCTGCAGCTAGGCGGTGCCCCTCTCTCTCCTCCCTCAGAAGTAAGGCAAGGCTGAGTGACTTCACACATCCTCCTGAGCTGCTTGCATCACTGGGCTTCAGGAACAGACCTACCAGCTTGCCTGCTTGCTCATCAATCATTTGCCTACTCACTGGTGGTGGGAAGAGGAGCTAGCTGGGTCCCCTTGAGTAGGCCCCTTTGCTAAGCTGGGTACTGGCCGGTGAACACAGCAGCTAAGCCTCTTGCCGAGAGGGAGGATAAACGGGTTGTCCCACTCCCCGGGATGAAGCTGCTTGCTAGCACTCTGCGCCTCTGGGAGGCAGGCAGGCAGGTAGCCTCCTGGAGCCTGGTGACAGGCCAGGGGTGTTTGGGGATCAGGGAAAGAAGATGCTGGGCCTCCATGAGGGCTCTCAGAACCAGAGCAGATCACCAAAAGTCTGGACATTGCATCATCGCCATGGGAAGGTAGGACGACTGGCGATATTCTATTCCCTCGGGACTTTGCCCCAGGGCCTCAGGCTGGGAAACAGAGGATGTGCTGTAAATCCTTAGGAATGGGGGTTGGGTGAGCTGCCTCTTGTCAATAGGTAGTTTCAGTTGAGGTTTGTCATGCTGTTCTTTTGGGGACCATGAGGCTCCTGGGCTCCAGGCTTGGCATCTCCAGGCTGTAGGAAGCTGAGCCCTTTCTAGTCATAAATTCCTTTGGGTGTGGTTGGAGATCACCACCTCCTGTGAACTAGCAGCTGTGCTGGCCCAGGCATTCTACCAAGCTGCTGTTCCAGGTGGCTGAGAGACGCTGCAGCTTCTGTCTCGTTCCGAATGAATGGGCTTTTATTTCCCCTGAGCTTTGCAGAAAACTTCGTTGGGATGTAATTCACATGCATACATTTTATCCATTCAAGTTCACAGCCTGGTGGTGTTAGCACCTTCCCTGAGCTGTATCACCATGAGTTGCCTCAGTCCCCCCCACCCCCCTCCACAGGGTTTCTCCATGTAGTTTTGGTGCCTGTCCTGGATCTCCCTCTGTAGCCCAGACTGGCCTCGAGCTCACAGAGATCCACTGGCTCTGCCTCCTGAGTGCTGGGATTAAAGGCTGCACCAATGCCACCCGGCTAAGTTGCCTCGGTTCTGCAAGCCATGACAATAAAGGGTGTTTGTTGGAATGGAGGTGGTGGTGACAAGAATGTCTTTGTATGCTAATGAGGTGACTGGGGGCTGGCCTCTTGAAAGACTGCCTGAACTTTTGGCTCCGTCCCATTATATGCTACTCTGGGGGTGGGAGAGGTTCTTGGCTTGAGTTAATCACCCATGACCAATGACTTGATCAATCATGAAATCCCCTTAAAAGCTCTTGATGCTGACTGAGGTTAGCATTTATTTTTTAGTTTCTCATTGGCAACCACTACATCAATTTGGCTGATGCTGGTTGTGTCCTTCATTTAAAAAAGAAACTTTTTTTTTTTTTTTTGAGATAGAGCCTTACTGTGTACTCCAGGCTGTCTCCAAACTCTGTTTTCTGCATCTGTATCCAAAGCACCAGGATTGCAGCAGAGTGCCCAGTGCCTGGGGTCCTGGCCTTGGTAATGAGCCTGTAGTAAGTCAGCCTGTCTCCCCCACCTCCCACCCCAGTTAGTAGATGGAGGAGGAGCTTGTGGGAACACTGATTTGGATGACTGTGATGAATGGGACTTGTATCTGGTGTCTGAAGCGGGTGGTCTTTGGGGACTGACCAAGCCCTTTTGGCCTTTGGGGGTGGTTGCAGACCCTCACTGAGTTATAGGACCTGAGCTGAAGAAGTGGAAAGATCACCTGATGTTTGTCAACAGAGGTGGTGTGCATGGAAACAGCTCATTTGGGAGCAGACTTTGAATCCCCTGGTAACTCCCAGTCAACCTTGGAGGCATGCAGGGTGGCTTCCACAGGACCCAGGTGTATTAACGCCTCCCAGCATGTAGGAGGGTTCGGTGTCCCACACCCTGTCCAGCACTTGCTTTTTCACCGGTGTGAAGTGTTGTCCACTGCAGGTGTGATTGGCACTCCCTTGAGGACTCAGCCTTCCCTTCTTCCTTTTTCTGAGACAGGGTTTCTCTGTGTGACAGTCCCGGCCTGAAACATGCTTTTTTGTTTGTTTGTTTCTTTGACTTTTTGTTTTTCATGACAGGGTTTCTTTGGATAGCCCTGGCAGTCCTGGAACTCGCTCTGTAGACCAGGCTGGCCTTGAACTCCCAGAGATCCGCCTGTCTGCCTCCCAAGTGCTGGGATTAAAGGTGTGCGCCACACTTGGCTTCTTTTTCTTTTTCAAGATTTATTGTTTTTAATTTATGTATATATGTGTGTGTGTGGGTCATGTGTGTAGGTCATGTGTGTAGGTGCCCACAGAAGCCAGAAGAGCTGTTGGGTCTCTTGGAACTGGTGTTATAGGAGGTTATGACTGCCATGTGTTTGCTGGGAACTGAACTTGGGTCCTCTGGAAGAGCAGCAAGCATTTTTAACCAATGAGCCAGCTCTTTATCACACTTCCCCTGACTCCTCCCCACCCTTTGAGAGATCTCACTATATAGCCTGGGTTGTCCTGGAATTAGTTAGCTGTGTAAACCAGACTGGCCTTGAAATCACAGAGCTCCCTCTGCTCTGCCTGTGCTGGGACTAAAGGCTTGTGCCACCACTGCCCGGCTCTTTTGGCTTTCTTGAGATAGGGTCTAATATCACAGTCTAGCCTCAAACTCACTATGTTGTGGAAGCTGGCCTTGAACTCCCAATCTTTCTGCCTCCACTTCCTGAGTGCTGGGGTTGTAGGTGTGCACCACCACACTTGATCTTAGCCTGCTTTCTGGTAGGCTTGTTTTTCATTAGTTGAGTCATAAAAGTTCTTTATACATTCTAGATACAATTTCCCTTCTTAGACATTTTTTCCAGCTCCCAAAATGTGTTAAAGTACAGGTAACATCACATTTGTGAACTTAACTGTTTCGGAGTGTGCGTTCAGTGCTGTTAGTTGTGACATCCATACTACGTTGTCTCCAGATGAAAAGCTAGTCTGGCCTATCAGACTGTCCCCATCCGCCTTCCCCGGTCTCTGGCAGCCTCTTCTATGGTAGAAGGCTGGACTCTGAATCTGACTGCTCTGGGGCCTCAGCGTCTTGTGATAGTGTGTTTATCAGTCAGGGCCTTGTTCCTTCATTCCTGGACTGTGTTCCAGCAGGCCAGCACTCTGCCAATGACACTGTGTCATCCTCAGCCTCTTTCTTCTTCTTTTGAGACAAGTTTCTCTGTGTAGCTTTGGAGCCTGTCCTGGAATTCACTCTGTAGACCAGGCTGGCCTTGAACTCACAGAGATCCTCCTGGTTCTGTCTCCCGGGTGCTGGGATTAAAGGCGTCACCACCACTGCCGGGCTTCTTTCTTCCTCTTGTAAAGGCAGGGTTAATGTTCCTCATGAGGCTAGGACACACTTCCTATCTACTTGCCTGGTGATGGGCTGACTATGACATAATGCTGCCGTGAGCATGCCCCGTTGGGATAGTCTTGTGTGACTGTTCCAACCGGATGTACACCCAGAAGTGGTTCACCAGATAATAAGGTCATCAGTTCCATTTGTAATTTTTTAAGGAGCACACCATTTATTTACCAAGCCTCTGAGCAGTGCTTAAGTCCCAGCCCCCACACCAGCAGACTCGTTATTTTCTCCTGTTTTTAGGGGGGCAAACTTTGGTCATGCTGTGTCACCGAGCTGGTCCTCTAGCTCCTGTTTCTTTCTTTCCTCTTGAGGCAGCGTCTCATTGTGTCTTCAGACCATACACTGCACAGGCCTCCTCTGCTTTGTGAATATTGGGTTTAAAAGTGTCCCATGCCTGACTTGCTTACTTATTTGTTTATTTATTTATATTTTTATTTTATTTTTTTATCTATAAGGTTTATTGCACAGTTTTGGGGGAGGTAGCAGAGTTAACAACAAATTCCTTGTCACTGTCGTCATTCCAGGCAGTAGTGGATGGACAGGGCATGACGGCCTTCTGTGGTGTTGGTGTCAAGACTTTATGTGCTGGAGTCTCCCATGCTTGAGCCAGTTACTAAGCAGAGTGGAAAAAGCTGTTCAGTGATGTTCTGAGTGGACAGTGTCTTCAGTTTCACTTGGTGTAGTGGTCTTGCTGTTCACTCTCTGGCCCTCCGGTGCCCACAAACACCTGGGACGCGAGGAAGAAGGGTCAGGTAGCCTATCACCCCATAGGCTTCTGGGTTCTCTCTTCTCCAGCAGCCACGGAAGGATGTTCCATAAGACATGACTGGGGCTCATGGGATGCTTGAAAACCTAGGCCAGAATAAACCCCTCAAGGCAGAGCTTTGTTTCTGCCTCCCTTCCATAAACCTCTGAGGATACTGCCCAGTGCTGGTGGCGGGCACTCAGGGAGCCTGCTGTCAGCAGCCGTGAGAAGGAAGATGTGTTAGAAAGCACCAGGAGCTGGACAGTACAGGGTGGACCTTCCAAACCTGGGGAAAGGTTTTTGGCATCCTCTCCCTGCAGCATGAGTGACGGGGCCTGGGCAGCCCACAATCACTTTTGAATGCAGGCATGGCTTATTTCACGTCCAAATGGGGTTGTGCAATGTCTCATGTTTTCTTTTTCCTCTCTCTTTATCCCTCTCTCTCTCTCCCTCTGTATATATATATATATTTTTTTCCTCTCCCTCCCTTCCTTCCTTCCTCTCTCCCTCCTTTCTTTTCTTTTTCTTTCTTTCTTTCTTTCTTTCTTTCTTTCTTTCTTTCTTTCTTTCTTTCTTTCTTTCTTTCTTTCTAAAAAAATTTAGCTGGCCTCCCATTTATTGTGTAGCTTGGAATCCTTTATTCTCCTGCCTCAGCCTCCAGAGAGCTGGGATTACAGGTGTGCACCATCGTGCTGGGCTCTTGTGCTTTTGATTTGTCTTTCCATTAGTGTGTGTTCTATTGTATAAAAAAGTGACACATTATTCCGCAGTTGTAGCAGCAGGGGCCTTGTGCACACCAGGTGCACTTTGCACGGCTGTGCTGCACACTCAACCCTTCCTAGTGTGCTTGTTGGTCACCCGTGTATCCCTTTGGAGGAGTCTAATTGGTTTTGCATTTTTTTTTAGATGTGGCCATGTTGGCCTTGAACTCACTATGCAGCCGAGAAAGATCTTGGACTGCAGATCCTCCTGCCTCCACGTTCCAAGTGCTGGATCGCTGGCGTACCCCACCATGGCCAGATATTTGCCAGTTGAAAACATTATGTATTCTAGCTATTAATCCCCGCACAGGGGAGGCAGAGGTAGGTGGATCTGTGTTCAAGACCAGCCTGGTCTACATAGTGAGCTCCAGGACAGCCAGGGCTACACAAGACCAAAAAAAGCTGCTCTGTGTTTTGGACACTAACTCTTCATTGGGCACATGATTTACAGATAGCTTCCCCTTTTTGTGCCCTGGTTTTAGATTCTGTTGATACTATTAGTGTAGAAAATATCTAAATTTTGTGAGTTAATTTGCCTACTTTTTCATGCACAAACCCCGTGTCAAGAAGTGTCCTTACGTTTTCTCCTCCAGGCTCTTACATTTAGGCCTGAAGTCTGTTCTGAATGACTTTTCGTATGCTCTGTAGGTGAGGGACAGCTTTATTCTTTGTATACTCTCCCATTACTGCTTAAGGCTGTTCTTTCCCTACAGTGTTTTTGGTGCCTTTGTGATAGATTGTGTGTATGTTGGGGTGTGTGTGAATGTGAGTGTATGCGTGTGTGTGTGTGTGTGTGTGTGTGTGTGTGTGTGTGTATGTGCGCCTGCATGTGCGAATGTGTGTGCGTGTGTGCGTGTGTGCGTGTGTGCGTGTGTGCGTGTGTGTGTGTGTGTGTGTGTGTGTGTGTGTGTGTGTGCCACTCCCTTTGGGGGCCATTTTCTTTCAAACCACCATAGCCAGACTCAGTTTCTCCTTTTGAACCTTGACTCCACAACCTTGTCCTCAGCAGATGGTGACTTTGGAACTCATGCTGGTGCTTCCAAGGTGGGAGGAACCTGGCACAGTGTTGGGTCTCATCCTCCAGGGACCATCAGCTCTGCATCACCTCTTACAGGCGAAGATACTTTGGTTCCAGGGGTTAGTGGTGACGTGGGGTGTGGTCGTGTCACCATTGGAGCACTGGCCGGGCTGCTGGACCCCTTTGCTCTTGGCACTTTCTCCTTGCCTCTCATGGAGGTACCTGTTTGTATGTGTCAATCTCTCTCCACAGGCCACTTCTCTGTGTGTCCCTTGATACTCAGAGTCAGATGGGGTGACCTAATACTTGAGATTGTTCTGGGGATACACTCCAGCCTGCTGCTTTGCCCATGGGCCATCCCTGCCTGTCCACAGGGTTGTAGGTATATAAGTATAAATATCCCCTATCTGGGACGGCTCTCCCTAAGTAGCCCTGGCTTGCCAGCAATTTGCTTTGTGGACCAGTCTGGCTTTGATGGTCCTGCCTCTGCTTCTCAGCTGCTAGGATTGCGGGTGTGTACCACTGTGTCCAGTCTTCTGGAGGCCACATACCAACGTGGTGTCTGTTAGTGCAAAGCCGCATTGTTCTCAGGCATGAGACCCAGAGGGCTTGGAACGCTCTGCTCCCAGCCCAGGTACCCAGTCTCAGTCCCTGTGACATAATTACACTTACTGAAATGGGCTGAATTCTGGGAGCACACCCAGGGTTAGCGTGTCAATCCAAAGCCAAAGGTTCCTGCCAAGAACATAGGATTCTGTAAACGGACAGTGGGAGTGGAGTTGGCACTTGTTTAAATTACTTTATTGAGGTGTGTGATTTGTATAGTTGCACCGACTTAATGTATTTGCTCAACTTTGACCCATATACAAACATGCCTGCAAGGCCAGGCCATTGTCAAGATGAGGAACAGGCCGTCATCCTTGGGAGTTTCCTCCTGTTACATTTTATTCCTCACCACTTGTGGTGGTTTGATAGTAACCCTCATAGGCTCATGTATTTGAATGCTGGTCATTGGGGAGAAGGGCTAGGTAAGAGGGATTAGGTGTGGCCTTGCTGGAGGAAGTGCATGGCTCACCTCTCTCTTCCTCTGCCCTCAGATGTAGAACTCTCAGCTTCTCCAGCAGCATGTCTGCCTGTGTGCTGCCACGCTTCCTGCCATGACAATGGTGGGCTGAGTCTCTGAAACTGTGAAGCAAGCTCCAATTAAATCCTTTATTTTCTAAGAGTTGCTGTGAAGAGACGCCATGACGTCTGACCTAGACACCACCCTCTAGCCCCCCACCCTCAGGCATCTGCTGGCTGGTTTTCTGTGCTGTAGTTTTGATTTTCTAGGATTTTATAGAAATGGAGTTTGGTGATGTGCATCTGTAACTCAGCCCAGGCAGCAGTGTCACAGATCCAAAACTAGCCCAGCCTGCCCGGTGAGAACTGTCTCAAAAACCAGCTAAGACCCTCACTGCTTTTGCAGAGGATCCAGGTTTGGTTTCCAGAACCCTCATGGGACACCTGGCAACCACCTGAAACTCCAGCTCCAGGGGATCCACTGCCCTCTTTTGGCCTTCACAGATACACACACACACACACACACACACACACACACACACACACACACCTAGCCCCTAGCATGTGCAGGGGCTGAACTTCATCCATGTGGTTTTGTGTCTGTATTTCTCCTTCTCTGTGGCTGGGTGGCACTGTACCGTGAGTGTACATTACATGACAGATGAATGGATTCTTCCGGGGGTTTTGGCTCTTGTATAGAAAACTGCTGCGAATTCTTGACCTCAGACTCATCAGTGCTGTGGGTAATTGTAGGGACAGGCATACAGCAGGTGGATGGAGGTTGGTGTATTTAGCATTGGTCCTTGAATAATACACATGCTCTCAGGACTACATCTGCTCCTTACATAGTCACTCAGGGCTCCCTTAGCTCCCCACAGTCTTGCTGGCCCTAAGCTTAGAGCAAATGAATACATTCAGATGTCTCTGCAAAGACAGAATAATTAAATACGCAGTGCCTGGTATCCTTAGATGTGTGTGTGTGTGTATGTGTGTGTGCGCCCACTGTCCACTGGGTAGAAAAATATTGGGGAACTGGTCACGCTTGTGAGGGACTCTGTTAAAGATAAGTGTGGCTTCCTTGCTGTTCCTTTTTTTTTCTTTGTGTGTGTGTGTGTGTGTGTGTGTGTGTGTGTGTGAGTTCTTTTCACTTCTTTCTTGCTAGGACAGGGTCTCTGGAGGCTCAAGGACACAGTTTCAGAGGTATCAGCCCATTGTTGCTGGGAGGGCAGAGCAGAAGAATTATGCCACCATGGTCAGGAAGCCTGAAGCACAGGCTCTGAGAGGTCATTTTATTTGATATAGTTAGGATATAGAATAGTATGTTTCATTATTCATTTTTCTTTTTCCTTTTTGGTTTATTTTATTGTTTTATGTGTTTTGCCTATATGCATGTCTGTGTACCATGTGCATGTCTGGTGCCCGTGGAGCTTAAAAAGGGAGTCAGATCCCCTGGGACTGGAGTTACAGGCAGTTGTAAGACACCATGTGGATGCTGGGAATCGAACCTGGGTCCTCTGGAAGAGCAACAAGTGCCCTAACCACTGAGCCAACTGTAGCCCATCATTAGACATTTTTTTTTTTTTTTTTTCTTCGAGACAGGGTTTCTCTGTGTAGCTTTGCACCTTTCCTGGAATTCACTTGGTAGCCCAGGCTGGCCTCGAACTCACAGAGATCTGCCTGTCTCTGCCTCCCAAGTGCTGGGATTAAAGGTGTGTGCCACCACCGCCCGGCTCATTAGACATTTTAGTACACATGTACCATTGTATTTTGTTCATATTTGCACACCCATCATCTTCCCGTCCCCTTCCGCCCTCTGCTGCTCTCCCCTTCCATCCCACAAATGGTTCTTCACACACACACACACACACACACACACACACACACTCACACTCACACACACACAGAGTTTTTGAGATATCTTTATGGGGTCTGGATCAGGCTTCCTCTGGCATGAGGGAATGAGCTGTAGAGGGAAGGAGCATGGCCTGTGCAGGGGATGTGGGTGTGTCATGTCCTGAAAGTCCCTGCCGAGGCCCTCTGTAAGCTAGCCTGTTGTTCTTTTGAGTTACAGGTGCCTGGCTGGCTCACTACCCACTTCTCTGTAACTCTAGACCTTGGTGCTTGGTGAAGTCTCCGACTTTTTGGGAAGAATGCTTTTCCATGCTGTTGAAAGCTGCAAAAGGCAGTGGTCTATATTCCCTGGAAAAACACCAAACACAAAGTGAGGTGTGGGTTTGGCCTGTTCCTAGGGCCCTAGCTGGTTCTCCTTTGTCTGTTAGTCTAGAACCAGCAACACCAGCTAGCTGGGTGGGTCTGTCTGTCTGTCTGTCTGTCTCTCTTTTGAGACAGGCTCTCTTGAAACTTGCTCTATAGACCAGGCTGGCCTTGAGTTCACAGAGACCTGCCTGCCTCTGCCTCCTGAGTGCTGGGATAGCAGTCATATGCCACCATGCCTGGCAGCTGTTTGTTTTGCTAAGTCTTGGGAGTGCCTTTCTGAGTCAAGGGTGCTTTTTTTAGGGGTTCTCTCAGAGCATTGTTCACACAGCCAGCTCTGGAATGGGTAGGCCAGCTTATGTTCATGTGGCTTCCTATATCCATTTTGCTCTTTATGACTTTTTTTTTTTTAAAGTGTTTCGAGACATGGTTTCTCTGTGTAACAGCCCTGGCTGTCCTGGAACTCACTCTGGACCAGGCTGGCCTCAAACTCACAAAGATCCACCTGTTAAAGGCGTGTGCCACCACCGCCCGGCTGTTTATGACTTCTTTGAGAAGACTTATGAACCACAAAGTTTACCCTTCAGGCTATAAATACAGTCCCTAGATGTTTAGTAAACCCAAATATTGTGCAACTTCCGTTCCCCTGGCACTTTTATCATCCACAGAAATGGACCTGTGCTCCATACAGTTGCCTCCATCCCCCTGCCCAGGCCCTGATAGCCATCAATCTACTGTCTGGCTGCTGCTTCTGCTGCCGCCTCCTCCTCCTCCTCCTCCTCCTCCTCCTTCTTTTTGGTTTTTCGAGACAGGGTTTCTCTGTGTAATAGTCCTGGCTGTCCTAGAACTCACTCTGTAGACCAGGCTGGCCTTGAACTCACTGAGATCCACCTGCCTCTGTCTCCCAAGTGCTGGGATTAAGGGCATACGTCACCACCTAGCACTATCTGGCTTCTTTTACTCTATTCTTCTTTCTGGTTTTTGGTGATATAACCCAGGGCCTATGAATGCAGGATGAGTGCTTAGTACTGAGTTATGCAGCCCTTGGCTTCTTCTTCTTCTTCTTCTTTTTTTTTTTAAGATTTATTTATTTATTATGTATACAGTGTTCTGCCTGTATGTATGTCTGCAGGCCAGAAGAGGGCACCAGATCTCATGGATGGTTGTGAGCCACCATATGGTTGCTGGGAATTGAACTCAGGAGCTCTGGAAGAGCAACCAGTGCTCCTAACCACTGATCCATCTCAAACCCTTTGTTTCTCTGAGAAAGACTCTCACAGTATAGCCATTAGCCTTAGAGTCACGCTCTTTCTGCCTCAGTTTTATGAGTGCACCAGCTGGCCCACCACTGCCACCTGCTTACAATACCTTTGGTGTGTTCATCCACATGTGTGTAGTTCCCTCAGTCCTTTAAAAAATTCATTTGTTTATTTATTGCTGTTGGTGTGTATGTGTGGTATATGCATGTGTGTGTACAAGTATATGCAAGTGTTTGTGCATGTGTTTGTGTGTGGAGCCCAGAGTCCCTGTTAGGTGTTTTCCTCCATAACTCTCTATAGCTGGAGTTTTTCTGGTCCTGCCTGGCCCATGGTCAGGACAAATCTCTCTCACCCACCAGTCCCGCAGCCACTCGGACCCAAGCAAACACACAGAGACTTATATTATTTATAAACTGTATGGCCATGGCAGGCTTCTTGCTAGCTAGTTCTTATATTTTAAATTAACCCATTTCTATTAATCTGTAAGTTGCTCGTGGCTTACTGGTACTTTACATCTCGCTTCTCATCATGGCTGGCAGTGTCTCCTCCCTCAGCCTTCCTCTTCTTAACAATTCTCTTCTCTGCTTGTCCCGCCTATACTTCCTGCCTGGCTGCTGGCCAATCAGCACTTTATTTATTAACCAATCAGAGCAACACATTCAGAGCATACAGAACATCCCACAGCAACTCTCCACTGGTTTGTTGTTGTTTTATTGGACAGTGTCTACACTCAGCCAGAACTTCCTGATTTGGCTAGACTGGCTTGCTCTGCAAATGTCTTGTGGTCCTCGGGCCTGTTCCTGCCAGCTCTGGGATTACAACACCACTGAGCCTGGCTCTCTGTGTGGGTGCTGAGAATGCAAACTCAAGTCTTCTGAGTCACCTCTCCATCTCCCCGCCAATCCTCTTTATGGTCAAATGATGTTCCATTTATGGACTTAGCAGGAGTGATGGACATGAGGGTTGTTTCCACTTTTTGGTGCTTAAGTGCTGCTGCTGTGAATGCTCCCAGACATCTGGTTTCGTCAATTAGGTGACTTCCGGTTAACTTAGGAGGTAGAAGCATCAGCTCTGACTGTTCATTTTTGGAATTATTCACTCATGTGGCTGAACCATGGGCCAGTCATCCTCTGTCGTGGCTCAGCCACCATTACTGTGGAGGTGCCTTACCTCTTGGGGTGGGTAGTGTGCCTGATATAGCTGGTGCTGGGGCCAGGCATGGGAGAAGCTGGGGTTGCTTAGGGAGGGAACAATGCCTACCTGGAGTGAGGGGGGAAGTCCAAAGGGCATAGCCTTGGGTGCCAGGGCTGTTCCCTCACTTGCTTTTGGCTTCGGCTTCTGGAGGGAGCAGAGAGGAAGAACATGCTCCTACTGCAGCGAGCCTTGTCTCTCCAGGTCTGCAGAAAGGGAGTCACCAAGGCCTGCCTCAGGGAGAAGGTCAAACAGTGAGTTAGGAACTGGGGGGTGCTGGGGGTCCCCAAGTGGTAGAAGGATGTTGAGACTTACTTTGATACCTGGGTGGTCAGAATCGTGGTGTCCAGCCATGGGGTCCCGGGATGCTTTCGTGTCCTTTCCTCTGACTTGAAGGTAAGAAATGGACTAGAACCAGTGAGGCTCTGGGGTCTTGGGGTGTCTGCTGCTTGTAGGCATGATACCTGGTCACAGGTCCTTTGGAAACAAGGCTTCTGTCTCTTAGTCCAGGAGAGGGGAGTGGGGTAATGGCCATCCTTGCATGCTGGCCAGGTGCCAGAAGATTTTTGACTGACTCAAGGGGACCCGACTTGACTAGTGTACAAGGCGTGGGGCTAGAATGGGGGAGACTTGCGTGGTCCTGTCTTGTATATCACTTACTCAGATCTGATACATTCATGGTACTTTGCCTGGATAGGCTACAGTCAGGTCTGGGGCATCACAGACTTGTCCAGGGTGCTCTCGCCAAATGAAGGCATTTCTCCTCAGGATAAAGTGCCCCTTGGCAATCAAAGGCCCAGGTTCTGCATCCCAGGGAGGACTCCTGGCAGGCTGTGTGGGTGGGAAGGCTCTGAGGGCTCTGGTCCCTTGCTTCCCCTCTGGGGAGATCTTTGGTGTAGTTGGGAACCTTGTTTAGAACCCTCTGACCTCTGCTTCCAGGCATGCACTAGCCCTTGGCTGTCAGACCAGGCGGGGCCAGGGAGTCCAGGGAGGCAGGGCTGCACACCCTCTCCCTAGGGCCTAGTTCTTGTGGTGATCATGGGAATAGGGTTACTGTCCTCCTTCAGGGAGGTTGGCTCACAGTGGCACCTGTAATAATTTACCTTGGCTGCTTTATCAGGTAGCTACTAAATGAGGAAGTGCTCCAGGGCTGAGTCTGTCAGCAGTGGAAGTCGGAAGCAGGCCCTTTGATGGGCCAGTCTCCCGGAGCAGGACTGGCTGCCGCTCTTGGCCTGCTGGGCTCTCTGGCCTCAATCCCTGTGACAACAGACCCAAGGCCCAGGGCCAAGTCAAGATGCTCATCCTGGGAGGACACTGTAGGAGCAGCCTACAGGTGACGTGTCTGCCAGTCGTGGCACAGCCTCGTCTGCATGGCCTGGTGGCGGTGTACTGGAGTTCGCATTTCAGGTCTGGTTGCAGATTTATGGGAAGCAGTGCTGCAGAGGGTGGTTTGGGAAGTCAGGTGACGTCTGGTCACCTCCCCGGGGACCAGCATTGCACTTGTCTCTGGCCATTGACTTCACCAACCAGTAGAGGGAAGGTGGGAGAAGTATGGTCATGGTGGGGGGCACTGGGGGACTTGGGGTGGCTGGTAATTCTAGAGCTTTCATGTCTGAGGAGTGGTAGGAGGAGATTGTGAGGCCCAGACAGTTACCATGATCTCTGGCAGGTGAGGGGGCTAGACATCTGTCTCCTTCCAGCTGTCCCTTAGGCCCTGGTACTAGAGACAGAACTTAGTTTCAGTGGGATGCAGGCTCAGCCCAGGAAGGCTCCTCTCTGCCTTCAGCCATCCTCAGCCTTTCAGGAGGTCTAGATGGCTGGCAATAGGTTCTGGCTGCGGCTCATTTTGTCTGAGCAAGGCTGGGGAAGGGCAGCCTTCAGATGTCCCGAATACTGCTCAGTGGTGACACCTCTGTTGTCATGATCTGTAACACAGTTTCTATGACAACTGACTTTGGTTGCTACAGCCTCTTCCTGTTTAGATTAAGCCGGTCAGGAAGCCAGCAGGTGGTCTGGTCAGTGGTTTGCTGAGATGGTGCTGGGCCAGGCCGGGCTCGACAGGCTGGGAAATTCTGGCTACGGTTATCCTGTTTGCTTCTTTACTCTTATTCCCTCCCTCCCTCCTTTCTCCTCCTCCTCCTCTTTCTCTTTTTTTTTTTTTTGAGACAGGGTTTTTCTGTGTAACCTTGGCTGTCCTGGAACTGTCTCTGTAGACCAGGCTAGCCTTGAACTCATAGAGATCCACTTGCCTCTGCCTCCTAAGTGCTGGGTGGGATCAAAGGCGTGCAGCACCACTGCCTGGCTATTTTTCTTCTTCTCTGAGCTTGTAGCAGGGGAGTGTAGCTACTCATATACCCTTGACTGAAAACAGGTCCTCCTCTATTCAGGGAATGTCATTCTCTTCCATCAAGAGCACTGAGTGCCTGGCTTTGGGGCAGATGCACATGAGGCAGTGAGGAGAAAGAGGACACCTACCAGCCAGATCAGCCGCATCAACCCTGGTGATGGAGTGGGTGACAAATGTCACAGCCAGATTGCCTTCATATCCTTTTTTTTTTAAGACAGGGTTTCACTTTATAGCTCTGGCTGGCTTGGAACTCACGATGTAGATGGTCTCGAACTCACAGAGATCTGCCTGCTTCTGCCTCCTGAATGCTGGGACTAAAGGTATCTTTCACCATGAGGGCTTTCTTGACCCCTTCTGAATCCCATTTTGGGGAGTCCTGGTTTCATAGCTTCCTTGCCCAGCAGGTTTCATCACACACAGCTCTATCCAGTGCCAGATTGAATATCTGGGGGACACTTGGATGTGGCTCCTGTGCCTGGCAGCCTGACCAGCTTCGTGTAGCCAGGGAGGCCATCAGAAATACCCTGGTCCTGTGTCTACTTACCCTGGACATTAGGTGGTACTCAAAGCTAAGATAGGAAACGAGAGGACCAGAAGTCAGCACAAGACACCCCAAGACCAAGTTCTCAGCACAAAGGAGATTTATTGGCTTCAGAGGGACAAGGGCAGGGGATAGAGGATGAGAGAGAAGGGGAATAAACGAGGGAGAAGGGATGTTTGCCCCAGAGGGACAAAGGACTGCCTCTGGACAGAGAGGAGACAGGCGTGACCCATAGGCAAATGAGTTTATAAAGGGAAAAAGGGAAACCCCGTGTTAGGATGAGGTGGTTGATTTTGATGGGATATGTTAATCAGGGTAGTCACAAGGGGGCTTTTGAGTGCTGGACTTCAATACTCTGATAGCGGGACCTTGGCAGCCAGCCTCAGGGGGAGGACGTGGCCAAATAAGGGAACAGACCTTGGTGGCTGGCTTTAGCAAGGCAGAGGGAATGGGGAGAAGGGCAAACCTGTCAGGGACATGTTTGCAGTGTTCAGGCCTGCTAGACCGCTTCCGGAGTCCAACCCCAGTGACCTGGCTCTGGACAGGGGTCAGAATGTTCCCCATTTGGAGCCTCTGGGGATGTGGATGGGTTTCTAGTCCCAGCCTCACCCCTGCTCCCTCTCTTCCCCACACCCACTGGAGTGGGAACTCGTATTCCTGGTTGATTGCTGGAGGCTGTTGCGTTTCCCACCTGCCTGTGTCAGACTCTGTTCTTGATGTTGTGGGTGCTGGTCCTTGGGCCACCCGTGGAGTCTGGTTATTTCTCTTCCCCAAGCATGTGTGAGGTTGGGAGTTTGGGAGGGGATTATTGGTTCCTTTCCCCTCTGCTCTGGGGTCTAGAACGCCCCTAAAACTTTTTCTTGATTTAGATGTTTCTCCTATCCCTGCCCTCTTATGGGGTGTGTAGTATTGTCTCTGGCTGTGGCTGGGAACACACACATCCTCTTCTTGTTTTCTGGGCACCTGCTGAGACCCAGGGGGCTTCTGGCCCATCTGTGCTGTTCTTGGAGCTAGTGTGGCTCAGCCCCCCACACACCCCAGGCAACAGGCTCAAGGGTCCTGTCTGTCTTTGGGTGCCACCCAGACATGATGTGCTTGGTGGGACCACCTCTGTTTTAGTCCTTTCAGCTTTCTCTGTGAAGTGGAGGGAGTCAGGCACACTCCTCCCCAGTTGCCATGGTTTCCACATAGCGGTGTTTTAATTTTAGCACTGACATTTTCAAGGCGGATTTAGAGATACTGGCCGCAGTCTTAGTGGGCTGCAGGAGGAGGAGACAGTGGTCATCTCCCTTCCCAAGCTGCTGCCAGAATGGGTGGTGGGGTCACTACCATTCGGAATGGCTCTCTAGTGCCACACACTGTTGCCTCCCAGGACGAAGGAAAGGCGTCTGAAGCGGGTAGGACAGGATGGATGGGGGTGTGGCACTGCTGGCAGGACTGACTTAGAACAGCAGAGGAGACAGGTCTCAAATCCAGGAGTCAGTGGCTGTGAGGGAGCTTTCCTGCCTCCTAGTTTCTACTGGCTTCCGGGATCTCTGGTGTTTACTCTGTCTGCAGTGGCTTTTCTCTGTGTCTCAGAATTCTCTGTTCCTGTAAGGGCATTAGAGCCCATTTCCGATATGAGCTCCAAAAAGCTCATGTATTGAAACCTTGTCCCTGATGCATGAGGTGGGGCTTGGGGAAGTGACTGGTCCTGAGGACTCTGCCCTCATCAATGAGTCAGTTCATTGATGGATACAGACCTGGAATAGAAGTGTGTGTGTGTGTGTGTGTGTGTGTGTGTGTGTGTGTGTGTGTGTGTGTTGGGGGAGCATCTAGAGCAGCAGGTCACTGGCTATGTGACTCTGAAGGGTCTGTCTTTCCCTCATCCCTTCCTGTCTTCTCTCTACTTTGTAGGCCACAGCTCTTGACACACAGGAGGGAAGATTGGGTCTGGCTCCTGGTTTCTTTCCTTCAGTCCATGTTGGTGGGGAAAGCAAAGCACTTATTAGTGGTGGGAGGGAGCATGCAAAGGAGGCTGTTCTTATCATGGTGGCCCAGGAAGCAGAGAGTGAGGCAGGAAGCAGGCCTACCGCTGGTTCTGCCAAGGCTCTACACCCCATTCTCAGAATCTCCCAAACTAGTGCTCTCAGCTGGGGACCAGGTGTCTAAAGCATGGGCCTACTGAGGATATTTCATCCCCACTGTAACAGGTGAGCAGCCTCTGCTGGCTGCTCCACCCACATGGTGCTCTGCCACAACTTGGCCTCTAAGCCTTGGCTCCTGATGCCCCTGGACTCAAACCTCTGGAGCCATAGGCTGAAATACATCTGCCCTGTTTTTAAATTGGTTCAGGTATTTCTCACAAAGTTTGGCCACAAGCTGTTGCTAGAGTTTTCCTGCCTGGCCCACAGTCAGGGCAAATCTCTCTCACCTGCCAGTCCCACAGCCGCTCAGACCCGACAAAGTAAACACAGAGACTTATATTGGTTACAAACTGTATGGCCATGGCAGGCTTCTTGCTAACTGTTCTTACAGCTTAAATTAATCCATTTCCATAAATCTATACCTTGCCACGTGGCTCGTGGCTTGTCATGGTGGCGGCTGGCAGTGTCTCTCTCAGCCTTCCACTTCCCAGCTTTATTCTCCTCCTTGTCCCGCCTATACTTCCTGCCTGGCTACTGGCCAATCAGTGATTTATTTACTGACGAATCAGCAACACACTTGACATACAGACCATCCCACAGCAACAAGCAGTACGGGTTAACTAATACCTTGGAAGGTCTAATTTCAAAGACAGCCACTTTCCTAATTACTAGGTGGGGCTTGGGCATAGACGTAAACTAGGTTCACCGCAGGTTATGGGTTCCATGCAGGGCTCTGGCCTGGGGTCTACCTTAGAAGGATTCCAAGGAGTTTATGACCAGGTGTGGTCAGGACAGGTGTGGTCAGGACAGGTGTGGCCAGAATGCCTGCTGTGAGGCTGTGGATAAGAATGGCTCCCCCTTGGCTGGAGAGATGGCTCAGTAGTTAAGAGCACTGGCTTTTCTTCCAGAGGACCCAGGTTCAATTCCTAGCACCTACGTGGCAGCTCACAACTGTGTGTATAACTCCAGTTCTGGGGGATCTGACACCCTCACACAGACATACATACAGGCAAAACACCAATTTACATAAAATAAGAATAAATAATTCTTTTAAAAATGTTAAAAAAAAAAAAAAAAAAGGGTGGGGGACTGAAGAGATGGCTCAGCAGTTAAGGGCACTGGCTGCGCTTTCAGAGGTCCTGAGTTCAATTCCCAGCAACCATATGGTGGCTCACAGCCATCTGAACCATCTGTAGTGAGATCTGGTGCCCTCTTCTGGCCTGCAGGCATACATGCAGGCAGAACACTGTATATAATAAATAATCTTTAAGAAAAAGTTAAAAAAAAAAAATAGCTCCCCATCCCCCTGGGGTGGTGGCACATTCCTTTAATCCCAGCACTCTGGAGGCAGAGGCAGATGGATCTCTTGAGTTCAAGGCCAGCCTGGTCTACAGAGTGAGTTTCAGGACAGCCAGGGCTACACAGAGAAACCCTGTCTTGAAAAACAAAAAAGCAAAAACCAAAACAACAAAAAAGAATGGCTTCCTCAACCTTGCTCCTTCTCACTTATTCTGATGCCTCCTTTTTGCTTTAGAACAGCATTCTCCTGCCTCACATCTGCCCCCTGGACTGCAGGGAAGGTGAGCTGCACCCTGAGAATATATCTGTAGAGTGCTCCAGGAATGCCTGGGCCCTGGCCAGTTCACAAGTGAGGAGGAAATGGCCAAGGATGCCAGAAGACGTTATTTGTTAGGCTGTTAGGCTGATGTGATTTCAAACTGAAACCAAATCCCCATCCAGTTGACATTTCCTTCTCCGGGGGCAACCGAAGCTCCTGGTTGGTCACTCTCCAGTGTGCTTCCAATTCAGATTGTCCCCATTATTATTATTCATTCTTTCTGAGACAAGGTCTTGCTATGTTGCCCAGGCTAGCCTTGAGCTAATGTTAATTCTCCTGCCTCAGCTTCCTGAGAGCTGGGATTACAGATGTGAGCCACTGTGTTTGGATTTGTACCCATCATTCTTTTTTAAATTATTGTTGTGGGTTGGAGAAATGATGTAGCAGTTGAGAGCACTTGCTGCTCTTCCAGAGGACCTGAGTTCAATTTTCAGCACCTACATTGGGTGGTTCACAACCATCTATAACAGCTCTAGGGGATCTGACACCCACTTCTGGCCTTCAGAGATACCTGCACGCATGTGGGATACACTCATACAGACACATAAGTACAAATAAATCCTTAAATTATTGTGCGTGTACACACATCCATGCATAAATAGCTTTATATCAGCTATATGTGTGTAGTCATTTGTAGGGAAACTTGCTAAGTCTAACTCCCTCTGCTTAGCAGCCACCAACTGCCACTACCCCCTTCAGCTAGGGGTGGGGATCATCACCCCTGCCCACGTCTCCCCTTGGCTGCGGCGCTGACTGGCTTGATCTTGTGATGCAGGTCTGGCAGGTACCTGAGGCTGCTGTGTGTCCCAGCATGTCTGGACGACATTGCTTTGTCCAGTCTTCCTCAACCCCGGGTCTTACAGCCTCTCCCTGCCTCGTCTGTGATGCTCCTTGGGCATTTGGGAGAAGGACTATGATGCAGCTGTTCCAAGTTTGGCTAATTTTGGCCAGACACTAATTTTTTGTGCTTTGATTATTTAGGAGCTTCTGAGAAAAACTCAGATTCTGAAAGTACTCAAGTGAAGGTTCTAAAGCTACCTTCCTAGTCTGGGACTCCGTGTGCATGTTTGTGCACCGCTAAACCTCACGTTACCATGACGGTGTGTGTGTAGCCACCCTGGTGGCTTCTCACCCTGGTGTCAGGCAGGATTGGTTTTACTTGGTGGAGGAGTGACTTTGAAGGTGGGTGGCATCAGAAGTGTTTGCACATACTGCTTAGCATGTGCTGGGTGCCAGCTGTGCAGTCACCTGGCTGGGCCGCATGGCTCTGGCATGTTTCCAGGCTCTTTGTCTCCCTGTAGTCAGCTGAAGCATCACTGCTGTGACATCTGTCCATTTTACAGGTGAAGAGTCGAAGGAATGATTGATTAATCCAGTTAAGTCATTGATTGGCAACTTGTCCTAGATACCCAGAGCTCAGAGCTGGGGCCAGACCTGATCTCTTAAGAGTCTTCACTTGCTGTAAGAAGGCTTGGCAGCTCTCAGCCTGAGCATGCTGGTCTGGGACCTTACTCAACAGGAGTGAGGCACAGACAGTGTTAGACACAGAGGCATGCACCCATTACCTGTCACCTGAGAAGGGACATGTTATTAGTGACATGGGTATCTGGGATGTGGCCAGTGCTGCCGGGGCAGCTTGTGGTAGTACCAAACTGGCTTGTTGAGAGCCCTGAGGTTTTGTGTAGCCTGAGTGGCTAGCTGCCCGCAGAAAGTACAAAGTCTCTCCTCTGGAAGAATGAGCTAGTGTTTCTATTCTCCTGGCCCTGAGAGCTCTCAGCTCCCAGCTCACAACCTGGGGTCCTTGGTACTACCTTGCACCTTGTGAGGATCTCCCCACTCGTGGGCAAGCGAGAAAAACAGTGGGCCTGTGAGTATTTAGTCTAGAGATCTTTTTTTTTTTTTTTTTTTTTTTGGTTTTTCGAGACAGGGTTTCTCTGTGTAGCTTTGGTGCCTGTGCTGGATCTTGCTCTGTAGACCAGGCTGGCCTCAAACTCACAGAGATCTGCCTGCTTCTGCCTCCCAAGTGCTGGGTTAAAAGTGTGTGCCACCACCGCCCAGCAGTCTAGAGATCTTGAAGCTGTGGCCTATACCTCATTTTCAGAACAGCTGCAGCTACCCTCTGCTCTGAGCCTTCTGATAAGTTCTGCTCTGAGATTTGCTCCTGGAGCTCAGTCTGCCTCTTGTGCTTGCTCAGCTCAGCTGTAATCAGAGCTCTGGCCCATGTGGCCTGACTCATAGACTCTGAGGGACTTCAGCAGCTCAGCCACCTCTTTGCCTAGTGGTCTTGGGAAAACTGCTGCTGTGAGTCCTTTGAGGACAGGTGGGCTTCTCCCTATGGGCACCTGTGGCCTCAGGAAGGGAAAGTGCTCTGCTTGCCTTCTATCCTCTAGAAAGAGGACTGTGAAGCCCTTCCGTGCCTGTCAGATTAGCCTTGATGGACACACTATATTGAGGGAGAGCCAAGATGTGTGGGAAGTTCTTGTCCTTCCTGTGGGAGCCAGCCAGTCTGCTGGGGCTCTTGCTTCTCTCCCCAGGGGTCACTGTCATAGTAGTGTCCTCTTGAAGAGGCTTATCTCATTTCTCTTACCTGCTGTAGGATCATGCGGCCAGATGATGCCAACGTGGCTGGCAATGTTCATGGAGGGACCATTTTGAAGATGATTGAGGAGGCAGGGGTCATCATCAGCACCCGGCACTGTAATAGCCAGAATGGGGTAAGTGCCTGGGCCCTTGTTCTTATATACTGGGATTACCCATAAGATTCTGGACTCCATAGCGCTATAACAAGTGCGGGGGTCTGGAAAGCAGATCACGTGGAGGCCAGATCTGCAGCATACTTGCCTTGCCTACTAGGTCTAGGTCTCTGGAGGCTCTGGCATGGTGAGCCCTGCTTGGGGCCCCAGGGAATAAGGTTTGGCTTTGGCTTCAGTGTGGAGGGTGGGAAATCAGCAGAGACAAAGCAGCTAGACAGCTGAAGGGCCCTCTCACCACGCTGGATCCTTCATGAGCTGTGGCTCGCACAAGGCCCTGTCTTGAGCCCTGCTAGCTCCTTGGTGGTGGTCAGAAATATGGATGCCTGAGTGGATGTGCTATCATATTTAAGAACTGATGTGTGGGTGACAGGCTGCCTGAGTCCCTTTCTGTCCGAATGAACTCTGGTGCTTGTGGGCAAGGGCTTGGCTTTCTGTGCTCCAGCTGTGTTTCTGCATAGTGCTGGGGCCAGTGTGTCACCTACTTAGGAACTGTGCAGTGGGAGGTGTCTCTGCAGCTATTTGGGGGCCTGTAGGACAGGCTCTCTGGGTTTAGAACCTCAGGGTCTCTGTAGGTTGTCATAAAATGACAGCCAGAAGGACCTCACATTTTTTCTGAAGGCCAGCCAGTGACAGATAATCTGCCTTGATAGCTGCATGTTGTGATAGGTGCAGATGTGGGCCTGCAGAGAGAGTCTGCAATGCACAGAGGTGGGCCTGCAGAGAGTCTACAGTGCACAGAGGTGAGCCTGCAGGTAGTCTGCAGTGCACAGAGGTGGGCCTGCAGAGAGTCTGCAGTGCACAGAGGTGGGCCTGCAGAGAGTCTACAGTGCACAGAGGTGGGCCTATAGAGAGTCTACAGTGCACAGAGGTGGGCCTGCAGGTAGTCTGCAGTGCACAGAGGTGGGCCTGCAGGTAGTCTGCAGTGCACAGAGGTGGGCCTTCAGAGAGTCTGCAGTGCACAGAGGTGGGCCTGCAGAGAGTCTGCAGTGCACAGAGGTGGGCCTGCAGAGAGTCTGCAGTGCACAGAGGTGGGCCTGCAGAGAGTCTGCAGTGCACAGAGGTGGGCCTGCAGAGAGTCTGCAGTGCACAGAGGTGGGCCTGCAGAGAGTCTGCAGTGCACAGAGGTGGGCCTGCAGAGAGTCTGCAGTGCACAGAGGTGGGCCTGCAGGTAGTCTGCAGTGCCCAGAGGTGGGCCTGCACGTAGTCTGCAGTGCCAGAGGTGGGCCTGCAGGTAGTCTGCAGTGCCCAGAGGTGGGCCTGCAGAGAGTCTGCAGTGCACAGAGGTGGGCCTGCAGAGAGTCTGCAGTGCACAGAGGTGGGCCTGCAGAGAGTCTGCAGTGCACAGAGGTGGGCCTGCAGAGTCTACAGTGCACAGAGGTGGGCCTGCAGGTAGTCTGCAGTGCACAGAGGTGGGCCTGCAGGTAGTCTGCAGTGCACAGAGGTGGGCCTGCAGAGAGTCTACAGTGCACAGAGGTGGGCCTCTAGAGAGTCTACAGTGCACAGAGGTGGGCCTGCAGAGAGTCTGCAGTGCACAGAGGTGGGCCTGCAGAGAGTCTGCAGTGCACAGAGGTGGGCCTCTAGAGAGTCTGCAGTGCACAGAGGTGGGCCTCTAGAGAGTCTGCAGTGCACAGAGGTGGGCCTGCAGGTAGTCTGCAGTGCACAGAGGTGGGCCTGCAGAGAGTCTGCAGTGCACAGAGGTGGGCCTGCAGGTAGTCTGCAGTGCACAGAGGTGGGCCTGCCGGGGATGGGGTGGGGGTGGGGCTGTCTGCACAGCCTCTGTGGATTGTGGGTCTCAGCTAGTGCCCTGGGCAGAGAGGAGGAAGACCCCACCTCACTTAAAGAAAAGTGGGTAGATATACAGGACCCCTCTATTAGCTGATGTGAACACAGGGTCTATTCAGGCCAGGGAACCCAGAGAGGCACCATGTATTTTGACCTGGCCAAGCTGGCGAGCTGGAACAAGAGACGTGCTGGCCTGCCTGTGCCTGTGCAGCCTGCCATAACAAGACACAGATGCCTCATGCTGCACTTTGTTTATTGTACTCCATATATATTGTCCTTTCTTCAAATGAAGGCCTGTGGCAAACTTGCATTGAATAAATCCATTGATGCTATTTTAGCAGGAATGTCCTGGTGTAGGTATGTGTCTGTGGCACATTTGATAATTCTTCAGTTGTTCACATTCTTTGATAACCACATCTGCTATGAGGATTTATGCGCAGTGGTCCCCCCACCCCCACCTTGCTACCAAGCACCCAGTACTGATGAAACCCTAGTGTTTTGTTGCTGTGTTTAAGATTTTTAAATTTTAAAAAAGTATATATGTGTGCCTATGTCTTGATATGTATACATGAGTGCAGGTACCATGGAGGGCAGAAGAGAGTGTCAGGTGCCCTGGAGCTGGAGTCGTAGGCAGTTGTGAGCTGCCTAACATGAGTTCTGGGAACAGGATTCTGGTCTTCTGTATAAGCAGAACATGCTCCTAACCATCTCTCCAGCCCCAGTACCCGGATCTTGTGTACCCGGGTCTTAGGCAAGTGAGTGATACTGCAATTCTGATCAGTTATTACTATGGTAATTGTTTTAGGGTGTGGGGAACTGTTCTCATCTAGGTCAGTCCTGCTGCTTCCCTTTTCTCTCTCCCTCTGTGGGTCTCTTCATTCCTTGAGACACAACATGATTGAACCTAATTCTATAGTCACCTCTCAGTACTCAGTCAAAGGGAAGAGTTACATGACTCTGACTTTAGTAATGTTTTGTTTTTTGAGATAGGGTCTTACGTAGAGCTTGGGCTGGCCTGAACTTCCCATGTAGCCAGTGATGAATTTGAACTTTCAGTATTTTTTACAGTTATTTATTGGCGAGGGGAAGTGTGTACTGTGGACAACTTGGAGGAGTGAGTTCTCTTTCTTCACTGTGTAGTTCCAGAGAATGAACTTAGGTCACTGGGTTTGTTAGCAAGCATCTCTACTGGCTAAGGCCTCTTGCTGGCCTGACTTTGAACTTCTGATCTTCCTGTCTTCACTTTCTAAGTGTTGGGATTGTGGGTATGCATCTGGAGGCTCTGGCACAGTGAACCCTGCTTGGGGCCCCAGGGAATAAGGTTTGGCTTTGGCCTCAGTGTGCAGGGTGGGAAATCAGCAGAGACAAAGCTGCTAGACAGCTGAAGGGCCCTCTCACCACGCTGGATCCTTCATGAGGTGTGGCTCGCACAGGGCCCCCCGTCTTGAGCCTGTGGTCAGGTGAGCCCTAGCCTCAGGTCAGAATAATGGTGCCTGTCTGGGGGTTCCCTGTCCTGAATAGACCCTGTGTTCACATTAGCCCACAGCGGGGTCCTGTGTATCTACCCACTTCCTTTAAGAGAGGTGGGGTCTTCTTCCTCTCTGCCCAGGCACTAGTTGGATGTAGGTATGTATCACCATGTCTGGTGTATGTGGTGCTGAGTACTAACCCCAGGGCCTCATGCATGCTGGGCAAACACCCTACCAGTTCCCCTACATGGTTTTTTGTTTGTTTGTTTGTTTTTTTGAGACAGGGTTTCTCTGTGTAGTCCTTGCTGTCCTGAAACTCGCTCTGTAGACCAGTGTGACCTTGAACTCAGAGATCCGCCTGCCTCTGCCTCTGCCTCCAGAGTGCTGGGATGAAAGGTGTGCGTCACCACCACCCAGCTTCCAGTGACTTTCCTTAGACATCAAACATTAGAAATGGGGAAGCTTTATGAGGAGGGAGCATCAAAAGCTGAGATAGACTAAGGCCGAGCCAAGCTGTGAGCTAGAGGAAGGATTCTTGGCAGGCTTTAGAACTATTGTTCCAGTGAACATGGGATGGTAAGAAAGACAGCAGCTTGATGGGTGATGCGCAGGGAATTTCCTGGTCTGGAGATGAGATCAAGCCAGCCACAGAAGTCCCTTCAGCCAAAGCATTGTCCAGAGCCAGGCCTGCCCCTGACTCTCTTTAGTTCCCTCCAGGTTGAGGGAGTAGAGTCAGCAGAGGCGACTGCAGAAGGGCAGTTGGAGGCTGCTGTGAGGCCTAAGAGGAGGCATTGCTGCGACGTAGGTGTGCAGGTGAAGCAACAGGGGTGCCCCTGGTGACGCCTCATCGAGTCACCCAGAGGGTCTAGAGCAGGGTTCTCAATCTGTAGGTCTTGCTTCTTTCAGGGGTCGAATGATCCTTTTACAGGGCTTGCCTAAGACCATTGGAAAACACAGATACTTACATTATAGTTCATAACAGTAGCAAAATTACAGTTATGAAGTAGCAATGAAAATAATTTGGTTATTTTTAAAAATAAAATAATTGGGGGTTGGGGATCACCACAACGTAAGAATAATTGGGGTCACCACAACATGAGAAACTGTATTAAAGGGTTACAGCATTAGGAAGATTGAGAGCCACTGGTCTAGAGACCTCTGGTAGCAAGTGGCCCCAGCAGACAGCAGACTTAACGGTGTAGATGAAATAGCCTTCTACTGGACAATGGCATCTGGGACTTTCACAGCTGGAAGAGGAGAAGCCAGTGCATGACTTCAAAGTGTTACAGCACGGGTGGCCTCTCCTGTGAGGGCTGAGGCAGCTGGTGACTTTAAGGGGAAGCCAGTACTCCCTGACCTTTCCAGAACCCCAGGGCTCCTAAGAATGAGTGTTCTAAGTCCATTCTGCCTGTGTTCTCTGAAGGCAGCAAAGCTTGGGTGACCACACACCTGTTTCCTGAGTGGACTGCTAAATACTGTAAGCGTACTGTGGAGACCTGCTGCTTTCAGAAAGAGATTTAAAACAACCCTGGCCTACCATCTTAGCTACCTGTGAGGCTGAAGCAGGGGTGAGTTCAAGGCCAGCCTAGATAACTCCGTGACATACCATCTCAAAATAAAAATGAAAAAGAAGACCTGGGCTATAATGTAGTGGTAGAGTGTTTACTTAGAATGTGAGAGGTCCTAGGTTCGATGCTCAATACTGCACAAAACAAACAAAACTGCTTTTCACTGACCATGTACCTGGCCACCCAGGAGCTCTGATGAGTGTGACTGCTACATCTGCTGACGGGACAGCCGTTCTGCAGCCTGTGGGTCAAGGGGTATTTCCAGCTCTCAGGTGCCATCTGAGAAGCATATTTCAGTGTCTGTATCTGCCACAGTGATTTGTCTGATGGATCTGGACACTATAAACTGGAAAATTGGAGAAGACTGAGTCTTCATTGTTGGTGGGACGAGGGTACAGCATTGGAGTGAACAGGGGTCTGGAAGCGATGGAATTCAGCCATCTTGGATGACTTAGGGATAGAGACTTCTGTGGAGGAAGAGCCTGTACGTGTGATATGAACAGCAGGAGAAACTGAGTTGGAAGTAGCATCTGAGGATGCCACTTCAGGGCCACATTTAAGGCGGAGGAGTTGACCCTGTGGATGCACAAAGCCAGTGAATGTCTCCATGAGTGGGATTCTCCTGGTGAGGACACCAGGAACAGGCCTGTATCACCATGAGTTTGGATGTCACAGAAACTGAGCAGCATGATGGCAATTTTGGGCGGTTGAGCCCAGTCTTGAAACTTTTGCTGTGAATGTTATTTGATTAGAGAAGGGCGGTTCTACCTCAAGCTTCATTGTCATACTTGAAGAAAGTCTTTGGTACTTACCATCCTGGCTAGCCAGCAGCCATCCACATGGAGGCAAGACCCATCGATAAGTTAGAACTTGCTGAAGGCTTAGGTAATGGCTAACAGATTTTCAATGCAGTACCAGACTTTTGAACCAGGGTCTTGCTGTGTAAGTGTTCCTGGAGTAAAGCTAGTTTTGGCATCATACTGTCACACACTTGGTAGGCTACTGCAGTGTGAGCAGTTTCTCACAGAAAGTCTCCGGGTTACTTGCCTATATTTGCTTGGTTATGGTGTCCTGGCACCTGCCATGTCTGATAGGCTACATAAACCCAGGACAGCCGGTGAGCAGCAGAAGCTGACCTCGCACTGGCAAATTGTCTGGGGAGGGCCTGCTCCCTGGATCATTGTTGGTGTCTTCTCATGGTTGAGTCCATGTGAGACCTCTGTTTGTCTGAAGAGCACTTGCCTCGTTTGAAGGCTGTGCTCACAGGCCTCATGACCCAGTCACTGCCCAGAGGCTCTACTTCCTGGTCCTATCACTTCAGCAGGTAGAGTTTACACGCACGAATTTTGGGGCTCACCGACACTCAGACCACAGCACAGCATTCAGTCTGATCAGGGAGCCACGTGTCTCAGTGGAAAGGCAGGAGCTTGGGTGTGAAGAATGAACCACACCAGCCACAATGTGTTTGGGGTGGGACTACCCTGTGAAGCTGGCTGCCTTCTGTAGGAAGGTACTGCCCTTGGAGCTTGGTGCATCAGGGTGCCCTCTGGTGGCTGTAGGTGTGATGTGACAATCTCAGAGGCTGCCCTTTCTGTAGAGAAGCTTTAAAAGCAGTGTGCATCTCAGGAAGGCTTGACAAGAGAGTGGACTTGGGAAGGAGAAGCTCCCCGGGCTTGGGGATGAAGGAAGAGGAGGACTTGGGAGGACAAGTGGGCAATGATGCCAGTAAAAATTATAGCACTCAGGCTAGGCATGGTGGCACATGTCTTTACTACTAGCACTCAGGTGGATCTCCATGAGTTCAAGGCCAGTCTGGTCTACATAGTAAGTTCCAGGGCAGCCAAGGCCCTGTTTCAAAAAAAAAAAAAATTGTAGGAATAACGACCGTCATCCAGTAAGAAGCGCTTTAGCTCATGTGATCCTTATCTCACTCCTAAGAAGTGTGGTGGTGACATTGTCACTGCTGCTGTCTTTGAGGGGCTGTGTCATAGAGAGGTATGGGCCACCTAAGGAGTCAGGTGGCAAGTCTGGTCCATGGAGCTTGAGTCCCTGCTTCCTCGAGATCCAAATCTGAAGCTCTGTTTGGATATTGTTTTCTCATGCCATAGACACTGGCCATAGGTAAATACTGGCCTGAACAACCTGATTAGTAGTGACACTTCCTGCCCTGGGACTGCTGGGACAGCCTCTTGGCAGAGTGCCTTTTTAGTCATTGCCCACCTTTTGTGGTGTCTATACCCAGAATAGTAGCCAGAGTCCCTTTAGATGTGACTGGAGTACACCATTCACTAGGCAGCAGGCACTAGCTCTGGAGTCTAAGCCCAGTCCACCGTGTCTCCCTGCTCTGGACCTTATTTCCTGTGGCTCTTTCTCCTAGCCTGCTCTGGGTATGCTCCTGCCTCAGGGCCTTTGTTGTGCTCTCCTCCCCTGTCTGAGCTCCTCTTCCCTAGACACCTGCAGGGTTTTTTCCCTCTGTGGACAGGGCTGCTGGGGACAGGGAGGGAGCAGGGGCTGCAGACCGGACGCTGTTTCCTTTGGCCTAGAAGCAACCAGGAGACTCCTGAGGTCCGTCCTGGGGACAGCATAGGTGGAGGTCTGTGTTTTCCTCCTGCTTCAGGGCTTCAGTTAGCACCCTCCTTCACTGAGGAGACTGTCCTTGCTGAGAGCTTGAGGGAAGATTCAAAAGGGAGGCCAGCCTCTGTGCCTCCCTCCCCAGGGGCACTTGGTCTGCCTTTGACTCCAGCTCTCCTGATTTTGCTTCTGGCCTTGGGTCTCCCTCAGGACTGCTATCCTTGATGCTCTGGTCTGTCCCTCCCAACCTTCTTTCTCCCAGATTGTCATCTGGGTTTCAGTCTAGTGTCCCCTCATCTGACCTTGTCTATGTGTTGCATCCCCACTGGGACTTCTGAACACCTAACTCTGGGTGTGCGGCCTCAGTTACTTATTTATCATCTTCCCTACTAGCCCCTGGGCCCCAGGACAGGCTCTCTGACCTGTCCCACCGGAGGTGGCCCTGAGGATGGGGCCTACCTGGCCTCCATGATTCAGGTGAGAAGTGGCCTTGGTATGCTAGGTAAGGAGTGGAGCAGTTGAGCTTCGAGGCTCCTGCCTGTCAGACATGAATATGTGTGCGAACTTGGGCCCATGTTTTGTCTGTGTTGAGATCTGAGTTAACCTTGTTCTCCAGTAATCCTACTAACAGTGCATGGGTAGTTCCACGAGGTAGTATTGTCATATTCAAAGTGGTGCCTTCGCTTTCCTGGCTCAGCCTAGCCTTTGCCTTTCCAGCTTCTGCCAGTAGGTGGTGCCCCAGTCATGAGAATGACTTGAGGGCACACTAACTCCTCCCTGGTCCTTTTTCATTTTGCATAAGTAGGCAGTGTAGTGGGTGGGAGGGCATGACACCCTGCAGATCCAAGTCGGGGAGTCCAGGGTGGGAAAACATACACCCTCTAGAACTTTCTGTTTAATGCCCAGTCTCAGTTGCTTTGCTGAGATCTGTCTGTTTGTGTGTGTTGTCTCCAGCCTGTTCATGTGAGAATTACCTGGGAAAGCGTTGAGCAAGGTTCTTGGTCATGTTTCCAAAGAGGTGGGTCATAGGAAGGAGGCATGCAGCTGACTCCTCTCCTCATCTGCCAGGGAGCAGGTGAGTTCTCAGGCAGGTAGGAGACGGCAGGTCGGAGAGGCAGGGCTGGGGAGATGGCTCAGCAGGTAAGAGCACTTGCTGTGCAAACTGGAGGATCTGAATTTGGATCCCCAGCCCCCACATAAAGCTGGGCCTGGCTACATGCGCCTCTAATCCCAGTGCTGGTAGGGGATGCAGAGTAGGGATGCTGGCGCTTGCTGACCACCAGCCTGCTCCAAAAACAGTGAGTTCCAGGTTTGGTGAGATAGCCTGTCTTGAGGTATAAGTTGGAGAACCATGTGCTTCCGGACTTGGATACTGAAACCCTGACTAGGGGCATCGGGAATGAAGAAAGGACAGACACACAGACACATGTACAGGAAAGCTAGGGTCAGGTGGGGACGTGCTCACTCTGATGGAAGGCACCTCTCCTCCCCACAGCATGTTATTAGGTATAGCACAGGGGGAGTGGAGTGGCTAGATAATCTCTGGAAGAGATCTCTGTTGGTGAGCAGTCTCAGGCATGAACATCTGCGAGAAGGAGGAGGAAGCTGTAGTTGTTAGTCTTTGCACACACTGATCACTCACTCACACTTGGACTCTGGAGGGAAGCTTTGTCATCCCTCCTGAACCTCTGCTGGCTTTGCCACTCTTGTAAGGCTGAGGAATGCAGTAGTCGTCGACGTGGCCGTACCCTTGACAACACTACTGTTCTCTCAGGGCTTTAGTCATTCAGGGGCTCCTCCGTTCCCTACAGTGGAGACTGATAGAGGACGCCATGCCTTCCTCTGGCCTACCCATGTGTGCACACGTTCCTAAAGCGTCTATACACACATGGGGGGTACAGCAAGGGCCGGAACTCTTCCCTGCCTGCTGGGCAGCCGTTGGCAGCTGTCCTTCCGTCGTGGCTCTTGGCGAGGGCTATTGTGAGGATTGGCTGAGAGCTGACACCAGAGCTGCTTATGTCCTCGTTAGCCTAGTGGCTGCCTGGTGCTGCCTCCTGAGACAGCTGCTTGTTCCAGTGGGCGGTCACAGAGTGCCAAGGACTCTGGAAAGTGGTGGCTCACACAGTGCCACTGCGGGGCACCAAAGCGTCTCGCCACTGCGTTAGCACGCGTGGAAGACAAGCTGATCCAGTAAGCGCACTCTGAGGTGCCTGTGGCCATGTGGCTCACTCTAGCCTTTTGAAGAGGTCTTGGGAATGTATATGAAAATACTGACTCTGGAAGTGCAGACCATGTTGGATGTGAGAGGTTGTCCACACAATATTGCTTATACTATACCACAACTGAAGTTGGCACATGTCTAACAAAAGATAGAGAGTCCTATTCTGTCTGAGCATTAAAACACTTGTGCAGGGCATCCTGGGAACAGGTTGAGGAAGTCCTTCCAGTACTGCCATGGACTCAGTTCATCCTATAAGGTGAGGGTTGTGGAAGGCCAAGCTCTTCAGGTGACTGGGTCTTCAGCTTTCGTGAAGGGCTCAGCCACCCTATTAATTGATTAATTAATTAATTAATCTGTCTATTTATTTATTTAGTCTTTTTGAGACGGGTCTTGTTTTGTACTCTAAGTAGACCTCAGATTACCTGTGTAGCCCAGGCTTGCCTTAAAACCCTCCCTTCCCTGCCAAGTCTTCCTGTCTTACTTAGTGCTGGGACTGGAGGTGTGTGCCAGCAGGCCCTGCTCAATGGCCTTATGTTAAGAGACAGTAGTGTCTTCTTGGTCTTTCAGCTATGAACCCGGAAGAAGGGCTTCATCAGACTTGAGTACACCTGTATCCTTATCTTGAACTTACAGTCTGAGAAATGGAGAGATGAGTTTCTGTTGTTTATAGCCCACCCAGCTTATTTTCTGTTTCAGCAGCACTAACAGACTAAGAAAAAGCCTGTAGGACTGTCCAAATGAGACTGTGAGGGATGGCCTTTTTGGGGTGAAGGGCAGTTAGTCAGCATGCTTGCATTACTATCTGGGCCTCACCATGGGGTTGAGACTGTGTCCCCAGGGCTCCCAGGTGACTCAGGGACAAGATGACTGGAGGCCACCTGGTGCCAGATGCTCTTTTAATAATTTTGAATCATGAGACTGGGTTATCTGTTTAAAGGTTGGGTGAGGGGAGGAATGAGTGTGTGTGTGTGTGTGTGTGTGTGTGTGTGTGTGAGAGAGAGAGAGAGAGAGAGAGAGTGTCAGTCTGTTAGTGTCTAGTGCCCTGGGGATGCCATTTCCCTAGGTGGCCTCTCCTGTCCCCATGCGCCCTGTGGGCTGGCCCTCCTGGCAGCCACATTTGGCAAATGGATAACGTAGTGACAGTAGGCAGGTTATTCTCCCTGTGGAGTGAGGAAGATCAGAATGTGAAGGTGTATCTAGGAAGTGCACAGCCACCCAAGACTCAAGCATGCTCAGGAAGAGACAAGGCAGCAAAGCCCTGTCCTGAGGAAGATGCCCGGAAAGACCCAGATGGTAACTGCTTCTCTCAGGAAGGGAGTGATGTTGCCCGTCTCCACCTCTCTGTGTGCTTTTTTGATATTCCTTTGGAAGCAGTACGTGTTACTATAGAAAAATAAGAAGAAATGACCCTGTAAGTGTATGACCCCAGTTCAGTCAGTGGCCCCTCTGAGGTGTTTGCTGCTGTTTCTCCACACTTAGGCTAGTGCCGTCAATCAGCCACATTATTTCACAGTGAGGAACCGAACAGTCAGTTTTGAGGGAGGGGCTCTATGGTAGGGACTTGCTGGCCTGGGCTGATGGCTTTCTGTGGTCTTTGCAGGAGCGCTGTGTGGCCGCCCTGGCCCGGGTGGAGCGCACTGACTTCCTGTCGCCCATGTGCATCGGTGAAGTGGCTCACGTCAGTGCAGAGATCACCTACACTTCCAAGCATTCTGTGGAGGTCCAGGTCCACGTGATGTCGGAGAACATCCTCACAGGTAACTCCCAGGAGCTTCTCACCAGGCCACCTTGGCTCAGTGTCAATGTTCTGCTTTGCTCTTTGTTGCTGTGATGAAACATGAACCAAAACTAACTTGGGGAAGAAAGCCTTTGTTTCAGCTTAGCGATCACCTGGGGGAAGCCATGCCAGGAATTTAAGGTAAGAGCCTGGAGGGAGGAGCTAAAGCAGAGATGGTGGAGGAACGCTGTTTACCAGCTCCCCATCTCTGGCTTGCACAGCTACCCTTCTTACACAGCCCAGGCCTACCGTCTACATCAATTAGCTGCTAAGAAAATGGCTCCAAGGCATGGCTACAGGCCAGGCTGATCTGGGTAATTCTTTAGGTGAGGTTTCATCTTCCCAGGTGACTCTAGGTTTGTGTCAGGTTGACAGCTGAAGCTGACTGACACACAGCTTGCTCATTCTTGGAGGGCTGGCCATGCCCAGGGGCTGGCTACATCTCTGTGTGACCTCTTTGCTCCTCATGCACCTGTGGGCAGATTTTTCTTTACCCATGTTTTTGCAGTTTGCAAATGGAGCACTGGTGGGTTACAAAGTATACCTGAGTTCCTCTCCAGCCGGAACAGGATTCCTAGCCTGCTCCCCTCCTTCTTGAGACCAGCTAGTCCATGGCCACCATCCCCTGCCTCTGTATCTACCTGTTCTTCTGGACCATGGCTTGTATGGCTATGCAGAGGTTGCTGGAAAAAATCTGTCCTTGCCCATCTAGAAACCAGGCTTTTATAGATGCTGTTGGGTAAACCTTTGCCTTGGTTCATCTGAGTCTTTTCCTTGGCTATGGTAACCATGGAAACCCTTCTCCTCTTCCCCATTGGCACCACGGGAGATCAGAGCTCCTTCTCATGAACTGCTTATGTTTCTTTTATAACCTGGCTGTCGATTGGAAAGACAGGGCCTTATCACACTACCACCCTGTGGTCCCACGTGCCCTAGAGGCTGGGCTGGTTCCTTCCTTTTCTCCTTTCCCAGGCCCTCTGCAGTGGTGACCCCATGGAATGATGGCTCAGGGCTGATTAAGGGGCTCAGGCCATCCTGGGAAGGGCTAAGAACACAGTTGTCCATCTGGAACATTCTGATGACCTCAGCAGGGATAGATTAGAATGGGCTGTCATCTCAGCCACTATGAACGGAAAGACTGTGAGTGAGACTGCTCTTGCTCCTCGGCCTGTGGGACCCTTTGGCATTAGAGGGTGCTTTGGATGCTGGTCTCAGGCTGTGGCACAGGAAGGGACAGCTGTGCACCATTAGGGGAAGGCAGGCCCAGTGCAGGGGGCAGCCGCTGTCTGTCCTGTGGGCCCTCCTCTGTTGGGCCTAGCTGGGGGGCTAGTCATCCCTGAGCAGGAGGGAGGCTCTCTGGAGCCTCTTGGTCTTCAGGCTGGTAGCCTGCCAGTAGACCTTTTCACTGCTAGAGCCTTCAGCTTCAGAACTGTGTGGGGCCCACTTAAATGGAATCCTAAACAGGTGGTGGTGGTGCAGACCTTTAATCCCAGCATTGGGGAGGCAAAAGCAGGCAGATTTCTGTGAGTTCGAGGCCAGCCTGGACTATAGAGCAAGTTTTAGCACAGCCAGGGCTGTTACATAGAGAAACCCTGTCCTGGGGGTTGAGGGAAGGATTCCTAAGGGCTGGATAGATGGGTCAGTGGTTAAGAGCTCTGACTGCTCTTACAGAGGACCTGGGTTTAATTCTCAGAACCTACTTGTTGACTCACGTCTGTCTGTCACTCTAGTTTCAGGGTATCTGGTGCCCTCTTCTTGCCTCCAAGGGCACCAGTTGTACACATGGTGCACATACATACATGTGGCAAAACATACACACAAAATGAATTAAAAAACAAGAGCATATTTCTGCCTCATCTGAAACAAAGCTTCAGCCCAGTGGCCAGAGGACACTGCATTATGAGTTGGGAGAGCAGCAGAGCACAAAGGTATTCTGCAGCTTTCAGAATTGTGAGGACATGCATGTGGTGCACAGACATACGTGTAGACAAAATACTCACACACATACAATAAATATTTTAAAATAATAAAAACAATTCTTAAATCATAAAGCCTGATGCAGCAGCCCTGCCCTTTGCATTTACCCCATAGACCTTCCTTCCGTGGAGTCCCCTTCCCTGAGGGGTGGGTACAGAAGGCCTGGCCTGCCAAGGAGGCAGAGGGACCAGCCTTGAAGGGCAGACACAGTGCTGGTACAATCTCCCAGGACATGGGACAGGCATGTTTACTCTTGGTGCTCAGGGGAGGCGGTGCATGGCGGCTTTTCTCAGTGGGGCTGGGCTGTTGCCTCGGGTCCTCCTGTGCCCTCCTCCGTCCTGGACCACGGATGGGGACAGTCTGCTCTCAGAGCAGGAAGGGCTTCGGGCCCTCTCTTCATGTCTTGCTTGTCTTAGCCCAGAGCCCACTGTTGTAGACTGGACTCTGGCTCTCCAGGGTTCTCTGCTGTTTCCCTGCCCATATGTCGGCTGCAAGGTGAGCCTGGGAGGCCTGCTTAAAGCCATCTGATCCACACCACCCTGACCACATGCCCTGGCTGAGTGGATGAGTGACGGGAACACTGGGGCTAGGGGAGCGAGGTGCATACCCAGGGCTGTAGCCCATGGGAAGGCCAACCTTGTTGTTATTAGCATGATCTGACCACAAGAGCAAGGACCCCAGTCACCACATTCCCTTTGGCTGGGCTGAGCTACAGTCCAGAGTCCACTGCATGAGCACAAACCTGCTCAGTATCCTTAAATCTGCCCTGGAGATGCCACACATTCATTCATCTCTCGGACATCAGAATATTAGGCTAATGGGGGTCATTGCTGCGGGCTGCTTTGGCGAATAGCAGAGGCGCTTGTGCGCTTTGAAGATATTTGTGATGCAGCAGTCCTGACGTGTTCCACGGGAGGGTGGAGATTGCACAATTAATGTGTTTGCCTCATTTTGCTCCGTGCTGTTCATTTAGGTTTAGCAGGCCACTTGGGTTTCCATGGAAACCAGCTCTTCATGCTGGCTCTGAGTCCAACAGGAAATCTTTATTCCCAAAAGCAGGTTGTCAGATTCATTCAGTCAAAGTGTGGGGAAAATATTTTCCCATCGTGTCTGCCTGTGGTTCCCAGGCATGGGAGCCCACAGCCTTGTTCTAGGGGTGCCATGTGTCTGGGTGGGGTTGTGAGCCTGCCATTTTGGAATAGGAGGGCCCTTGTGAGCCTGTCTTTTAATCCCTGCCCCCGCCCCCCTGCCCCCCGCAAGGGGGAGCTTGACTGGGCTGTGTTTGCTGTAACCTTAGGGGTGCCCTGGGTGCCTATGGGAAGGTGCTCTAGAGGTAGCTGGAGGCAGCCTCTTCTCCAGGGTGGCAGAGCCACTGCTGCTGCTCCTGCCCCCTTGTCTCCTTCTCTTACTGTCCCTGTACTACCCAGGAGTCTTTCATGTTGTCAAAGGAGTCTTTCATGTTGTCAAAGCCACTTTTTTTTTTTTAAATTTATTTTTTAAATTTTTATTTTTTAAATTTATTATGTATACAGTGTTCCTCCTGCATGTATCCCTGCACACCAGAAGAGGGCACCAGATCTTATTATAGATGGTTGTGAGCTGCCATGTGGTTGCTGGGAATTGAACTCAGGACCTCTGGAAGAGCAGCCAGTGCTCTTAACCCCTGAGCCATCTCTCCAGCCCTGTCAAAGCCACTTTTTAAAGGCACATTCACACATTTTCTAAAGTGACTGGAACTGGAGAGCCCGGGTGTGTACTTAGGGTATCACCAGGTTGCCATCTGACCTTGGTCAAAGCTCTTGACCTCTCTGGGCTTCTAGCGTCCTACGATAAGCAGGGGCATAGGCCAGTGGACTGTGAATTCCTTTGGCACCAAAAGCCATGAGCTGTGGCTCTCCACCCAGACGGGCTTTCCTGCTTTGGGAGCTTCAATCTGCTCCATGTCTGAACTCAATGTCCCAAGTGAGTCTGAGCCCATTGCCCCTCTTGTGGCAGAAGCTCTGGATTGGACTATATGGGGGAGAGGATGGGGAAAAGCAACCTGCCTGTGGGCACTGGGCCTGAGGAGCTGACCCAGGCCTCTATGCTTTGGGTGGTGGTTGGTCTCATGCTGCCTCAGGGCCTGCTCTGCTCTGCAGTCTCCATATGCCATGAGGTTTGGCTGTATGCACCCTTCAGGCTGCCTACCTTTTATTTATTTATTTATTTGTTTGTTTGTTTATTTATTTATTTATTTATTTATTTATTTATTTATTTATGTCTCCCGCTGGCGAGAGAATTCTTACAGCATCTGGACAGGTGAACAGAATCTTCTGAAAGATCTGTACTAGTCTGGACTGAGGATGTCAGGTCCTCAACAGGCAATGGCAGTGTCTGCTGGTGGGGACTTGGGCCAGCTAGCAGCTTGGCCTGGCCTCATCAGCCTCCTGCGTCTGACCGGTCCTTGCTCTGCCGTCTGATTCCTTGCTGCCCCGTTTCTGTGAAGCCAGGCTGACTTAGTTAGAGCCTACAGTCTGAGGTCCTTCCTCTGTAAGAGGAGCTACCACAGATGCAGCTCCCAGGACTGCATGGGACTCTGGTCCCATACATCCACAATGGCAGTGCCCTCAGGCCAGGAGGCTAGACAGGACCTTGGGGGTTGGGAGCCAGGGGTGACGGCATTGCAGCTCTGGCATGCTGAGGGCTGGTAGAAGTACCTACCCAGTGTAACCAATGAGGCACCACTCATGTGGTTTTCTTCTCTTAAGGTACCAAAAAGCTGACCAATAAGGCCACCTTGTGGTATGTGCCCCTGTCACTGAAGAATGTGGACAAGGTCCTCGAGGTGCCTCCTATCGTGGTAAGGTTCCCTTTCACTTGTCTCCTGGGGTAAATGCAGAGGCTGGGCCTCTCCGAGTTGTGGGAGGCCCATTTAACCACAGAGCAGCCCAGAGGATCATGGGGTAGACTGTAGCTCTAGGGCCCCTTGGGAGCCTGGAAGGAAACTCCCTGGATGGGTGAAGGAACATGGAGCTCATGCCCTGGGGAGGTACTGGTTTTGCAGTGCCTGTAACTCCTGGAATGCCCCTGTCAGTGCCCCACATCCCACGGTAGGGTGTCCCTCTGTGTGACACTTGCTCATGGAAAAAAACCCCATGATAGGACTGTCTGTGATGAGTGCTGGGTCCTGCTGAGACCAGGCTGACTGGGCCAGGCAGGCCACTCCCTAAAGCTCACGAGAACAGGATTTTGGCTCAGCCTCTGAGATACCCATGCTAGGACTTGGTCTTATGTGAGCATTTCTTTCCTCTCTGCAGCCTCTACTGGCATCTGCCTCTTCTTTTGGGTGTCTCTCAGTGTGTGTGTGTGCGTGTGTAACTTAGTAGGATGAGAAGAGTCTGTAGTGTTTGTCTCTAGAGGGGTCCCACTACAGGCAGGCTGTCTAGGGCAGTGTTGTGTGACAAAACTTTTGCTGAGGAGGAGCAACAACACACACATCTGCTCACTCCAGACAGGGATCCCATGACGGACCAAAGTGTGGATAACCCCCAGAGGCCAACATGGTGGACCAGGGAGTTTTATTGGGGTTACTTACAGGAGCAGAAATGACTCAGACAGCTACATCACCAAAACCTACCCCAGCATGTGTGATGGCTCACAACGCTAGGAACCTGGAGCCCACTGCACAGCCTGCGGGCTCACAACTCTCAACAGGTTGGAGAGTGTCCTTCCCAAGTGACTGGGCTGGTGTAAACCTCTTCCTGAGCAGCTCCGCTGGTTTCTGCATCTTTCAGGCAGCTAGTCTGCTGTCAGAGTTGTCTTTGCAGCTTGGCTCTGCCCTTCTGAGGGGGATGTTCAACGTTTATTGCTTCTCTGGCAAGGAGGGGCCTAGTGAATCTAGTCAGTTTCAGGGACCTCCTGAAGCTACTTATGTTGTTTACCTTCCTGTTTAGTGAACTTCCCTGTAGGGTGGCATGTTTCAATGTCAGAGGAAACTGTTACACAACTGGCAAGCCCAGTGGATGCTGTATTAGAGACTCAGGTATCCGTGACCAGTTCTTCCCAAGTGTGTTGGCTGCCTTCCTTTACCAGGAAAGAGTGTTGGCACCTAGGGGCTTCTGCCTGTGGTGAACATTTATGTAGAATGTGCATTTAAGAAAGATGAACTGGGAGCCAGGCATGGTGGTGCATGCCTTTAATCCCAGCACTTGGTAGAGCCAGACAGATCTCTGTGAGTTTGAGGCCAGCCTGGTCTACAGAGTGAGTTTCAGGATAGGCTCCAAAGCTACACAGAGGGGAAAAAAAAGATGAACTGGGAGTTGGATGGTTAGGATGGGCCTGCCCTCGGCTTGCAGACCTACCAACCAGAGATGGGCAGCGTTGACACCCACAGCCCTTGTTCCTTTTGGGTGTCTTCTCGTCTTCACAGGTGCAGGGGGGCTTCCCATGGGTGAGACAGTTCTCCATCTGTTTTCTTTCCACTGGATCTGGGTAAACTTGGGCCAGTGGAGACTTACTCCTCACCATCACTCAGGGGTGTCCCCCAAACTGGCTTTTTGTAATCTCTCCCATCATTGCTCAGTGGCCAACTGGGCTTGGGTAGCAGGTCAAGGTGTGGTTGGATACATCTGTGATTTGATATACCCTTTCCCCCTGTTCTGTAGCCTCACCATCCTCCTGTCTCAGCACCACTCCCTCTCACAATGTGCTAGCAGTACTGATATGCACCACTACACCTAACTACTCTTCTATTTTTATTTTTTATTATTGCTGTTTATTTAGTAAGGGTGTTGTGGACTGGAAGGCTTGGAGACAGGATCTTATAGACCAGGCTGACGTATAGAAATTGTTATGTGGCTCAGGATGACTTGAACTCCTGATCATCCTGCCTACACCTCCCAAGTGCTGTGATTGTAGGAGCTACCAAATGCAGCTTTATTTAGTTTTTTTTGAGACAGGGCCTCACTCTATAGCCCATGTTAGCTTATAACTTTCCATGCAAGCTAAGCTGACCTCAACCTTGCCATCCTCCTGAGTGTCAGGATCCCAGGCATGTTCCACCACAGTTTGACTAAGCTAGGGATTTTTTAAAAATGATTTATTTGTGTTTATTTTATGTGCATTGGTGTTTTGCCTGCATATATGTCTGTGTGAGGGTGTGAGATCCCCTGGAACTAGAGTTACAGACAGTTGCAAGCTGCCATGTGGGTGCTGGGAATTGAACCCAGGTTCTGCGGAAGAGCAGCCAGTGCTCTTAACCATTGAGTCACCTCTCTAGCCCCAAGTCTAGGGTTTTTTTTGTTGTTGTTGTTTTTGTTTTTAAGTCTAGGTATTTTTGAGAACACTCTGGTGACAGAACCTCCCTGCTTCTGAGAAAGGGCAGCTCAGCCTTGGCCTGGCTGTGCTGGTGCTGGTCGCCAGCTGTGCTAAGCAGGTCTCTCCCTGTGAGTAAAGCAGAGGAAGGTGGTCCACAGTCCTGTCGGTGTCACTGGGACACTGCTGTGACAAAGTGGTTTAAAAACTGAAGAAGAGCTGGGTGGTAGCGGTGCTCTCTTTTAATCCCAGTACTAGGGAGGCAGAGGCAGGGGCAGGCTGATCTCTGAGTTCAAGGCCAGCCTGGTGTACAGAGTGAGTTCCAGGACAGCCAGGGATACACAGAGAAACCCTGTCTCTAAACACCCACCTCAGAGAAAAAGTAAAAATAAAAACTAAAGAAGGCCAGGCATGGTGGCACATGCTTTTTTTTTTTTTTTTTTTTTTTGGGGGGGGGGGGGCACATGCTTTTAATCCCAGCACTTGAGAGGCAGAGGTAAAGGCTGGTAGATCTCAGTGAGTTCAAGGCCAGTCTGGTCCACATAGAGAATTCTAGGACAACTGGGGCTACTTAGAGAGACCCTCTCTCAAAAATAAAATAAAATAAAAATTTAGAACTATAGAAGATTATTTTTTCACAGGTCTGAATGTCAAGCCTCAAATTCATGTGCAGCCAGGGTCGCATGCTCCGTGGAGCTCCAGAGGAAGTTTCCACGTCCTGTTTTAGCTCCTCGTGGTGCAGGCCTAGGGTGGCGTCACCCAGTCTCTGCCTGTCTTTCTCACCTTCCCTTTGGTTGTGTCTTAGAGACCATACAAAGGCTTAGGACTTAGGGCTGCCCCACTCCAACTGCATTTGCAAAATCCATTTCCAGAACTGTCCCCACTGAGGTTCCAAGGTTCTCTTTTATAGCCCTGTTCCACCCTGGGTGTGCTCCTGGGCCGCTCTCCCTTGTCTCGCTTCCTCCCACCCTCCTAGGCCGGGCTTCTCTGCTAGCTTCTTAGACTGAGCACATGACTGCTTTTTCACACGCCAGGCTCTAAAGGCTGGAGCCACTCAGGCCAGTTGCATGGGTGATCCAGGAAGTCCTCACCACAGGGACCCGCCCTCTGCACGCTCTTCTGCAGTCACGAGTGCTCACCATGTGCCGAAGGAGTCCTGCAGCCTTCTCGTTTGCTTTGTGTGTTGGGGTTGATGACACATAAGTACTAGTTGGGCTTTCACAGAGGAGCGTGTTGAAACTGGGCCACCAAGCTGAGGCCAGGGGGCTGAGGAAGGAAGCACACCAGCCGCAGCTGCAGCAGCTGCTGGAGTGATCCGGATTCTTCCCACAGATGCCAAGTGCGCAGAGTGGGACCCGTCAGTTCCCTGGGGGTGTAGGCCCCTGTGTGCCCTGGCAGGGCCCAGCAGAGACCTGTCCTGACCCTGGAAATCGTGGCTTCCTTCCTTGTTCTAGGAGGTCTATGTACTTGGAGCTTGAGCTCAGGCTTCAGATGCCATGAGCATCCTCCTACCAAGTTTTCACAAGTAACATTCGTTCAAGAAAGTGTATGGCTGTCTGTAGCTATGTGTAACACACACACACACACACACACACACACACACACACACGTACGTTAATTAGTTACCAGGTATGGCTGCTCACTGTGGTCACTTTGTCACTTTAGAGTATGACTTGTCCCACCTTCTTCCTCAGCCTGGCAGAGTACAGCATTCCCTACGGTTATTAAAAGAAGTCAGCAGGTTGTTGTGCCAGGAGGCCCCTGGTATTGAACATAGCAGCTTTTCTGGAGGGTTTTGGTGTGCTTCCTTTAGGAGGCCCATAGGTCTGAGCGTTTGAACTGAGCTGTCTGCTCCTTTGAATCAGCTGGGTCTGACAGGCCCTTGGGGTAGGGTGAAGGGCCAGCCTTACATTAGAAGGTGCTAGCAGTTTGCCAGCATGTGAGGCAGCTGGGCCTCTCTATCTGTGAGGCTTGGGTCCAGGACTAGGCCCTCGGGCTCCATGCATCCCTGCATAGCTCAGACAAGTCTGCGGGCACCATGAGGGTTCGAGATACAGTTGTGTGTGTGTGGGAGGGGGTTGGGTGAGGGGGTGGCTCTTATTAAGCAGCAATTTTTCCTCTTTATTTTTGTTTATTTTACTTTTTTAATTATGTGTGTTATATTGTTTGTATGTGGGCATGAGCATGCACATCGTAGCATGATTGTGGGGCTGGAGGACAAGCTGCAGGAGTCAGCCCTCTCTTTATACATGTGGGTCTAGGGACCAGACTCAGGTTGTCAGGCCTGGCAGCAAGTGCCTTTACCTGCCAAGCCGTTCTCTGCCTTCTTGTTTTTGTTTTTTAAGGTAAGATCGTGTTCTGTAGCCCTAGCTGGCTTTGAACTTGGAACAATCTTCCTGTCTCAGTCTCCTATGTGCTGAGATTACAGTTGTGATACCTTTGGGCTTGGCCTAAAACTTGGTTTTTTGAGATTTTATTTTTTTAATTTTTTATGTATGAATGCTTGCCTGAATGTATGTCTGTTCATCACATATGAGCAGTGCCCTGTGTAGGCCAGAAGAGGGTGTGGGATCCCCTGGGACTGGAGTTTCGGATGCATACGGGTCCTCTGCAAGGGCAGCCAGTGCTCCTTCCCTGAGCCATCTCTCCAGCCAGTGCTTGGCTTTGCTGTTGTTTTTCTGGTGTTGCGGAGGGAACCCAGCACCTTGTGCGCTGAGCTACAGCACCATTCCCTCTAAAGTCTCTGGAGGGCATTTTTTGAGGATGTGGGAGTCTGGCCATTAGTTCTGGGTGATGGGCCAAACACAGGCAGATGCTGCTCTCACCATTGAATGCTGGGCATGAGCATGAGGAACTAATCAGCTCGTGGAGGGGAAGGTTGAGTACCTCCTGCAGTGTCTAATGCTCCTTGCAGTGGGGCTTGGCTTTTTTCTCTTGAGCAAACCTCTCAGCTCCCTCCTTGGCCTACTTTGAAGAAGCATACTCCAGTTGAAGGGGATGGGTAGTTAATCCCCACAATCCTGCTCAGCTGCTCAGCCAAGCCTGAAGCAAGAGCATGTCTTTAGAAAGGAGGTCTAAAGCTGCCATCTGACGTGAATTTATGGTCAGAGAGGCTTTGACAGGTAGAGAGGAGCCAGAGGGCTTGGCCAGAAATGCAGGCTGAGTGAGGAAGCAGAGGTGAGGTTGACTTCTGGAGAATGCTAGGCAGGGGTCAGCATGGAGGGCTGGGTTGAGGGGAGAATGGTCTGCCTTTGGTGGCTCAGCACAGGAGGCTTCTGAGGGCAGTAGACAATAGACTCGGTACACACCTAAGGCTAGCACCCAGCACTCCTAGGATCCCAGGGAGGAAGTGAGGTGGTGTGCTGTGTCCCCTTTATGGCCAGGAAGTGTTGAATGACCCATTGATGTTGCAGTGAAAGCCTATATCCCCATCATTCTGGGCTTGTGGAATAGATTTTATTTTTATTTATTTGTTGGTTTGTTTATTTTGGGACAGGGTTTCTCTGTGTAGCCCTGACTGTCCTGAAACTCACTCTGAGAACCAGGCTGGTCTCTAACACTGAGATCCACCTGCCTCTGCTTCCTGAATGCTGCTGGGATTAAAGGCATGCAATATAGTAGATTTTATGTTCACACTTCCTGGACCAAAACGTCTATGATCCATCAGGAGTGCCTTGTGGGCTGACATCCTTGGCTTCCGGGCTGTGCAAAGGTCCTGCCTGCTGATTGGCTGGTGGTTAGCAAAGATGGCAGGAGGGGTGGTTGCGACAGGATGTAGTCAAGAATCTTCAGAATGGTGTCATTGTGAGGGCAGAGCGGGCCATTGCTAATTGACCGTCAGTCTCATGGACTGTGTTGCAGTGAAACAATGAAGCAGTGTTGTTCCAGCTCTCATGTCCAGTGGTAGTTCTTTTTTTTCTCTTCAAGACGGGGTTTCTCTGTGTAGCTTTGGAGCCTGTCCTGGATCTCCCTCTGTAGACCAGGCTGGCCTCGAACTCACAGAGATCCACCTGCCTTCACTTCCCGAGTGCTGGGATTAAAGGCGTGTGCCACCACCGCCCGGCCAATGATAGGACTTTTTATATATCCACAGATGTACAGAGATCTAGCTTTGAAGATTGTCTCTGGTGAAGGGCACAGACTTTCATCTGGCCTGTGTTCTTATTATGTAGCAGTCATGTCATCAGAAGAAAGGGGCAGTTCCCGTTACAGAATGCTGGAAGGGAGACCTGGAGCCCCAAGGGTATGGAGGAAGGCTGTGTTCCCACCGCACCTGACCCTCTGTCTGGCTTCCTTTCTACAGTATTCACGGCAGGAGCTGGAGGAAGAGGGTCGGAAACGCTATGAAGCCCAGAAGCTGGAGCGCATGGAGACCAAGTGGAGGAACGGGGACATTGTCCAGCCTGTCCTGAACCCAGGTGGGAGCGGGCTGGGGAAAGGGAGGGGGAGGCTGATACTTGGGTAGATGACATTCCTTGGGGGATGGGGGGTTGGGGGGACTCACCAGTATGCTTCACTATCCTCTGGGCTCTTGGGTGTTGAGTTCTCTCCTGGAGTCAGGCTTTGTCCATTGTCCTGCCCTGAGCACAGCTGGCAGGGAGAGGTGGCATTAACAGCTCCTGAGAGTGAGTCTGGGTGGGTCCTGCCATACTAGCTCCTTCCGGTCTCAGCAGAGAGCCACTGGCTCGTGTAGAGCACTTGTTTTGTTGACACTCTGAGTTTGCTCAGGAGCTTGGTTTTGAGCAAATGTCCATATCAGTAGCAAAAAGGTCTAGGGTCAGGAGATGGTCACAGATTTAAGTGCCATTTCTTCTCAGGCTCCCATAGGTAGACCTTTGCCTCTGAGTAGCTCTGTCATCCTCACTATGCCAGTGACAAACCTCAGTTCTCCTTGTGGATTGTTTCTTCCTTTCTGCTGTCCCCTACCAGGTTGGTATGTGTTTTCATGCAGTGTCTGTCCAAAAACTAAACCAGGCCTCCCCAGTTCCTCAATGACAGCCAGGGCAGGAGTCTTGGCGTGTGTCTGACCTTCAGGAACTCGTGAGGGATTGTGTGAACCCACCTTTAGAGGGAGGTTTTCCTGGTGACGCTTGTGACTCTGTGCACCCCTGCACATACAGTTGCCATAGTACGCTGAGAATACTTCTTTCTAGAATGTTCTAGGAGCTTCTCCATCTTGTTGGAAACAGCCTAGACTCATTGTAATACTCGTAATTCTGTGCTGGGTTCCATGATGTCCCTGAGCAGAAGGCTTCCTGACCTCCAGTGCCTCAGGCCCCTGGGGGTGGTGGTGGAAGTTTGTCTCTTGGCTCTCTCAGTCCATGTGGCCTGAGCACACTCTGGCACTGTGGTGAAGTGGCCCTGCTGGGCACAGGGCGTCTCAGCCAGTGTCTACCTGAGTGTTAGCGGTTTGCCTGTCATTCATCCTCCTTCCGCAGCTCACCCAAACTGGAACTCTCATCGTCTGAGGCCGGTGGGGTATGCAGCCTAGAAAACCTTTACAGTTTGTTGGGCTATTTCCCCTACATCTGCTTTTAACAAAAGAGAAAGGCAGCGGCAGGGGGTGGGGGGTGGGGGGTGAGGGGTGGGGTGGGGGGCCAGTGCACGACGACTGAACTGGGCATGGTGGTCCATTGTTGGCTGACAGTGACTGAAGTTGGCGTGTGAACTCGGGACTTTCTGGTGGAGTTTTACCATCTGTTGTTCTGTGTCTTGTAAAATACATCTCCCTCAGCTGATTGGATTTGAGATGCAGCTCTGAAAAGTGTGTAACAGGAGTCACACGCCCAATCGTTACTCTTTTTTTTTTCCCCTTGGGCCGTGAGGATTGAATCCAGAACCTCCCACAAGCTAGGCAAGTGTTCTGCCATCAAGCCCTCCTCACAGTCTCTGATAACTGCGTTTCTGACTTCATTTCCTTGCAGAACCATCCCTGTTCTCTTGGGTCCCCTGTGCCTGTCCTTCTGCCTGTGTGGTGGGCTCTCCTGGGTGAGCGGGCTGGTGGGGTGCTGTGTCCACAAGGAGCAGTGTGGACAAAATTTGTGTCTTTCCAAAATGTAGCTGTGTGTCATCTTTCCTGGGGAGCTAGGAACACACATCTCACCCCAGATAGAGCACCAACAGTGGAAGAAGGGGAGACTTTCTGCCATGTCTCACTTGGTGAGCCAGTCAGTTTGACTGAAGTTGCTTCCAGGAATGTAGGTGATGGATTGGTGGTTTTCAGGAGTATTAACAGCTACCTCTCTCTCAGCAATTGTTGTATACCCTGGCAGGAAGGGGCCACACACCACCTCGTGAACAGTCTTATGAATTCCCTCTCCCTTCACTAGGGAACTCTGTGGGCAAGGGTCTAATGTGGGTCATTGGAGCTACTTTTACTTCAGGATGACCGTGGCCATGTCATTCTTGGAGGACAGAGCTCTACAGTGTAGCATTCATGTTTCCCTTCCCCCACTACATTCACCTTTTGGCCTCACCCCTAACCACTTGTGCAGCTAGAACCTGGGCTCAGACATGTTGCCTAGCAACCTCTGGGCCACCTGTCTGTAGGTAGGTGTCCTTAGGGAGTCTGGCACTTCTTTAGAAGGCAGCTTTCTGTGTGGTTTTCTCTGTCCCACAAGAGACAGGTTACTTGTGAGCTGCCAGGTTCATGACCATCAGCTGCCTAGCTTTAACACTGTGGTGACTCAGACCACAGGACCCTGTTTCCAGGTCTGTTGGGTTTATGATGCAATCAGCATCGCCTCAGACATGACCAAGTGCTGTCTTCACATGTGCTTGAAATAGTGTTCACTTCCAGGCTGCCTCAGGCAGAGCAGTGGGGAGCCTCAGCAGGCCAACAAGCTCCTGGTCCTGGAATGAGATCTGCCTTCCAGGGTCAGCAGTGCCCAGGCAGGTCTGCCTAGAGCCACCCCCTGGAGAGCAAAGGCAGGCCAGCCTGGCTTTTGGACCCAGTCCTGCATCTGAAGTGCCTCTCTGATGTCCGTGACCATCCGGCTTGGCCATGATCCTGGTTCCTTTAACTCTAGTCTTGGGGGAATTTGGTATGTAAAGACAGGGAGGGAAGGTTCTGGAGTTTGCTTGGCTTTCTATCCCAGTTCTCTGGGCATCTGATCCTCAGTTTCCTTGGTGGAAACAGACAAGGCAGCCACTGAGCTGCAGGTGTGTGGGGTGAAAGGGCGCTGGGTGTACATGGAGCAGGGAAGGACTCCGGCAGGTGGATGGGCTCTGAGAAGGGAGCGTGTCTGGAACCTATGAAGCCTTGCCGGTGCTTCCCTGGGAGCTTCACTAGGGGTCCCCACATGGTTTAAAGGTTAGGGTCATAGTAACTGCTGCAGCAGGTAAACCCAGTATGTTAGTGCATAAATCGGAGTGCAGTTCTTGCTTAGGCAGACTTGAAACTGGGTTCCCCTGAGGGTGGTTCTCCTCCAAATGGTGGAGACTGGGGGACTCAGCCCCTTTGTTCCTGTAGCTTCGTCATCTGTTTGATAAAATTGAATGTATTTATCATATACAATTTAATACTGTGAGTGTGTGTGTGTGTGTGTGTGTGTGTGTGTGTGTGTCTGTCTGTCTGTCTGTCTCTTGGCATCCATGGGGAGGGTTTCCAGAATCTGAGGATGCATAAAATCTCATGTATAAAATGGAGTGGGGCTTGCATATAACCTCACACACTGTATACACACAACCTCCTGTGTACATTAATCCTTTGAATTACTTATAATAACTAACATAATATAAATGCTATTAAACAATAGTAATTAACCTGTATTATTTAAGAAATAATGACAAAAAACTCCTCTATATATGTACATACAGACATACTCCCCTCCTCCCAGTTCTTTGCAGACAGAGTCTCACTGTGTAACTCAGGCAGTCCTTGGACTCAGCAGCCTTCTGCCTCAGCCTCCTGAATGCTGTGATCACAGATGTGCATGGCTGCTTGTGCTGCAAGTGTGTTTTGGTTTTTTGAGACAGGGTTTCTCTGTGTAGACCTGGCCATCCTGAAACTCACTATGTAGACCAGGCTGGCCTCAAACTCAGACATCTGCCTGTCTCTGTCTCCTGAGTGCTGGGATCACAGGTGTGCACCACCACCACCCGGCTGTTGCAAGTATATTTGATTGGAAGTTGGTTGACTCCATAGATATAGAAGGCTGTCTGCCTACTGTGGAAACTAATTGAACTGTTGCCGTTCACCATCACTAACAAGTGGCTTTGAAGATCCTCTTGGAAGGGTCATTGCACGGGCTCACATTCCAGATGTTGGATAGGTCGGGTCTAGAAGCAGCCCACAGCTCTTCTGAGACTCATGAGTAGTGTGGCCATCCCCCTTGCCCCACAATGAAGCTAGGCAGGCGTGGTCCTCTGTATGTGTATGTGTGTGGGACAGGGAGAAAACAGGCCTGACCGTCAGTTGGCTGTGCTTGCCCTGTCTTCTGCTCCCAGCATCTCCATCTCAGTGTCTTTGCACGTGGAGAAACCTTATCTCAAGGGCAGTCATGAGGTCCTGTCCAGCCTTGGTGGTGTGTAGTCCTCTCCACAGTGTTGGCATGCAACACCTCATGGTCCTACATCTGATGCACTGGGAAGATGGGTTGATTATGGTTGATGAGAGAGCAGAAGCCTGGGAACAGCAAAACGACAGGCACCTGATCCCAACTGAGCCACACAGTGATAAGCCCTCCAGTGTATCAGGCCAAGGCCATGGGGAAAGCCCTTAATTGGATTCTGTTTCTTCTCTTGGGTATTCCAAGATGCCACTGCTAACTGGAAGCTTCTTCCTTGTTCATTATTGACACTGGCACCATTCACAGTGGACGCAGGGAAATAGGGCTCACCACCCACCTGCTTGTCTGCATGTGAGATTCAGAAGTGATTGTAAGACTGGACCAGTTAGAGCGTCTTCAGTCCCCCTGTGGATCTGGTCACTTCTAGCCAGTTCCTAGGACAGTGACCACACCCACAGTTCTTCCCAGGCTTACTTTCCAAGCCTGTGCATTTTATTATCCTTCCTTACCCATTCCACTATTCCTCCGTGGACAGACGTGGATGAGAAAGCCACACTATCTCAGGGTTCTTGATTCAGAGCTGAGCCCTGACAGGCTTTTGCTCTCAAGTTCCCTCAGCCCCAGGTCTGGAGGCAGAAGGTGTATCTGGTCTTTGATGTCCCAAGTGTCTGAACTCAGCTCACTCTGGGTTCTGCTTAAAAACTGGCCGCTTCTTTCTGGAGCTTGTGTCTTTCCTGGTCTGCCTGCCCAAGAGCAATGAAAGCAAAGGTCTCCATGACCCTGGCTCTATTCAGCCATTTACCTCAGCACCATAACTCAGTGGGCATTTAATTTAGACATGCCTTATGCCCCGCCTTAACTCAGTGGGCATACAGTTTAGACATGTGTGGCCTTGCCTTAACTCAGGAGGCATGCAATTAAGACATGCTTTTTGCCCTGCCTTAACTCAGTAGGCATGCAGTTTAGACATGCCTTGTGTCCTGCCATAACTCAGTAGGCATGCAATTTAGACATGTTTGCCTTGCCTTAACTTGGTGGACATGCAAGTTAGACATGTGTGCCCTGCCTTAGCTCAGGAGGCATGTAAATTGAACAAGTATGTCCTGCCTTAACTCAGTGGGCATACAATTTAGACATGTGTGCCCTGCCTTAACTCAGTGGGCATACAATTTAAACATGTATGTCCTGCCTTAACTCAGTGGGCATACAATTTAAACATGTATGTCCTGCCTTAACTCAGTGGGCATACAATTTAGACATGTGTGCCCTGCCTTTCATGCTGGCAAGATGGTATTACCCCCTTGGACTCTGAAAAAAAAAAAGGCTCTTTGGGCAGCACCTCATTGGTGTCTGTATTCAAGGTATTCCCATTTCTGTGGATGTATTTGCTTACAGCAGACCCCTTTCACATGTTCCCAGTGTCACTTCAAATGTAGACTGTGGGGGACACGGGAGTGGCTGTGTTGGACTCACTGCCCAGAGAAGGAAGCGTTCACCCCAGGAGCTGTGAACCAGCAGAAGGAAAATAGATACCAGCTGATCTTACAGAGCCCCGGGGAGTTCGCTAATGGCCAAATGGGGGAGGAAACCAAAGAGGCACTGGTGCTCCTGGCCATTGAAAGCTCCTGCTCCTAGGAGCGCTGACACTGGCCTAACCAGTGTTCTCAGACAGGACAGCACAACAGTGGGGTCTCTGACCTGGGCACCTCCCATTGCTGTGTGAACAGTCAGTTCTCAATGTGAGAAAGAAGGGAACCAGGCAGTGGCTTGGGTGGTAGAGAGCTTGTTTAGCATAGTTAAGGTTCTGGGTTCGATCCCCAGCACCACATAGATTGGACATGGTGGTTCCCACCTGTTATACATCACAGATACAGACTGAGTTGGAGACCAGCCTGGGACACATAAGACCTGCTATCAAAAGGAATAAAAACAAGCTGGGTGTGGTGGGTCCACATAGTGAGTTCATACCAGCCAGGGTATGCCATGAGACATAGGCATAAAATAAAATAAAACAATGAGAAAGATTTTTGTAAAAGACTGTGTGTGTGTGTGTGTGTGTGTGTGTGTGTGTGTGTGGTGTGTGTGTGTCCGTGCGTGCGTGCGCGTGTCTGTGTGTATGTGTATACTCATGTGCCTATGGAAAGGCACAGGCATGTCATCTTGAGCCTTATAAAAGTCAGAGTACAGCTTGTTGGAGTCAATTTTCTCCTTCAACCATGTGGCTCCAGGAATTGAATTCAGGTATCTGAAGTTGATTGCAAGGACCTTTACATTCAGCGTACTGTTGAGTTGGTCATGTGAGAAAGATTTTTTTGTTTTGTTTTTTTGAGACAATATTTCTCTGTGTAGCCCTGGCTGTCCTGGAACTTGCTTTGTAGACTAGGCTGGCCTTGAACTCAGAGATCTGCCTGCCTCTGCCTCTTCTTCCCAAGTGCTGGCATTAAAGGTGTGTGCCACTACCACCTGGCCAAGAAAGGTTTTTGTATGCAATTTTCAATTTGTTGTTGTGTATTAGGGAATCAAATCTGTGCCTTGTGCATGCTGAGCAAGTACGCTGCCCCCAAGCTCTATCCCAGCATTAGGTTTGATGTTTAAAAATATCCCTTTGGTGTTCACCACACGCAGTTCTCTTCGCTGGTAGAGCAGGTCTGAGATGGGCCACACTGGAGGTTGTGGGTGTCCAGTCCTGCTCCAGAACACATCATTCATGTCATTATGAGGGAACCAAGCAAGCAGAGGTAACAGAGTGAAGTGTTGGCAGCCTCGGCCTCTCAGTGTCCTGTCAGACAGCCAAGGAGATGCTCGGCATTCAGGACTGTTGTTGGGGCTTGCTTTCCACCCAGCCCCCTAGGCAGCGTCCTCAGGGCAGATAGTCAGTGTGATACTCCTCTCTCTCAGCAGAGGGCTTTCCAGGGTGTGGGCTTCACTGCTCACTTCCCACTCCCAAATCAGAGCAGAGCCAAGCAGAGCTGGGGAGGTGGGAGGAGCCCTGGAGAGTCAGGGGCCTAGTCTTCGCCCAAGCTCAGATTAGTGTCCCATGTAGCCTTTCAAGGTGTAAAGAAGCTGCCCTGAGGCCCAGCGCCATCTGGGTACTCCTAGGTCCTGGGAGGTGACATTGAAGTGGCATAAGATAGATAAATAAGACTCTCAGAGTCACAGGTCACCTCAGCTGACTGTGGTCTGCTGGCCGTTGGGGTCCCTCACTTACAGCCCCACACAGTGGCCAGTAATGAAGGTATCTTGAGAGTCACATGATCAGACACCATGACAAAACTAAGATTGCCTTGCCGAGCCAGAGCAGATTGGTGTCCAAAAGGACCTCTTGCTTGAGGCTGTCGTAGACCTCCCACCTGCAGTGGCCCTGAGGACCTGCGCTCCTTGTGTGAGTCTAAAATGAGAGCCTGTGCGTTCTAAGCTGTCTCAGGCAAACGCTCTTGAGTTTAGAGTAAGTATCTAAGCCGAGACTCCAGCTTTCTGGCTTTCTTGCTGACTGGCGGCTCAGACACCTGGCTTTACTGTGAATCCCAGGTGGCTTGTGCTTGCTCAAGCTACACAGGGCCCGCCTAGTGGGTAAACAGAGAAACTGATGTCTGTTGCCTGGAGGCTGACGTCCGCAGTCACTGTTAGCAGTGGTGTCCTAGCTTGTGGATGTTGGTCTCCCCGTCTCTTCAGATGAGCTCCCCTCTCTGTATTCTCTTACACGAATGCTGGCGGTGTTTGATTGGTTGCACCTTAACTATTCTGTAACTTAATCACCTCTTTAACGGTCCAACTCTAGATAGTGTTGTGTTGGAAGGACAAAGGAATTGTGGATGGACTCATCCATCTGGTAACAGGTAGGGCCATCCAAATCTCAGGTGACAGCTGACACTTAGAAGACCTGGGTCTCTGGATTAGGACCACCCTTCATGCCACCAGCTGTTTTGCTGCTGAGAAATATTGTTTAAGGCCAGACAGGACAAGACCTTTGGGACCTGACATGTGCCTGTTATCTGGACCTGGTCCAGCAGTTCCTTCAACAGCCAGGGCAGGGATGGGTGCCTCTTACTGATCCCAGCATGGTATGAATGAGGGCTTCTCCAGGACCCAAGGCTTTTGGCAGGATGGGTGTGCAAATTGGGCTGGGTCACACCTGTGGCTCTGACTTTACCTGCTGAGGAGAGGGAGGCTGGAGGAATGGCATCTGCCCCCAGGGACAGGATTTGGGTCCTGTTTTAAGTGAAGCCTTTCCCAGATAGTTGGCAGCAGCGCTGAGTGACTGGAGCTGTGCTGCAGTCTCCTGTTCTTGGAAGGTTTGCCCCGATGGTCGTGCATGGGGGAGGCTGCTCAGGAAGCCAGCCCAGACACCTGTCAAGGCTCAGACCTCCGGGCCGATTCGGGAAGTATAGAAACACTGTCCTTGCTTTTTGTGTTTTTGGAATGGAAAGTTATCTGGATGATGACATCCTGTGGAGGATCAGAGATAAGTCTGGAATCGTCTAGCTGAGGGATGTAATGACTGCCGTGGGCAGGGTCTAGTGGGCACCACCATACCCAGAGTGCACTGTGACTCACTGATAGAGGTTCCTTAGTACTGCCTGAGACCTCCATTATCTCAGAGAAACCTGCTAAGTGACTGCAGGCAGACACTTCTGGTGACAGAATGCTGGACAGTAGTGGCCTTGCCACTGTTGGGATGTGGAGACCCATCTGTGTAACAACCGATCTCTCTCCTCTTCTTTTCTAGAGCCGAACACAGTGAGCTACAGCCAGTCCAGCTTGATCCACCTGGTGGGGCCCTCGGACTGCACCCTTCACGGCTTCGTGCATGGAGGTAGGGATAAAGTTGCCCTGGCCACTGTTCCATCCTCTTCCAGGGCAGCATCCCCAGAAGGCCCCTCCCCTGCCTGCCCTGAGCATCCCCTGGGAAGCCCTTCCCCTGCCCACTTCCCCTGCCTGCCCTGAGCATCCCACAGGAGGCCGTGCTGCTTACTGACCTAGTTTAGACTTTCATGTCTGGTGAAGTGTAAATTTAAACTTTTAAGAGGTTGCATAAGAAATTACTGAAATACCATTGGTGTCTGTTTTTAAAACTGGAAATGAAAGTTGGATGGATGAGGACATCCCAGCAGAGGGTCACATGGAATCCAGGGACCTCAGAGCTATGTGGTGTCAAGGGTTGGCCTTGCAGAGTCTGGGAGAATACCCTGTAACCCACTGTCACTTGCTATATAAAAATGTTCTTCCAGATGATCGCCTTTACTATTTTCAGTTATTGGAGATCTTACCTCTAACACCATAGGCCTTAAGGGTCCTGGCCGGGCTCCTCTGACTGTGACACTGAGGACTTGGCCCTTGGCTCATGGAGGACACTTTGTACTTTAGTAATATACAATTATTTCTTTGTTATATAAGACAAATATAAGGAACACATCAGTTGCACAAATGGATATTGCATTCTGGATGAGAGTAAAGTAAACTGTAAAAATGAGTTGAGGGCTGGAGAGATGGTTCAGGAGGTGAGAGCACTTATCTGCAGACATGAGGCGGAGATGTGTGGATTCCCAGTGCGACAGGAGGCTGAAATGGGACGATTACTCAAGGCCAGGAACTGGAGACCAGCCTGGGCTGTTCCCAAACAGCCGTAAATGGATCTGATTTAAAGAGACATGCCAGGCAGAAGCAGTGAAGCTGTGCAGACCACAGCAGGCGTTGGGAGGTGACATGTGGTGTCAAGGTTTGGGGCGTCTGGTCCTCAGTCCTCGGGTATGAGAGGTGCTTTTGTGCATCCCGGTCCCTTCTGCCCTCGTTTCTCAGTGCCTGGAATGCTGCATTCCCATTCATCCTCTGGGCAGAAGACATCTGTTTTCTTGTCATCCCAGCTCGGATGGATGGCTTCACTGCAGGTTGACGCTGATGTTTCTACCAGGGATTCTCAAGAATGGGGACCAGATTCTATCTTTACCTGGGAAGGAGTGCCCCACACAGATGCAAAGAGGCATGACTTACTTTTGAGTCGAAGGATAATGGGCCCTGGGCCTGCCAGAATCAGAGTGGCCTCTAATTTGAGAGAGGTTTTAAGCCTCGTTCCTGTTTTAAGCAATCCCCTCTGTGTGGTTCTGTTTTCAGTTCATGACTGTTTGCCTCTTTCCACTGACTGCTATCTGCGCTGCTCTTTTGATTGGCAGAGGTCCCATCCGAGGAAGCTAGTTCTACTTTAGAGCAAGTGGTGCTTTCCAGACCCAGGACAGTCTGTCTTTCCGCCTCGAGAGCAGTTGTGTCCTTGCTGATGTCCCCACATCCCTTCCTCGCTAGCCCCAAGTTCCAGGTAGACAGCAGCCCTCCCTGTTTTGTAAGCACAGGCCTCTCCAAGACTCGTTCTCCAGCTTCTCAGAGCCCTGTTCTGTGAGGCTGGGAAGCTCCATGCTGCAATGCAGCTTATTTGGTGTGCATGTTAGAGGTTTCCACCAGGACTAGCGATTCCATCTTACTGCCTCCTTGGTGAAAGTACACATCCTAAGTGGGTCCTCTTGGCTTGGCCTGTGAGAACCTGTCAGCAAGAGTGAAGTGAAGGAGTGAAGAATTCTTGGAAAACCTCTGAGAAGCTATGCTTGTTTACAGAGTGCAAGCAGTCCTCTGGTCTAGACACTGTTTACTATGTGTAGGAAGCATTTACAGTAGCTTTATGATGTTTAATGCCTATTTTCTTAGGAGTTCTATGTGCCTGATTTATAAAATATGTCTCCTAATTTTTACAGACCCCAACATTTCCTGTGTGCCTGTGAGTTCACCAGAAGTGGGTGAATAGTAGTACCAGCAACTACTGTCCCATTGTGTTTCCTGTAGAGTGTTACAACAGGGGTATCTAAAACCACTTGAATCAGTCTTACGCCATAATGCAGTCACATGAGGCAACGGTGAACCCGGACAGGTGTGAATGTGGCCACAGTCCCTGGTTCTGTGCTGTGGTATTTTGGAAAGGCGCGCTGATTGAGTGACTTGGTTGCTGGCTGGGCTTGACCCTGATGTGACAGGGCTGTGGAAGATGCATTGGAAAGGTGACCTTTCTGTTGAGAACCACAGTGAAACCCAGGTATCGGCTCCCCAGCACCTCACCCCCTCCAGCACATGGACGGAGCCTCCTGTGTGCCTGAGTGATCAGAGTGACTGTGTCTTGTACGAGATGGTCGTTTTCCTCTCCAGTAGGGAGTCCTGAGTTGGGGCACACTAGGAAGCATGTACTTAATCTTGGCTTCTGCTTCTTCTGAACCCCAAATGAAACTTCACAGCCCCTTCCTTCACTTCCTGGAAGTGCCTGCCAGGTGTCAGCTTGTAAGGACCCATTTCCTTTCTGTCCCTTTACTGCTCCCCCCATTATACTTCCTGGGGTGAGTGACAGGTAGTGGGATCAGAGTGCAAGGGAGGGAGATTCTGAGGGGCCAGCCAGTAGCCCCATCAGGGTGGATCCTCGAGGAATTGTCAGCTCTCAACTTCCAAGGCTCTAGCCTTTTTGTTGATGTTTTATTTCTTGAAGTTCATTATTGGGAACCTGAAGGACGACAAAGTGTCACTCCCTCTTGTCCTCTGGTTCCCCCCCCCCCACTACCCCCTTGTAGCTACTTTAGGTACTGCTTCTGTCCTAAACATCAGAGGCGTCCTCTGTCCTAGTGTGTAAGGTCAGGCTGTGACTAGAGGAAAAGGTCCCGTTTTACCAGCAGGTCTGCACTTGCCTTCTGGGTAAGGTTTTCCACAGCACTCGTGATTGCCTGGTAGTCTGGTCCAACCATTGCTCTGTGCCAGTGTTCCCTGAAGACTCCACCATTCAGGGTGGCTCTCATTTGGGTTAGATGTGTGACTCCCGGGCCTTGGGGTTGCCTCTGCTGGTTTTGGTGGGTTCCATCCTCCATGGCTTCCTACGACAGATAGCAGGTGCCCTAGGATGAAGATCTGTGCTGTGCAAATGCCCTAAATGGCAGTAGCTTCCACAGGGACAGTGTGGCCATGAGTGACCAGGGCTAGACTGGCAACTTGGTAAAAGTTTAGTGTGGCATTCCTACAAAGTTGTGGCCCTCTGGTGGTATGTGGTGCCTGTCACAACGTTGTTACTCATTTGCAGACGTATTCTCTGTTGTGGGGGTCAGAGGATATTTTCCTGGGTTTTGCATACCTGAAAACATGAACTGGCTAAGTGTGGCACTTTTGGAGAGTCCTTCTACCCATAGGGCTCTGTTCTCCATCTTCAGCTCCCATGGTTTTAGCCAGCAAATGCAGGGTCTGGATTCCTTTACACCTGTGCATTGTGGCCCCACCTCTGCTGTCTGCTGATGTGTCCACACTGTTCTTCAGACCTCTGACCTGGTGGCTCCCCAAGTCTTCATGTGACTCCCCGTTGACCCCAGGCACCGTTCTGCTGCCTGATGTATAGTCACACTGGACAAGAGCTATTGAAAGCTGTGTGAGGCCTCACAAGTAATCAGCAAGGTTAGGGGCCAAGAAATGGGGTTTCTGTCAGGCTCCATGGGGAGTGAGGTCTCACTACTGCACTGGAGCTCCTCTTGGGAGAATGCCTCTCCAGTGAAAGTCCCTGCTGCATCTCTTGGGCTCATGATTTCTACAGCTCTGACCTGCCCAGCATCCTCATGAAAAAATTTGCATCCTGTCGGTGGTCAGCTTGCTGTGACCTCCCTCTTCTGCCTGGGAGCCTTACCTGTATCTCTGTCTTACTAGGAGGAAATATCCATTTCCTGTCTCTGCCCTCTTGGCCCATTTGTGTTGTTGGTAGTGCCTCTTTTCAGAGCCAAGCCACACTCCTTCTCTGCCTACATCTTTAGGGCTGGGCATTGTGCTTTTTTCTGAGGACTGCAACTGTGTCCTTGGGCCTGCTGGGCCCACCCAGATGGCTGGTTGTGGATAGGCTGTCTGGGTGGTCTGGGTAGCCAGCCTGGAGTCCAGCACACACTGTAGTTGAGAGTACATAGCTGCCCAGAGCCCATTCCTCTGCTGTCGGGAGAAGCTGGGTGGAGGAGAACCTCATTCTTGCAGCGACTCTCTGAAGATACCAAGAGGACTGCAAGAAAGTGGGGAGAGTCATAGTCAAGAATGAATTGGGGACAGCAGCAGCTCCACTCCAGGTGTTCAGTGGCTCCTGGCACATTTCAGTCATGCCTCTTCATTTCAGCCTAGACATGGCCATAGTTAATGTAGAGTGAATGATCTGGTTACCTCTGCAGTTCATGTTCCTGGTCTTCAGAGGACAAGAGGTGTGGAGGGGTGGGTGTTCTGTTCTGTTGGAGAAAGGAATCTTCTTGTTTACATTCAGGTCTAGGTAAAACTGGTTCTGCTCAGAGATGCACCCAGGGCTGTAGCTAGAGTTTTCCTGCCTGGCCCACAGTCAGGACAAATCTCTGTCACCCGCCAGTCCCACAGCCGCTCAGACCCAACCAAGTAAACACAGAGACTTATATTGCTTACAAACTGTATGGCCATGGCAGGCTTTTTGCTAACTGTTTTTACAGCTTAAATTAATCCATTTCTATAAATCTATACCTTGCCACGTGGCTCGTGGCTTACCGGCATCTTCACATGCTGCTTATCATGGCGGCGGCTGGCAGTGTCTCTCTGACTCAGCCTTCCACTTCCCAGAATTCTCTTCTGTGCTTGTCCCGCCTATCCTTCCTGCCTGGCTACTGGCCAATCAGTGTTTTATTTACTGACCAATCAGAGCAACACATTTGACATACAGACCATCCCACAGCACAGGGCCTCTTCCTGGGGAGAGGGTTGATCACTGCTGAGAGTAGGAGATGAGTTCGACCTGAGGCTCAAACTTAGGTCCTCAGTCCTGGTGGCAAGTGTGCTTAGCTGCTGAGTCAGCTGGCCGTGTTGATTTTTGAGATGGGTCTTGCTGTTGTGCTCAGCTGATCTTGAACTCATGGCCTCAAGCGGTCCTCCTACTTGAGCCTCTAAAGTTGTGGGAGCTCCAAGTGTATTCTTCCATGTTCAGTTAGTTTTTTGTCACGGGCAGAGGGAGAGGATGCCTTGGACAGTTGAGAGCATTGTCTGTTCGGAGGGGCATTTATGCAATGTGATCATTTGACTTTTTGACTTTAAAGAGCATTTTAAATACAAATGCCCTGGAGCAAGTTTGGTAAAGCTTGAGCATCTTTGACAAGAACACTGCTGCCTGAAACCAAGCTGCCTCCCTGAAGTGCTGGGCCTGGCTGGCACGTGTGCTGAAGTCATGAGCGGAGCCGCTGCCCCCCAGTTGGGGGAGAGGGCCGAAGATGTTCTTGGAGGAAACGTGGGCGGCGTTGAGCCTGTGGGATTTAAAAAGAAAAATTAAAAATACCAAAGTGTTGGTGCTGGGAAGAGAATAACAGAGTCTGCCCGTAGAAAAAGAGGAGGGTGGGCCTGACGGGGAGGCTCCTTCCCACCGCTGTCTTGGTCCTCTGGTCCCTGTGCTCCCTAGATCCACATTCCATACACATAGAAGCATGACACCTAAGTTCATCCCACTCTCCAGTGTCCTGTACTGTGTGTCCCCGCCAGGCATTCGTGGCTAATGAGTGACCCCACCCCTTTCTGTAGAGCTGACCCTCCTCCACAGTGGCTGTGGTGACTCTTGTGCTTCGAGCTACTCTGGCACACGATGTGTAAATGCACCCTCAGGCTCCGTACCTGGTTGATTCCGCTTCGACCAACAGGCCAGGGTCCTGCCCTGCACTCCAACCCCAGATCACAGAGTAGACACTAGCCAGGGTCAGGAGAGGGAGTGACTGGTGACGAGCCTAGTCTATGGAGCATACTGTTATTGTGGGACTATTGGCCAGGGCACGGTCAACTTCCATCCTGTGCTGTCTCAAGTCTTTGGCTCTGATGGTCCATGGTAGAGGGAAGTTCCCATATTCCCAGGGTGGTCTCATGGAACATGGGTTTCCTTGACTTTGCTGTTAGCTCACTTTTGGGAAAGAGTAAAGGTAGTAACTTCGAGGAGGCCTTTGTGAGGTAGGAGGCAGGTGCTTGTAAAACTGCCTAGGTAGCTGTGACCCCAAAGACAGCAAGTGGGGCCAGCCTTCTCCCTAGCAAAGGGGTTCTGCCAGCCACTTGGGGGCCTCTACCCTCTCAGCCTTGGGCTGCACTCTGGGCCTGCTTCTCTCTGGAACCTGACACCAGATGCTTCTCTCTTGCCTGTACTAGGGGTACAGCAAGCTCAGGGGCTTCTACAGGACTTGCTGCCTGCTGCTCCCCTGCACACGTCCGTCCGGGCCATGTCTTCATCTAGCTGCCACCGTCCTTCAGTCCCCTGCTGTTCTCTGCACTCCCCACCGCCTCAGGCCTCAGTGCCTCAGCTTTGCACTCCTGCACTGCCTGCTCTCTCTGGTCCCCCATTCATCTGAGGCCAGTGGCTCCTGTATCCATGGCTCCAGCCCTGTCCTCTCCCCTGGACTCTGGCAGCAGCTCTGTCATAGTGCTGTGGCCCTTCCAGCAGTCTCCATCCTCTGTCTGGCCAGCATTCCTGCAGTGGCCCTGACTCAGATCCATCCCCGAAAACCTCCATCTCCTCTCTCGATCCACCCTTCTGCTCTACCGTCTCATCATGTCAGAATCTGAGCACGTGTGCCCTATTTCCTCCTGGCCCAAACCCTGGCCGCTGCCTGCACTGGCCTCCTGTTGACCACCCCCCTTCTCCACATGCCCTCCCAACATAACAGCACCATCCTTGCAAACATGAGCCACACCCCGCTTGGGACCCGACAGCCAGAAGGTCAAGGTTCCTTACTTGACCGTTTCTGTCTCTTTGAGTTCAGTTATCTCCCCATTGCGGCCAACTGGCCTGCCTGCCACCTCTCCAAAGCTCAGACTCCTGGTGTGTCGGGGCCCAGGAGAGTACAGGCACTACCCCTAACCTCCCTCTGCCCCCATCTCCCTCTACCCCATTACTGTCCCTAGACAACTGACTCCCTCACATTCCCTATTAACCAGCGCATGATCCCTCTTCAGACCCAGGCTGTACACCCTTCTTTTGGCACCACGTGAATGAGCCTTTTTTCCCCTCTTCGGCTGGTTCACCTGATATTGGTCACCTCATATTCATTAGGGTGACCAGGGCAGGTGGCCTCTAACAACAACATTGTCCTGTCCGAAGTGACCGATGCATTTAAATTAGTCTAAAACAGTAGCCTATCTCTGCTCCGGTCCTGAGTCCTTGTAGGAGCCTGCCCTTTCATGGCCTCTAGTTGAGACTTAGACTGTCCTCTGGCCTACGTCTCCTGGGTCTGGATGTGGATTTATACTGCTGTGGTCTCTCCACCAAGTCCCCAAGGCATTGGGTGACAAATGTACCCTACTGCTTTGACGCTGCTCCATTGACCCCTGAGCAGTAGTCGGCTGAGGGAGAGCAGCTACCCTTGTCATCCTGGTCTGTGATGCTCCAGCCACAGGCGTCACCACCTGGGACTTTGCCATAGTATCTACTTTTTAAAACATTCCATTTCCTATGCACTGTGGCATGAATGGCTGGCTGTACAGGACAACTTGCTAGAGGTGGTTATTTCCTTCACCGACGGTCTGCCTTGGTGACAGGAACTTTACCTGCTGAACTGTGTCTGTCTGTTCCTGAAGTTCCCACTTTTGACATTTTGTTACTGTCTTTAGAAATTTGTAGTTGTCTGTGCACTCATTGCCAAAAATAACCTGTATGAACTGCCTTAATTAAGACTCCTGTGCCAGGGATTCCTTGGTCCTGTCCCAGTGCCGCAGGGTGATAGGACCCAGAGGAACCAGGGTCAGGTGGGAGCTCTCACTCACCTGTGTCTCATAATAGCCTCTTGTCATCACCAAAGGGTAGGATGTATAAAATAAGATGAAGTTACTATCATTTGCTTAATATAGGAAGCTCTTACCCACGCTCCATCAGCTGGGGTTAAATTTAGAAATGGGGGCATCTCGGATCCCACCCACAGAGCAGGCGGTGCTGCTCCAGCTCTGAGCTGCTGGCTGCTGCTGTGGGCTTGTAGGCAGGCCTGGCCCAGCCAGCCAGCCAGCAGGCCTTAGGAAAAGAAAATTAAGCCTTTATTTTTAATCCAGTCAGCATGTTGTCAATACTTAAAGAAAAATCAAAACAAAAATCTGTAAGCAGTTAAATGTTAAGATGCAAAAATATCTCTACCACCCGGTGTTTATCTACGTGGTAGTGGCCAACAAGCCTGGTTCTTTTCCTTCCCATAATTCCTGAAGTGAATGCAGTCTCTAACGAGAGCAAATCCTACAATTTTGTTGTCATCTTCTAAAATTACCAATCTTGAGTAGCAGCGACAGCCAATGATGGACTGTATCATTTGCCAAAGTTATTTTTTTGTTCTTGATCCCAGCCATGTCTGAATGGGAAGCAAGTGGACACCGAGGAGAGGCGCTTTATAGAAAACTTGGCACTAGCCAGTTGTGTGAAGGCGAGAAGGGGGGTGGGATGGTGACTTCCAGGGTAGAAGAAGGGACGTGGCTTCTCTGAAAGAAGCGTCCATCTGGGCTGCACCGACAGCCCGGGCACTTGGGAACCAGGCTGCAGGCTTCTGTTTGGACACAGGTCAGCAAACACAGCCTCTGCACCGACGGTGATACCGAGGCGTCCTGGTGTGACACGGGCAGTGGTGTTTGTGATGGAGTCCTCGAAGACTGTGCTGGAAGAGTTAGGCATGCTTTCAGTAATTCCCGTGTGACACATGACAGCCAGCCCTTCTCAGGTAGGGCCTCACACAGCTCTGCTGACTTCACACTCGCTGTGTAGCTGAGGATGGCCTTGAATTTCTGATGTCCCTGCCTTCACTTCCTGAGTGATGGGTGTCTGGTCTCTGTGGTGCTGAGGATCAAACTCAGGACTTCTTTGGTATCTCTCTCTTTCTCTCTCTGTCTTTCTCTGTCTCTCTCTCTGTCTCTGTCTCTCTCTCTCTCTCTCTCTCTCACACACACACACACACACACACACACACACACACACACACAATTAAAAAATAGAACTTAAAACCTTCAGTCCATGCCTTCTCTTCTGCCTTCCCTGTGGGGAACAGTTGCACTGTCTGAGGTCTAAGTTGAGACCTGCTTGTTTATGCAGTGGTGAGAGAAAATGAGGAAGACAAAGACAAACAGATTAGAGAGACAAGTGAGGGGTGGGGATGATGCTCAGTAGCTAGAGTGCTCCCTTCGATGCCCATGTGTGCACACATACACGTGAGTGCAGGCCTCTGGATGCACATGTGTGCACACATGCACGTAAGTGCAGGCCTCTGGATGCACATGTGTGCACACATGCATGTGAGTGCTCCCTTCGATGCACATGTGTGCACACACGCACGTGAGTGCAGGCCTCTGGATGCACATGTGTGCACACACGCACGTGAGTGCAGGCCTCTGGATGCATGTATGCACACATGCACGTGAGTGCAGGCCTCTGGATGCATGTGTGCACACATGCACGTGAGTGCTCCCTTTGATGCACATGTGTACACATGCACGCGAGTGCAGGCCTCTGGATGCACATGTGTGCACACATGCACGTGAGTGCAGGCCTCTGGAGGCCAGGGACATCAGATTGATCTAGGGCTGGAGTTATGGGTAGTGTGAGCTGTCTGATGTGCGTGCTGAAAACCAAACTCCCGACCTTGGAAGAGCAGTTCTGCTGTTAGTACTGAGCCAGCTCTCCAGCCCCTTGAATATTTTATACTGAAACACGTCACCATTCTTTTTTTTTTTTTTTTTTTTTTTTTTTTGGTTTTTCGAGACAGGGTTTCTCTGTGTAGCTTTGCGCCTTTTCCTGGAACTCACTTGGTAGCCCAGGCTGGCCTCGAACTCACAGAGATCCGCCTGGCTCTGCCTCCCGAGTGCTGGGATTAAAGGCGTGCGCCACCACCGCCCGGCCACGTCACCATTCTTTGTGAGATCAGCTCCCGTGATGTTTGTTCTCGCTTGTGAGCAAGCACAGTTCTGGCTGTGTCTAGGAGGCTGTTTCCCCTTTCTGGGTGTTGTGGTCACAGAGATGCCAATGTAAACAACACAGAAGATGGTATTCTTCCACCCAGATTTCGAAGGAAGGCCTGAGGTGCAAGGCAGTGTGTGGTAGAGGTTAGGATCCTTGCAGCAGCTCTCAGAGGCGCACGTGAAGCCATGGGGCAGAAGGCTCTCACTGGAGACCTCGGCGTGTTAGAGAAGCTAATACAATGGAATGTCTGTGGAAGAAAGCCTGAAGGGATAACTAGAGCCGGTCCAGGAGAGACCGTGTGGTTACATACAAGATAGAGGAGTGGGTTCCCCAGACCTCTCATCGGTCCTGTAGGGAACAGAAGTGGACCCTGAGCCATTACATGTTGGGAGTATGTGACTTTCTGGTTTTTACAAGGGTTGACAATTGCCCTGAGTCTCCAGGGAAACTTAACTTTTGGCTTTTGAACCTCGTTAGAACTCTTAAAGCTTTGGGGATTCTTGGAGGTCAACTGGATGCATTTTGAATAATGAGATGGACATGAGTCTGTTGTGGGTTAAGGGTAGAATGTTGTTGTTCAGAGTGATACTTTTTGAGTGTCAGGTTAACAAGGAATGGACATCTTGACTTAGGATCTTCAGTGTCTGTTTCTTTATCAGTCTGTTCATATCCAGCAGCCATCTCTTGAGCACCAAGATCCAGGATCTGTCTTGGGCCAGGGAAACTGAGGCACAGCTCAGATATCCATGTTACACATTATCCAGTGCATTCCGGGGTGCCTTGTGGGGCCCACATATGGGCCAACATGTCATCTATGAACCAGAAGCTCACCCAGTCATGCTTGTTCCTTCCGAAATCTACTGGGGATCACAGCCTTGCACATCAGAACTGTCAGCATTTTAGAGACAATGGCCTCGTAGTAGATTTGATGGCAACTTGCTGGTGTTTTTGGTAAATGAGGCCAAACTGCATTTAAAAGTGTTTGCATCAATCTCTTCCATTTTATTCTTCCATTTTTGACAAGTTGTGCTTGTAAACAAGGGGCCAGTTACAGATATAGTGAGTTCTGGATTTTTGTTTCGTTTCGTTTTTTTGAGACAGGGTCTCTCTCTATATCCCTGGCTGTCTTAGAACTCACTCTATAGACCAGGCTGGCCTCAAATTCAGAGAAATCGGCCTTCCTCTGCCTCCCAGGAGCTGGGATTAAAGGCTGTGCTGTCACCACCCTGCAAATTCTAGATTTTAACACAAACCCTTCCTTTTCCTCTTCTTTACCCTCCCATAATGTAACTGTCTAGAGGCCAGGGAGGTGCTCTGGGCCATGACCCCTCTACACACACAGTAGGCAGGGAGGTGCTCTGGGCCATGACCCCTCTACACACACAGTAGGCAGGGAGGTGCTCTGGGCCATGACCCCTCTACACACACAGTAGGCAGGGAGGTGCTCTGGGCCATGACCCCTCTACACACACAGTAGGCAGGGAGGTGCTCTGGGCCATGACCCCTCTACACACACAGTAATTTTTCTGCCACCCTACCCTTCACCATGATCTTGAAATCTCTCATCACCTTACCTAGGAATTCCACTTCACTCTTGATCTGGCCAACCACGTTGGAAAGGCAGCATAGCTTGGCCTCAGTAGCCCCCTGAGCAGTGTCTGGACTCAGTTCCTGCTGTGTGTCTGGGACACACAACTCCTGTGTCTGTGCCCTGATTTGTAAGACAGAAAACAATGTGCCTGTCTCCTGGGGCTGCTTTCCAGGGAAGCTCAGCATCCTTGTCTGTATTTGTATTTATCTACCGGGGACCAGCTCACATGGACAGAGGCCTGGTCCTTCCTGGAGCTGCTCTCCCACCAGGTCTCTGAGCTCTGCCGAACTCCAGTGCTTCTGCAGTGTAAGCTGGTCCTGGGCATCCAGGTCACGGGCGGCTTTGTGGACTCTTCAGAAAGCTTCGATTTCTGCTCCTTTTTGACTTTCTTCTGCAAACAGCCAGCTTGTCTTTGTCAGACAGACTGTCTCCTAAAGAGGACAGCTGTTTTGAAGGCACAGTGCTATGAACCCAGCACCTAAAGAGTATTGTCCCAGTGAGGCCAGCAGCCAGTTCCTAGACTCCTGTCTCTTACCCATTCTGTGCTTGACTGATGGGTGTGATCTAAACCCACGTTCTAATTCTGGGCACATCTTTTCTTCGTGTGCACTGTCAGTGTTCTGCAGCAAGTGTTCTTGATGTTAACCTGAGCCAAGGGAGCTTCTGTGGACACCAAGGCCGTTGCTCATGGTATGAGGATGATCTATGGGAAAGCACCTCTCTGTGTGCCAGGGCCTCCTGCTGATCCTCTTGTGAGTCTGGCCACTGCCCAGCTGTTGTCCACTCTGGTTTTTATGGAGAAAATCCAGAAGAACTGAGCCTGTGAGCACCCTCTCTCCATCCTCTCTGAAGTCTTTAGATAAGTGTTTGCACAGAGACCTGCCATGAAGCCACAGCCTAATCAGGAGGTTGTGAGTGGCATGGCCTGGACGTGCCTCCATGTGAGTGGCACCTGGCCAGGGGAGGTTGACGGTCTCTAATCCCTGTGCCCACCTGAGCAGAGCGTGTGTGGTGCCAGATTTCCCTGACTCCTCCAGAGACATTTTATTTCTTTTTACTTATGTGTTCATCTCCAATCCTAAATCGGCATAGACACACAGGAAATTGGTGTTCAGTTCAACAACAACATGAGGCATGTGGCTGCAGTAGAGCCTGGACCTCGTGGGTGGGGTGCCTCCCAGTTTTTCTCCTCTCTCTTCCTCTTTAGAAGCCAGCACGTCCGAGCATAGTGAGCGCTCAGCTTTCTAAAGTTCCTGACGTCTGTTGAGTGGATCAATGTCACTTTGATGCTTTTATAGGTTATAATCCCAGTGCTTGGGACAGCAAGGTGGGAGAATCTTGAGTTTAAGATCAGTCTGGGTTACATCAGCAAGACCTTGTCTCAAAAATAAGCAGGCAGGGGACCCACAAAAATGCCTCAGTGAGGAAACCACTTGCCATGCAAAGCCCAGTGCACAACCCACATAAAATGTGTGCTGTGCTAATACAACGCGCGCGCACACAGACACACACAGACACACACACACACACACACACACACACACACACACACACACACACACACACACAGAAACGTGCATGCTTAAATAAATAAAAATGGAGGGGCTGGATAGATGGTTCAGTGGTTAAAAGCACTGGCTACTCTTCCAAAGGTCCTGAGTTCAATTCCAAGCACCCACATAGTGGCTCACAAACATCTATAATGAGATCTGGAGCCCTCTTCTGGCCTGCAGGCATACATGCAGACAGAATACTGTATACATAATAAATAAATAAATAAATAAATAAATAAATAAATAAATAAATAAATAAATAATGTAATAATAACTAGGCAGGCAATGTGCTGCTATGATTTCCTTTGGCTCTACACCAAGGACATAGATGGCTGCATTGTGCTGTAGTTATATTTCCAGTATTTTGAGGACCCTTTATACTGTTTTCCACAGTGGGTCGACCAGTGTTACATTTCCATTGTACTATATATATATACTTTTTTTTGAGCTGAGGACCGAACCCAGGGCCTTACAAGCGCTCTACCACTGAGCTAAATCCCCAGCCCTGTACTATATTTTTTAATAATTCTGTGTGTTAAACAGTTTCACAGTATAATATGACATTTGCTGTTGTGCATCACATTGGTGCTCAAAGAGTTTGGCTCTTGGAACATTTCAGTTTCAGATTCTGATTGGGAAACATTTAATTCCCTCTAGAAGAGAAGTCCTGTGCCCCCTGGCAGTCACCCTATTTATTCTGGTCTGCCATCGCTAGGGACCCTTGAGTCCCCTCCTACAGCACAAGAGCCTCTTACTGAATGTGGCCCTCAGCGTCTGCCTCGCTTCCCTCTGTGCCTATCTTTAGGTTCACCCATGTTAGTGTGGGTGGGTAGGCCACATCTTCGTCACTTGGTGGGCGTTTGTGTTGTCCCTTGCTGGCTGTGAGGAGTGAGACTGCCATTGAATTTGCATCTCTGTCCCTGGGTGTGGAACAGTTGAAGTACACTGTTTCTTTCTACAAATTCCAGACATTTCCCAGAAATTACCCCTTCTCTGGTGATGCTGGGCAGTGGTGGCGCTTGCCTTTAATCCCAGCACTCGGGAAGCAGATGCTGGTGGATCTCTGTGAGTTTGAGGCCAGCCTGGTCTACAGAGCGAGTTCCAGGGCAGCCAAGGTTACACAGAGAAACCCTGTCTCTAAATAAACAGGAAGGACTGGTGATTCTGAGCCACCCTTTGCCTTGTGTTATCTGATTTTGTCCTTACTGTTTTGAGATAGGACAGGATGGCCTCAAACTCAAGATCCTCCTGCCTCAGCCTCTTGAGTATATGGGTCACTGAGTGTGTCACCTTGTCCATCTAACCAGCTGATGTTTTGACCGATGTCCTCCCAGGGGACATTGTTATGAACTTTGCCTGGCAGTGAGGTTTGTGGAGAACTTTGTCACTTGCCCAGAATGTCACCTAAGGCCATTTTCAGATGCTTCTGAGGAAGTCACAGCATGCCACACCCCGCTCCCGCTGACTGGAACCCTTGCTAGTGTGGGTGGGAGGACTGGTTTCCAGGGTGTGAACATGCTCTCTTCCTCCAGGTCTCACCAGCCGTGTGCCCTTTTCTGTGCAGGTGTCACCATGAAGCTCATGGATGAGGTGGCTGGGATTGTGGCTGCACGCCACTGCAAGACCAACATAGTCACAGCTTCCGTGGATGCAATCAATTTTCACGACAAAATCCGGAAAGGTAAGAGAGCTCTCCCCGTGAGAATGGGGGCGGGTAGCACTTTAGAGTCCTGGGTGCTTGGTCCCTGGAGCTATTTCCCTTTGTGCTCACACCTGGTGTCTGCTTGTGTGCACAAGGAGCAGGAAGACACAACTGTGTGCTTTGTCCTTTACACACATCCGTGAGGCTGGTGTTTATTGATCTGATTTCAGCTGGAAACTCTGGGATGACAGAGGCTTTTGTCCCTGAACTCCAGCATTAGGAGCCCTGGGATGCCCCTGCTTCAACAGCTGCCACCAAACCTTGTAGGTTTCCTTCTTGTGGAATAAGAGGTGACCCATGGCAGGATGGACAGTGATGGCAGGACAGTGCTGAGGCGCCTCAGGCGCTCCGTCCTTGGCTAGCCCTGCTCACCTTCCTTGAGGGTTTTCACAGGACGGAGATGGAATTGGGCAGCTGCCGCTGGTAGGGCAGGTTCATCCGCCTTGTCGTTTCAGGCAGAGGGTGAGTCCAAAGTTGGGCCTTGGCCCTGGGATGCTGCACTGTGAGAGCAGCTCATGAGAGGGGCAGTGGATGAGGCTAGGCCTTGCTACAGATTATTGATTACAGACTAGGGGCCATACAGTTTAAGCCACTTCACTGCCTTGCACTCCTGGTTCTGAGGCCAGAGCCTTGGGACCCTGGGTGCCCCCCAGCACCTGGTAGGGGGCCACTACATGGTGGATAGAAGCACTCTGAGATTGGGCAGATGCAAGACTACCCCCTTCGCCATACTGAAAGTAAGTGGGCTTTCCTGCTGTGGATGTGGGGCTGTCGATAAGGACAGCCAGCGGTGACGTGGCTCCCTCTGCTTCCAGGAATCTGTCTTGATTGACAGGTATTTGCCGCCAACACAGACAATAGTTTCATTTTAACAGGTGATGGTGACAAGTGGCTCCTGTCACTTTAGCTTGCTGCTCGGGGCCTTGTGTGTCAGAAGCCTGGAATGCTGTGCTCCTTGTAGCTCATGCCTTGAGCCTTCAGGAAGGGAGAGTCCTTTTTCTAGAGTTCCTGCCTGGTGACATGGCTGCTCAGCACTCCGTTGTTAAATATAAACCCAGACCCACCGGGGAGAGCAGGCTCGTGCACCACAGAACTGGTCCCGCTCAGCCATCCCTCGGTGGCCCTAGAACAGTGAAAAAGCATCCTGGAGAACAGCTTTCCTCCAGGTCCACCCAGCGGTAGACATATCAATAAAGCCTTGCATCAGAGAGCCCTTAAAGGAACTACACTGTTCTTAGAAGGAAGGCACCAGAGCAAGACCCCCAGATTCTTCACCGTTGGCCTCCTGCATGGCCAGGAGCTCGGCAGGGGCCGTTCAAGAGGCAGTGGATCTGGATTGGAGGAATGGCTGAGAGTCAGGCAGCTTGTCTAGGGTCGTTTCTGTCACCAGAGGATGTAGGGCTGCATTATCTGCAGCAAATGTCCTTGACAGTGGTCTGACACACTGCTCTGCTCTAGCTCCCTCAAAGGGGTGGGCTCGGGGTGGGGGGGGGGCTGGGAGCTTTGCACAGAACCTCCTGGGATGTCCTGGTCTTTGTAGCTAAAACAGTGTGGTAGTGCACATCTTTAATCCCAGCACTTGGGAGTTCAAGGCCAGCTTAATCTGCATAGTGAGTTCCCAGCCACTCAGGGTTGCATAGTGAGACCCTGTCTTTATTTAAAAAAGAAAAGTCTGTGATGTGAGGGCCCTTCCCTAGAGCCCCCTCCCTCAGTGGCTGCTGCAACCTTGTCTTTGTCCTTGTACCGTTACAGCCCTCTGGCCTAGAGACTTCTGAGAGAGACATTTGGCTCCTCCCAGGGAGCGGCAGATGATGACTGCTTGCTGACATGGGGTCTTGCTTGGGCTTTGAAGGAACTGAGGCAATAAGGAAATAACAGTTGTAGAGTCCGGCCTACTTCTGTGCCCGAGTCCTCAGGCTTTTACACACTGTCACCTTGCTTGTTGTTTCTAACTAGATGTCCCCTGTGAGGTCCCCTGTATTGTCCTTTTACACAGGAGTAAAAGGTGTCCTGGGGGTGTCCAGGGAGGAGGGTCCGTCCCTCTTCAGGTGGCACAGGCTGTGTCTTCCTCACAAATGTGGTTGTGACATTCATTCCATCTTTGGTTCCTCAGTACCGAGGCCCCTGCCAGTGCACTCTGCTCTTCACCAGAGGCGCAGGGGTGGCAAATCCTTCCTGCCTCTGGGGTTTGTGGTGATGTGGTCCAAGTGTGTCAGCCACCATGAGGAGGGCGGGGCTGACAAGCCGGTTCTGATCCAGCTGCTGAGGTCACTTTAGCCCGAGGCTGTGGCACCTCTTGGGCCATCATCCCTGTGCTTGCCTTTGCCTTACACCTCAGTTCTGGCATGGAGGAGGCCACAGGGGACAGTTTTGCCACCTCCACAGAAGAGGTGTGACATGCATCAGTGTGTACAGGATAAGGCAGCGTCTACAGAGCCCTGGGAACCTTGCCTGCAAGACGGGCCTGGCACATGTGGACTCTGTGAAGGAACGTTAGCTCCCTGGGGCTGCGGCGTCTGATGCACACAGACTGGGATGTTTAAAATGACAGAAACGAAGTCTCTCCTGATTTTGGAGGCTAACATCTGAGTCCAAGATGTCATCAGAGCTGCACACCCTCTGAGAACCATACCGCCTCCTCTAGCCCCGTGTGTCCTTGGCCATGCGCCATCTTGTGGGTCTGTCTCTTAGAAGATTTTTTGGTCACTCAATAGGATGTCCATCAGAAAGTTTTAGCAACAGCTTAACATGGTCACAGTACTGTCCCCAGAAGGTCAGAAGAGAATGTGTGAGTTTGAGCACAACAGGATGGATATGTGCTAAAATTCAGTTAGCTGCATCCAGGTTTATAAATATAGGCTGAGTTTTCAGAGCCAGACTTTCCATGTGGCCACTCGGCCTACTAGTTGCCTCTGCTCTTGGTAGACTACCCAACTTGCTGTTTATGAACTTGGTTCTTTGAGGATACCTCTTCACTCATACTGAGAACAGAGAGGACAGACTCCATCCCACCTGTGGCTCACAGCCTCCATGGCCACCTGCGACACCCTATGTTCAGGCCGCTCAGTCTGGCCTCCTGGTATACCAAGGCCAGCTGCCACCTGTGCACACCAAAGGTGTGTAGGTTGAGTTAACTCTCCAGTGGCTTCATCCACACACTAGATTGGTGTCCAGCCCTGTGTCACTGACCACTCCTGTGTCACTAGCCCCTTGCCCAGGAAGAAATGAGAAGGACAGAGATCCAGCTCCTTAAGCAATGTTGGCCCAGCAAGAGCATCTCAGGCTCTCCATGCCAGTATCATGGATGCTGGGGATTGTAGGAGCCACGAGCCGTGACAAGCCCATACCTACTCTTAGAGGACCTGCTATGACCATGCCGAGTTCAATGAGGATCTTGGACAGCACACAGCATGGAAGCCTGACGTGGACAGCAATGCCTTTGCTCAGTACAAATAAGAAACCTCAGCCGTATGAGCATATGTATCCCATGGGTTACTGTCTCCCCTCCCCCCCAGTTGAGACATTAAATTCCAACCGGTTTCCTTGAAGAGATGGTTTTTGGCAGTGCACTTTGCTTGTAGATTACCAGTCTTCCAGAAGGACCCTCCCAGAGGCTGCAGTTTAATGTCACCATAGTTCACTGTTGTGTGCACTTGAGACAGTTCTGTGCCCTGGCTCTCTGGTGCACAAAACACGGAGCTCTTTGTAAACTTCCGAGTGCTTAGCAGGTCTCAGGCTTGGTAACAGCTATTTTCTTTATTAGTTTGTTTTCATTTCCAATCCCTGGCATACAGTTGTAATCTAGCTGCTGCTGCCTGGGGAGTGATGTTGTCTTCGGGGGAGTCAGCTGGGGCAGCTGCCAGCCTTGTGGGGTACGCTCTCCAGGTGGGCTGTCAGTGGCTTCAAAGCAGGCAGTTTGCAGCCCACTTGATGCATTTGCCCTGGACATTGCTGGCTTCAGGGTCAGGCCCATGCTGAGTGCCTTCCCATGAGCCTTCTGCAGATTGTTATCTCAGGATTCTAACCTTTAACTTGAGAGGTTAAGGAAGCTGCCTATAGCCACTGGGGCTCAGGCGTGTTTTTGGTGACCCCTTACAGGACACAGCCAGGTATCCAGGGCACGGAACAGCAACTGCAGGGTGGATATGGGTGAGGGGTGCTACATGTGATCTTCACAGGTCAAATGCAACATCATCTACCTTTGATGTTCACCTTGGATGTGATCTGACTTCAGCTGCTTCTCACATCTGAGTAGTAACTTCTCTCTTCTGAGGCTTTGTGCAGTGAGTGGTTTAGCCTAAGAAAGACACTGCTCTGTTGTGCCCTCATCAGCCTTTACCAGGGTCCTTTTCCTGTTGAGTTTGGAGAGCATCAGGGGTGGATAGTTGAGTCTCCTGTCTCCAGCAGCTCCCTACACTCCATTCTATTGGCTTTGCTTAAAAACAAAACTACAAAAAACTTTTTTTTATATATTTTTTTAAAAAAAACATATATATATGTGTGTTTTGCCTGCATGTATGTGTGTGCATCGTGTGTGTGCCTGGTGTTTGCAGACTGGAACTAGAGTTTGGATGGTCGTGAGCCACCATGTGAGTACTGGGAATTGAATCCAGGCTCTCTGCAAGAGCAGCAGGTGCTCTAAACTAACCACCTCTCCAGCCCTGAGCTTTCACTGCTGTGCTGCCCACAAAATAGTCCCCGTCCACACATGGCTATTCAGAGTATAATTAAAATGAAAATCAAAGCTGGGCATAGTGGGATGTGCTTATAGTCCCAGTGTAGCCTGGCCAACACAGTGAGGCCATTCCAGAAAGGCAGAAAGACTGAAGTCCAAGGCAGCCTGGGCTGTGTCCTGAAACCTTGTCTACAGAAGAAAGACCAGAAGGGGGACGGCAGGAAAGAAAGAGAAGAGGCAGAGAGAGAGAGAGAGAGAGAGAGAGAGAGAGAGAGAGAGAGAGAGGGAGAAGAAGAGAGGGAGAAGAGAGGGAGAAGAGAGGAGAGAGGATGAAAAGTGCCGATCCTCAGTTATCCTCAGCCATCTCAAGTGCCAGAGCCCTGTGTAACAGTGGTGCAGGGCAGTGCAGATGTAGACTGTTTCATTATATAGCATATTATGTCCAGCCTTTCAGTTCCAGATACCTGTAACTTTGAGTATGGGTGGCCCAGGTGTCATGTGCTGGCATGAGCTGTGGTGTTTGCTTATCCACCAGGCCAACACCCTAGGCAGAGGGACAGAACTGCAGGAGCTGTTGGCACTGGGGCTGACCTGCTCCTCCACCAGCTTACTATGTCTCCACTGATGTGTCAGAGACTTCTTCCATGTAGTGCCGTGTTCCGCAGTCTGGGTGTTGAGGCCTCTTTGCTAACAAGTGTGCCAACACCTATCCATAACCACAAGGGTCACTGTGAACCTAGACTCTCCCGTTCTTTCTTCACTTCACCCCATGTGCCTGGACCTTCTGGGGACTTAGAGAATGGTGGAGCGTGAAGAAGGGCCCTGCTTCCTCCTGGGGAGAGGCAGGTGGGTAAGAAGTTGGGAGATTCCAGGGCAGCCATTCAAAGGATAGCCTTTGAGTTGAGGAAGGAAGTGGAAGGAAGCATTGGCTAGCAGTGTTTTGATGGAGGCCAGTGCCATGCTTCTGAGCCACTCAGTTCAGACCTGTGCAGTGTCTACTCCAGGGTAATGGCAGGGTCTCGGGCTCCCCTGGGCTCTGGGGGCCTGCAGGGTGCTAGGTCTCTGTGGTCAACTGCCCATGTTGAAAACCCTTCCGTAGCCCTTGTGGGTCTCTATGTTTACTCACCACATAATGGGGACCCCTGCTTTGCCCTTAGGCATTCCAGACTGGGAGACAGGTAGGCGTTGGTCAGATCTGCAGTGGAACATGAAGGCTAATAGAAGGAGTGCCGTGGAGGAGGTGGGCTAGTCTTGGCAGCATCCCTGGAGGAGAGGCACTGGGTGAGCTAGGCAGCCATTATAGGAAGTGTGTGGGATGGGGAGGCCATCATGGAGTTTGGACCACTTGTTAGCTACCTCTCCCCACCTAGTTGGATCTGGTTCCCCAGGCAGACTTTGACACTACAGGGACTCTGGGTGCTCTGTGCCTCCCCTGTCACCAGAGCTGAGGATTTTCGACATGGGGTTTCAGTTTGATCCTGTTCTCTCAGCGGCCTAGTCAGGTGCCAGCTCCATAGTGGATTCCTTCCTCTATCTGTGGAGATTCCCCCTGAGGCGTGTGTGTGGCATGGTGATGTAGTTCTCTTGTGAGTGAAAAAGCCCAGATTTGGGGTGTTTATCGTGTTGCATGACATCCCTGGCTCTCCAGACCCTTCCATCTGCTGGTCTTCTGGTCCAGTTCTCAGAACCAGCCACTTCTGACTTAAACTTGGAGTCAGAAGCTTTGGGCTTCCAACTCAAACATTACACCATGAGCAGCCAGGGTTTGGTTGTGACCCATGGTAGGAAATGGGTTTTGTGGTTGACAGCAGAAGGACACACTTCCTGTTGTTTCTGGAATTCACAGTGTGTTTGGAGACCCTGGAATTGGCCTCTCAGACAGTGTGATATAGGTGGCACTTCACACAGTGGCCCTCACGAGCCTTGGACTTGGGGGAAATCTTGCCCGCTTTCTCTTTCCTGCGTCTCACCTTACAGCCCAGCTCTCAGTGGCATTTAGGAGAGGACAGAAGCATGGTAAGACCTGGGGTGACTAGTCTAAGCTTCTAGACCCTGAGCTGGTGACAGTCCCAGGGTGTGGCACAGGTGTGTTCACCTGTCAGATGCTTGCATGTGACTGAGCACTACAGCTCGTACCTGACCCCCTGTTGCTGACCACCTGGCTCCTTCCTTCCCTCCCAGAAATGGCCATGTCCTGCACTGAAGCGCCCTGTGTAAGTATGAAGTTGAATGTGGAATGGAGCTTTCTGGAACTTCTTAATGGAAAGCCCTGCTACCTCCACTGTCTTTCTCTCTGGCTGTCTCAGTGTGTCCTGCAGGGCCTGTCTTGAAGCTAGGATGCTAGATATGTGTTGTAGGGCCCTGCAGCCAGCACTGGTCCCTCCTGAGTAGGCTCTGTGACCCACGTACCCTGGCCCAGAAGACTGTGCTGGGGCTGGGAGGAGGATTCTGGTCACACATCAGTCAGAAGTGGCAGGAGCCAGGAGCCAGCTTTTCCCCAAATCCTCCACAGGCCAACACCCCTGTGGCCAAACCCGTCATGGCTGGGAAGGATGATCCTTGGCAAGCACTAGACCCGGCACTGGGTCTTCTGCCTTTTCTTTCACAGTTCCCTGAAGGTCCAGTTCCTGTGTGTCCATTTGTAAGAGCAGAACTGAGCACCCTGAGACTAGAAACTGCCAAGGGTTGAGAAGGGCAAGGTCCAGCAGTGGAGGGGTCTTTGTGGAAGGGTGGGTGGTGGCAGGGAAAGGCATTAAGCCCGGAAGCAGAAGGCCAGGCTGAAGTACTGTGTGGTATTATGCACTGATGGTAGTATGCACTGGCTTAGAGTTGAGAGGGGTCACTCGGGCCATTTACAGAGACACTGACTGTGGACTGAGGTTATGACCACCTGACACCATGTTGGTGTTGAGAAGAGGTGAACCTGGATACTATCCTGACATGACGTCCATCAGCTCAGAGGATGAAACTTCAGCAAACCTGACAGACAGTCACATGACCCCGCCAAAAACTTGATGCCATGGCTTGTGTCAAGCCAACATAAAGATTGTAAGCCTCTGGGATATTCTTCTCTGGTGCTCAGAACATCACAGTGGGTAACTGTGTGGCCCTGGAGGACAGGGAAGGCGGCAGGACTGAGCAGACTCCCCCACTGCCTGGCTGAAGCTGCCGCTGCTGGCCTGTGTCAGTGGGGCTGGACCCAGTGGCGGCCAGAACTGCAGGAGATAGATGACTCACATCGACTAATAATGGCGCACACTAATAGTTTGTTGTCGTGATGTCTTTGTAGTTGCTGCTGCCTGTGCTGCCTAACCCAGTGTCTAAACTGTCCTCAGTAACATGGGGTTCTCACTGACCTGCTCCTGCCTACTTGTGCCCCTGTGGGTAGAGACCAAGCTGGCATCCACTAATGCAGCGGCTCCTGTCCTCTGCAGGCTGCGTCATCACCATCTCTGGACGTATGACCTTCACGAGCAATAAATCCATGGAAATTGAGGTCCTGGTGGACGCCGACCCTGTGGTGGACAACTCACAGAAGCGGTACCGGGCCGCCAGTGCCTTCTTCACCTATGTGTCCCTGAACCAGGATGGCAAGCCACTGCCTGTACCTCAGCTTGTGGTAAGTGTCCTCGGGAGCACTGACCTGTCCTAAACAGGGCAGGACCCAGGCCTGTGTCATGGGCTGTGCTCAGGTCTAGTGAAATCCCGCGAAGAGGTACCTTGTAAGCTGCAGGCTGTAGGGTGGGCAGATGGGTCAGACCTCTCTGAGCTCATCACTGTGGCTGGCACAGTGCCCGGGGCTCCTGGCATTGTGTACATTGTGCCGGAGTGGGGTCTTAGAAACATCTCAAGCTTTGTGTTCTCCAGCTCATCAGGGGGCCTGGAAGGACAGAGGGGTGCGCCCTCTCAGCTGGACTGGCATTTTATGTCACCTGATGAAAAGCAAGCTTCAGTTCTACACTTGTAGTGGTTCATGCAGATGAGGAGAGGGGTAGCCCACTGCTGAACTGTGTGATCTGAGGCATGTACCTTCTGTGTAGTGGTGACAACCATAGTATGTGTCACATGAGATAGGTAAGAACCTGAGTCTGTCCACAACTTTCTGGAGCCCTCCTCCCGGACGGTCATCAGGTGAACAAGGAGATGGCTGAGGACATCAAGGGTGGGAGTGCTGATCAGCAGCTACAGGGTTAAGTTCCTTCACAGGAAGGCTTTGACCAGAGGCCTGGGGGTGGGAAGCAGGGAGGAACCATCTCAGGAGGCTGTGCAAGGCAGGGACATGCAGGAGCGGAAGGCAGGAGCTGATAAAAAACCCAGGCCTAGGACCAAGTTCTTTCTGTCCCGTGAGGGCTTGGGGTCTCCAGGACTACTCACATGGGCACAAGATGAGGCGGCTTTAGTGCTGCTGGGTGGGTGTTCTGCATCTTGACAGGCCTCTCAGTCTGTGAGTAGAGAAGGCAGATGCTGCTGTGGGCGTGGTCACAGACCCCTGCACAGAACCATGAGTCCTCCTTCCCAGCTGCATGGTCAAGTGCATCCTGTAGCACCTTCTTTGGGGTTCCCAGGATGGTAAAAGCCCAGGGTGGGCTCTGGAAGATAGGCCTGGCTTTTTACCCCATGTGCCCTACTTCTGTTGAATCCAACCCCAGGGGTAGAGTCTGGGGACCGGGCCCATGACCTCCACTGAACCAGTGGAAAGCTGCATCCTGGGCAGCATAGGAGCTGTACTGACCCAAAGAGAGGAGGTACCAGGACAGGCAGGACCAGGCAGAGATTGGGAGGTTCTGCTCTTGATGGTGTCCTGTGGGTCCAGGCACTCTACACTTGTTGGAGATGCTCTTGGCCCTTCACTGAGGTGTGCTGGGGCCCACTGATGTGGGTGAGAGCAGCTGGCAAGGACAAAGGAAAAGATTCTGGAGACAGACTCTCTGGGCTTGGGTGTGCTTGGGAACCAGCCACCCATGCACAAGTTCTAGCCCTCGGTACACACACGTGTACTGCACACGGCTACACGAGTGTGCGCACTGCCCTCCTGCTCCCGCCTGTCCCCACCCCATTGCTAGCCATCTTCAAGCTCTTGACTATTTTTAGCTCCCTCCCCAGGGCCCTGCTGACATGGAATGCAGCCGTTTGCTTCTGTGGAGGTGTTTCCTGATGTGGGGAGGGCTTGTGTGCCAGGGTCCCTGCAGCTGCTGTCATGTCCAGGCTGACTGTTGTTAGCATAGGCCAGCCTGGGCTGGAAGCATGACCCACACCTTCTGCCACTCGTCCTCCCTGTGGCAGTGCCCTCTGACCTTGGGGTGGGAATGAGACCCAGGCTTCTGACTAGAACTGTGGATAGTGGCCAGTGGGAAGGCATTGTGGGAGAAGCCGCCCTGGTGGTTCAGGATCTGTGGCTTCCTCGGTACCCAGTGTCTGCCTCTGCTGTGCGATTTTTTTTTTTTTTTCTCCCTTTTTGGCCAAGGTAAGGGAAGTTCTTTGAGAAAGGTAAGAACCGTATAGAGTTGGTGTTGGGCTGAGGATACCTCTGGCCCCTTGTATAGGCAGCACTTGCCCCAGTTAGACATCCCCCCACCCCCACCCCGCTCCAAAAGATGCACTCTGTAAACCAGAGAATGCCCAACCTGGGTCTAAGGAGGGAGGAGGCACACAAAGCAGATTTGATTTATGTGTTCTCAGAAAATCTGGATTCAACTCCAGAACCAGCTGCTCTATCACAGAGTGTCCTAGCCCATGGTGGGTACACCTAATGCCTGGCAGGGTATACCTAGTGAATGGCAACTGGCAGGCAGGACCAGACCCTGCCTTAGTCAGCAGCCATAAGGTGATGAGAACGTGTGATACAGGTTCGAACGGAGACAGTGAGGAGACAGTTCAAATAGAGGGTTGTGGCCAACTTTTCTCTCCTTCCAAATGAGGCTTGCTCCTAGCCAGAGGAGCTCAACCAAGGGTCAGTGAAACGTGCGGTTTTTGGTCTTCTCAACGGTAGGGTGCCTCTTCGTCCAGTGCAGCAGCTCAGATCCCTGGGGCAATGAGCTAGGTTTGCCAAAGACTTGCTGTGAGCCTGATAGGAGTCCCTTTCCATGGCTGTGACAGAACACCCGAGGAAAAGAGCTGCTCCTTTTCGTTTTTTTGTTTTTTGGGGGGCTTATGATTTCAGATGGTTCAGTCCATGGTGCCTTGGCTCTGTCACTGTGGGCCTCAGGAAGGTAGAGCATCCTGCACAGGGGAGAGTGTGGTAGAATAGACCTGCTTCTCTCATGGCAACTAGAGAGAGCATGCAAGGGAGGACTACACAGGGCACCCTCCAAAGGGCATACCCCGTCAGCCATGTCCTCCGAGGAAGCCCACCTTTCAGAGATGCCACCGCTGGAGACCACATGTTCCCTGTGGGATGGTCCTCAGAACTGTCCTCAGCAGGGATGCTGCCTGCTTACAAAGAGGGTGGGCACTGAGGCTGGGCTGATGCCACAGCCATTCCTCACCTCTGGGAAAAGTGACCATGCAGGGGTCCGAGGAGTGGAAGGGCAGGTGTTCAGGGTCCTTGGTACTGGCCACAGAACATGGAGTCTTCACCACGCACCTCACACTTGTCATGAGTGGCACGTCTGGAGTTAGGAGATGTCATTGTCATCCTTACAGGAAGACCCTGAGGCAGGGTAGGACAGTGACTTTCCAGACGTCCTAGCTGTCTGTCAGGCCAGGAGAGGGTGGCTCACTGCTTTAGACCTCACTGTTGAATCAGACCTGCTGATTTGGTTCTGAGAGTGTTGGCCTCAGTTCAGGTTCTGGGACAGACATCTGAAATAGGGCCTGCAGCCAGAGCCTCCAGCGTGACCGAGAACCTGTTGACTCTCCCAAACACTGGCTCCTCTCTGCCTGCTCCATGCAGGGAACTTGGTATCAACCCCAGATGATTTCAGAACCACATTGCCTTTCCGTACACATTGCCTTTCCCAGGGGGCTGCACTGTACCAGCTGGTACTGACCTGTCTAGATGTTTAATCCCATGGCCTCTGTGATTGCCACAGAGGTTTTGAAATCTAGTTTCTCTCTAGCCTATCTATCCTGGGCTCAGCATAGACACCCAGAATGCACCCCCAGTTCCTACCCTTGTGACTTATTCTGCCGCTTTATCCCCCACCTCAGTGAATATATCTGCACAGTGGGTACAGAGGTAGCCGCACAGTCTACCTCTGCTAGCCATTGAGGTGTGACCTGTGACAAGGGCCTGTCAGCCTCCTGCCCCAGCCCTGGAGCTGCCTCTGGGATTACCTGTCTGCAGTGTGGTGTCAAAGCTGTGTCGTCGTCGTCGTCGTCGTGGTGATGTGGGGTGGGGTGGTGGGTAGAAGAGCCCTTGGCTGTGGCTGTCCCCTCTGACCTAGGGCCTTGGTACCTGTGCCGTTAGCAGCCATGCTGCTGCTCTCTGAGGGCCCTCTGTTCGGGACTCACTAGAAAGCCCCTCAAACCTTTGTGCTAAGGAGACAGGACAAGACTTTTTGTGGCAGTCAGCTCCCCTCCCTGTGGTCCCCAAGTCTGACCCCAGCCACACAGCAAAGAGGGGCCAGGGCAGAGGGGGCTACAGGTCCTGGCCCAGCACTGCAGAAGCACTGATTCCAGGAAACGGGAAGGAAGGTTCTCACGTAAGGCGCTTACCCTGGGGCAGGGAACAGGGGCTCCAATCTCTGTCATGGACACCTCAGTCCACAGGCTTCTGCAGGCTCTTGAGGGGCCATGTTCAAGCCTAGAGAATTCTAGGTCCACACACAGGACCATTGAGCACTTTTGTGGTTGGGACACTGTCATACTGTCCCTTGGCTGTCCGAGGTTATGTATGTGCCTCCTTCAGTGTGGTTCTCAGTTTCCTTTGGCAGAAGCAGAGGAAGCACAGCAGTTTGGTGCATCTCTTCTGAGAAGGCATGGGTACTGCCCAGCCTCAGGAGCAAGGCAGACCCCCACTGTGCCAGCTCTCAGGAATGAGTTACGGATGAGGACATCCAGGATATTCTCTGTCTAGTATCTCTCTGCCTCTGGGTGTGCAAGATGACTCTAATGATTAAAAATGCCAGACCCTTGGAGCTGACTGTTGGGGACATAGGGGCTTGTGAGCCCTGCAATCCCCAGAGCCAGTGATGAGTACCATACAGGAGGCTGGCTAAGTTGAGAGGACACATCCTCCTCCCCAGGCCTGCCTCTGTCTCCATCCCAACCTCTTCACCCACCTCTTTGTCTGCCAAGCTGTAGGTGTCTCTTGAGGACTCTCAGGTCCAGGCTACCATACACACAGTGTGTGCTGAATTGTGCCTGACTATCTGCTGAGCTGCCCGTCCTTCCCCCAGGAGGTCCCGCCGAGGGGGTCCACTCAGGCCAGTCCAGTGGAGTACATTGGAACGGGCCTGTTGCCTCCAGTCATGATGCCCAAGAGGCACTAGCCCCAGAGCAGTGGAGGATCAAGGATACACACCCACAGTGTGATGGGGTGAGCCCTGCCAGCACAGGGGTAGGAGGGCAATCAGACAAGGAGGCCCATCATTCAGGTTTCCAGAAAGCATGGGAAGGAGAATGTGTCACCACCCACTCACTCCACTGCCTCAGGAAGGAAGTATTAAGGTCAGGAGGCAAGGTGAGGCCTGGACCACTAAGACAGATTTTATGGCGGCCAAATCTGGCCCCTTGTATATTCTGGGGCAGGATACCCCCACCCCCAGTCTTCAGCCTATAGCACACTGTTAGTACTCCATATTAGAGTGCTGTGGCTAAGGCCCTCAGACAAAACACACTCCTGAGCTCTGTGTGCACAGGTTCAGAGAGCGAGTTCTGGGAGCCTGTAATGGGGAGGATGTGGGGAGGCCCTCCTCCTTGTGTGCATGTGTACACAATGCAGAGTCAATACCACACACCACTGCCAGGAGGAAAGCTGGTTCTTAGGCAGTTTCCTGGCTCCATCCACTCACATCTGTGTCATCATCATTGCTGGCTCTGCCAAGCCTGCTGGAGTCGACTGGCAGATGGTATCAGTGTTTGAATCTGGACATGAAGGCCAGACACACTTGTATAGATTAAGGCCTAGCCTGGCAGTGGTGGTGCACGCCTTTAATCCCAGCACTTGGGGAGGCAGAGGCAGGCAGGTCTCTGTGAGTTCAAGGCCAGCCTGGTCCAGGGCTACACAGAGAAACCCTGTCTCACAAACAAACAAACAAAGACTTCCTTGTTTTGATTAGTTATTCATTCTGCTGGACCCAGGTCCAGTCTTGCCTCCACCAAGACGGAAAGGACCACAGGGCAGACCCTGAGATGAGACCATAGCTCTGGCTGGGACCTAGCCAGTGAGCTGCCCTTGTTATCTTGGTTGTTGTGGAGACAGCTAACATGGGAGCTATGAACATAGCTTCAGAGACTATGTCCAAGCCTGTGCCCGTGGGAGAGGCCCTCCCGGGGGCTGACTCCTCCCCTCTGCCCAGCTGATCCTCTGCCAGCAGCCTCCTGGTGGCCTTTATACAGGGGATTTCTCAGCCATATGGAAGCAATGTATGCTAGGTGTGAGCCCATCCCTGCAGATAGGAGGAACCCCTATCTGGTGAGGGTTCTCCATCGAGAAGTTTCTTTCTGCAGGAGACCCTAGAATTAGCCAAGCCAGCTGTTCAGGCTGTCGTGCGCATTCTGCCTTCCAGGTGCCTGGCCCGGCCCTGCAGTGGTCAGACTCTGAGACGGACCTGGACTGTGTTACTCTCTCCATCCTTCTCACTGGGGGACAGTGAGGCCTGTGCTGAGTCTGACTGTCTGGCCTGATGCCCTTCCACACACAGCGGTCTCTCAGACCACACTAATCAGAAAAGTTTCCATTGATTTTTGTGAGTGTCCCAAGACCCTCATGTCTCCCAGTGGATCATGGGAGAGAGTGCACTGTGTGGCTTCCTAATTAAGGTTTGTGTCCCTCAGGCTAGCAGAAAGGTGTTTTGTCACCACTGGAAACCTCCTTTGACCAGACACTCACTAATTACAAAGAGGACAAGCTGAGGGTAGACCTCAGCCACTCAGCCTCTGTGCTGTGCTCTGAATGTGTGTTCTTGAAGCACAGAAAACACAGAGTGGAAAACACTTGGTTTGCAACACGAGGCTCCGAAAGCCACAGGCTCCCCCCTGGTGGAAGCAGGCCCAGAAGATGGCACTTGGCAGGTCTGCGGAGGAGGGAGGAAAAGAAGCAGATTGAGGCCTGGAGCTGCCAGGCAAGGGAAAGGCTTGGCACTCAGTGCCAGGCAGAGAGCTCTGAGCATCCAGAAGGCAATGTACCCTTAACCTATGGCTGTGGGGCATCACCTCTTGAGTAGACAAGCTGCCCTCAAGGCCCTCCTCCCAGGCTGCCTTGAGCTAGCAGTGGTTGCCTCCTCGAACACCCTCCAGACCCAGGAGTACATGTGGCCTCAGGATGACTCTACAGATGCTCACGCCTGTGAACACATATGAGGGACACATGCTAGGCCCTGCAGCTAGAGTTTTCCTGCCTGGTCCACAGTCAGGACAAATCTCTCTCACCCGCCAGTCCCACAGCCGCTCAGACCCGACCAAGTAAACACAGAGACTTATATTGCTTACAAACTGTATGGCCGTGCCAGGCTTCTTGCTAACTGTTCTTATATCTTAAACTAATCCATTTTCATAAACCTATACCTTGCCACATGGCTCGTGGCTTACCGGCATCTTCACATGCTGCTTGTCATGATGGCGGCTGGCAGTGTCTCTCTTAGCCTTCCACTTCCTAGCTTTATTCTCCTCCTTGTCCCGCCTATACTTCCTGCCTGGCCACTGGCCAATCAGTGATTTATTTATTGACCAATCAGCAAAACACTTGACATATAGACCATCCCACAGCAAGGCCCCATCGGGAGTTCTTATTTCATGGTGAGGAAGCCTAGCAATAGTGCATGTGAGACTTCCCAACCAGGTCCATGGACCCAGACTCCTGCTGGGTCACCTCTCCATCCTTCCCACTAGGCAGGTGCCTTCCATTCTCAGTCCCCTTTGTCTCACCTTTTGCCTTTGGCATGGCATGGGAACCTGCTTGGGGCTGTGGGTAGGTACTCTAGCAGCCGAGAGCTGGCCATGGCCCTGTGGTCACCAGCTCCTTTCTTCCCACTGGCAGCCTTAGGTCTCCCATGGAAAAGCTTTTGCCTTCTCCCCACCTCCCTAGCTCCATGAAAAATGGCACAGCCAGCACCGTGTGTGTTTATAGCCCATGGAGGGGTCAGGCTGCAGGAGGTGGCAGCTGTGTCATGGTGAGGGCTGTGCACAGGGAGCCATCTGTCTCACTCTGTCCGCTCCAGACCCAACAGGGACACGGAGGTTCCATTAGTCACTGGGTAGGAAAGCCCACCAGCCCCTCTGAGCAAGGGGTCTTGTTTCCATATGAGACAGACCCTGCCTGCCTGCCTGCCTGCCTGCCTCTGTGGTGCTTGCCTCTAGCTGGCAAGTGAAAAGAGTCCGTGACTCTGGGACTGATTCTGCACAGCTAGGACCTCTTGGGGAGGGAGACCTTTGTCATCTTGGGGTGGTGGTGAGGCAGAATTTGGCTCTGGCCTGCTTGGATTCCCGTCTCTGAGCACAGGATACTGAGTGCGAGCCACCGTCCCTAGAGAGAAGAGCAATGGGGCGGTCCTTCCTCATAGGCTCCCGCAAAGCCTTGGCCACTCTCTCCTGGCCACCCTCCCCCACATCCATCACCAGGCAGCATTCATTTGGGCTGAGGGCAGATCCTGGTGCTGAGGTCACTGCCAATATTAAACATCAGAGACACATCAGAGCAGCCTCGAGGACCAGTGCCAGGCCCCAGCTTTGCCCTCTGCCCTGAGCTGATGGCTACAGTTCCCTACACTTTGGCCCGTGCCCTCCTTGGGTCCTACCATCAGTGCCCTAGTAAGCCACCAAGGCCTGCTGGCTGTTGAGGGTGTGCTAGAGAATGGCTCAGTCTCTGTCACAGCTGGGCATGGGCACCTCCCCTGTCCCTGTGCTGATCCCTGTCACCTCCCCTGTCCCTGCACTGATGACACCCAACATGGTGTCTGCATACTGCTTCAGTAGGCAGATTCCACATGAAACCCTCCCTCAGTCCCTCTCAAACTTCATAACATACTCGGGGAGTGTATGTAATGAAGGATGTGAGATGCCGGCCCAGGGTCTGGCTTTTCCTGGTGTGTTGTAATGTTTGCTGACTCTGGGGATCCGGAGGGCCTGGTATTCAGTACTGAGGTGAACCTGGGCTCTGCTCCCATGCCTGGCCCACGTGCTGAGACTGTAGCCCATTGTATTGGCTATGGGCGTTCTGAGTGACTGTCCACCTCTGAGCTCTAGGAGCCTGGAACTCCTGGTGACCGGCTCAAGGAGGGCGCTGCCTAAGTGACAGAGAGTTGGACCTGGGGCCAGGAACTCAGTGGGGGAAGCCGACAGGGAGTGGGAGAGTCAGACTGGCCCCAGGTGGCAAGCACCTAGGAACCTCTGCCTTTATGTGCACTAGAGTCCTCCTGCAGTTAAGAGGAGGAGCCAGTTCAACTGGGAGAACCTTAAGATCTAGGAAACCAGCTCCTCTCCCACAGATACAGGTGACCAGGGGGCCCCAAAGAGGGGCTCTGTCTGTGGGACAACAAGGCGCAGATGGCAGACACAGGCAGGCCATAGCTCAGGAGTGACATAACCCCCACATGCCTTCATTAGATGTGCTGAGGACACACTCAGGTCAATTCTTGAACATTCCAGTCCAGCTCCCAGATGTGCAGTGGGATCTCGGCTCCATGCATGCAGCATGGCCCGCCCAGGTGAGGGCAGTGCAACCATCTCCTGGTGTCTCTAGCTGAGGACAGCCACTGGTAGTGCCGTGTGGAACCTGAGTGTAACTGCACCAGCTCTCAGCACCTTTAGGCCCCCTGGAAACCTGCAAACTTAAATCCTGACCACCCCTTTACCCTGTGAGGACCAAGGGTCATGTGCTGTTGTTACTCAGAGTAGGGATGAGAGTGATAAGGGTCCTGCCTTGGAGTCCCTGTACACACTGGGAGCCAATGCAAGTACAGCAGCCTCCATAATAAGCTGGAGGCAGCACCGCTACAGGGAGATGAGAAAGTGAAGCCCAGAGAGGTTGCATAACTGCCCAAAGTAACACAGCAGGTGAGTGGCAGAGTCTCCACCTAGACTCCTGCACTGTAGCTGCCTGCTAGATCAAGGGTAATCAGCGGGAACGTGTAAGACAGGAAACCCAAGGGTCTCTGTGGGGAATGAGGTCTGTCCTCTGAGAATAAGCCTAGAGCCCTTCTGGACTCCCTGATGTCTCTTGGGTGTAGATACCCTCCCGCTGTGGGCACCGGCCTGCCCAGAGACCAGGGAGGATGGTTTGTCTTGAGTCACTTGCCTTCTGAGGAGTGCAGAGCTCCTGTGCAGAAGCACCAGGCCATGTGCTATGGCTCATCTGTCCAGGAACGAGTGCCCCTCCCCAACAGAGTTCTTGGTCCTGGGTCCCACCTCTTCCTCACCCAGGCAGCTTCCTCCTTATGCCAAAGTCATGAGAGATCCCAGCCTGCTAGAAACCAGAGGTAGTGATAACTCAGAACACCCATAGCCAGAGCCAAAACCATAGACCAGGGGGCTCATAACCGACAACACAGTATCCCCTGGGCCGTGGAGGCCAGCAAAAAGAGTGTGTGAGCAGGTGGCTGAGCTGGAACAGTGCTTTAGCACTGGCTAAACCGGTGTGGGAAAGCCTCAATTTAACCAGTTTAAGCAAATGATTTTACATTGAGATTTCAGATCTAGCGTCAATGTACATTGTTTTCTGTGAGAGACGGTGTGTAGGTGCTTACGCCATGGGCCCTGGCTGTCAGGAAAGCAGTGCGTAGCACGGGCATTACTCTGCTTTTTAATTTGGTGCCCTATGTCCTCTAGGAGGAGCATTCTCCCATGTAAGGTGACTGTAATTCAACTTATGTATGGTTGGGCAGTGGTGCACACCTTTAATCCCAGCACTCAGGAGACAGAGGCAGGTGGATCTCTGTGAGTTTGAGGCCAGCCTGGTCTACAGAACAAGTTCCAGGACAGCCAGGGCTAAGTTCTGTGTATGCACTGAACAGTGCACACAGGAACCAGAACCCCCGTGGAAAGCATGCCCGTGTCTTTTTTTTTTTTAAATATTTTATTTATTATGTATACAGTACTCTGCCTGAAGGCTAGAAGATCTCATTACAGATGGTTGTGAGCCACCATGTGGTTGCTGGGACTTGAACTCAGGACCTCTGGAAGAGCAGTCAGTTCTCTTAACCCCTGAGCCATCTCTCCAGCCCCACATGTCCGTGTCTTAATACCTCGTGTCCCATTGGCTCCCAGCTGGCACAGCCTGGACAGTTTACACCTGGTGACATTTAGAGAGCAATTTTGGGGAAGGCTGGAGGAAGGAAATACTTAGTGTGATTTGACATTAAGTCCTCTGGCTGGCGGTTCTCCTTTGCCAATATACCGAAGGTCTGTAAAGCATGTAGGCCTAAAAATAGCTGCCAGGACTTGGTGTCATTCTGGATGAAGGGCACCTGCCCCATTTCCTTGGCTTTTGGATACCCTCATAATGTCACAATGAAATTGCATCCCAGCAGAATTAGTACAGCTCATTAAACCCAGCTCCTTGGCCAGGGCAGTGCCAGATGGAACTTTAGGCAGGACAGATCAGACTCAAAAGTGACCACCCAATTTCTGCTGCCATGACATCTGCCCAGGGGTTCATAGTGAAACCAGGCCACTCCTAAAAATGAAGTCCCAGCAGCCAATAGACACAAATCAGGACCATCCCTGAGGAAAATCCAGCCTGCAGCAAAATCCCTCTGGCCAGTTGGCCCTGCCCACTGATGCTGCGATTCGGCTCCAGCTGCTTAAGTTGCTCAGCCCCAGGTGCCACTTCTGAGGATCTTACAGTCCATGTAGGGTGAGGGTGGTAGGGTCCCTCCCATTAGTATAAAGCAAAGGTTTATCTCAAGGCAACAGCCCACACAGCGCCCCCGCCTTCCCTTTGTGACAGAGGCTGGTCAGTTGTTCCGTGGAGTGGTGCCATCCCTCTTTGCTGACACTTGGCCCCCACACAGGACTTCTAACCTCACAGTCCATCCCCAGAGACTGGGCTTCCGACTCCCCAGACTGTGGGAGGTGTCAGGGTACTAGTGCGTGGCACCTGGAAGACCCTTGGCAGAGGTCCTCGGCGCTCTCCAAGGACAGTGCAGGCAGCCCTGAGCTCTCTGGTGTCTCTAACACGCCCTTCTTTGTGTATGCCACAGCCTGAGACTGAGGATGAGAAGAAGCGCTTTGAAGAAGGCAAAGGCCGCTATCTGCAGATGAAGGCGAAGCGACAGGGCCACACAGAGCCTCAGCCCTAGGTGTCGTCCCTGCTGCCCCGGGGCAGCACAGTTGAGGCAACAGCCCATGTGCAGTCACGTAGAAGTAACCCCCTTGGCCAAAACCCCATTTTCCACTGAAAGCTGGTGTCGTGAAGTGTTGTGTGGCAGTGTTACCTGTGCCCCATTCCCAAAACCTGTGCACCAAAGCTTTATTTATACCCCTCCAGTAACTGCTCCCCAGTGTTGTCCCAAAGGCCACCACGGACACCAGAGCACTGAATGGTCTGTGAAGAAACCAGCACCACTAATAAAGCTGCTGTCTGGCTGGACTCATGAAGCCTAGTAGTCATTTGTCTGGGGTGGGGGTGGGGGGTCTGCCTCCTGTGTGCAGCCTCAGCCCTCCATTCTTGGGGGCTCACTGCCTTCCTCCCAGGCCCCACCCCTCCCAGCATCACCTCTGGAAACTCAGAGAGGTACACTTGGGGCCTTGCATCCTAGTGGGAATCGTGGGACCCCACTGCCCCTATAGCTTCCATGGGATGCTGCCTCAGCCTTGTGTGCATTCCCTCCTTGGCCCTCTCCATGCTTAAGGGCCTAAGCCGGAGATGGGTGGAGAGAATCTCACGGCCTGGTTCGATCTCCTGGAAAGAGGGCCCAGATTTCACATCTGCTGGGAGACTCCCAGCTGCTAGGCAGGGGCTACTTGGAGAGGCCTGTGCGGAATGAAGATCTGGGAGGCAGTGTGTCCATGGAGTCAGGGTGTGGCTGTGTAACTGCAGGTCGGTGTGCGTGTGCATGTCTGTTTTACTGTATGCATATGTGGTGTGAGGTTCTGTGCCCATGCATCCATGCTGCTGTATGTAGCAGTGGATGTTTGCTATGGAGATATCTGTGTCATCAGGATATATGTGTGCTTGTGGTACAGCTGCCTGGGGGCGGGGGCCGCACAAATAGCCTCCAAGGCCTCTCCAGGGGCCAGGACTCCACCCCCTGCCCACCAAACAGCCAGAGGTGGCGCCTGGGTTTATCCCTGAAGCCCAAACATCTGTCCCACCACATGGAGAAGGCAAACTGTCCTGCCAGCAGCTGCAGCCTATCACGCAGCTCCCTGAGGCCCCTGGAGGAAGAACCCGGCTCCAGATGTGCAGAAATACCCGCCAAGAGCTCCAGCTTCAGAATCTGTCTCGGCCTGGGTCCCAGAAGACGGGGTTACTTCCTGCCTGGAAGTAGGGGAGGGGACCAGCTCTCCCACATACAGCCATATCAGCTCTGCCTGTCCCTCAGGTCCCTAGACAACTTTGAGGTCTCCAGTCTATGCCACAAGGGTACCCTTGATGTGGTGATGAGGCCACTCTCAGGGTGTGGCCAGCAGAAAGGACACTACCAAGATCTGTGAACCCAGACCCAGCCACACCACCCTTAGCAGGACCCAGACCTGGGGCACATCCTTCGTAGACACAGCATTAAAATGCCACACTTGATTACAACTGCCCTCTGCTGGCAATCTATTTATAACCAGGGTTGCCCGCATGGGAGCCCTGACCACTCCCAGAAACCCTGGGGAGTGTCAGAGGGCACACGTGGAGCCATCCCAGGCCCTGCATATTAATATGAACCGTCCCTCTATTAAAAAGTCAAGACTTCTGTCTCAGAGGACTGACCCTAAGGCCCACCGACACCCAGGATACAGAAGGTAAGCTACAGCGTGAAGGTGGATTTCAGGACGGCTACTAGATTGCAGTTCATGACTGTCCTAGGTATCCACCTTCCTGAGAGCAAACAGCTCTCTGGCCCAGGGAGGCTAAAGGATGGTCCTGTCCCACATAGCCCTGAGTGGCCCAGAAGACTTTGTGTCACCTGGATGGGGGGCCAGGATGTCAGCTGCATTCTGACTGGAGAGGTTTTAAGAGTTCGCATGGAGAACAGAACATTTCCCTCTGCGTAGGAGCAGGGGACTGTAGGGGTGACAAGCCTGTGCCCCACCACAGATGTTGACAGAAGGTGGGTTCCAGGAGGGGAGGAAGAGTCAGGAGTCAGGCTTCAAATCCTGGCTTTTACCCATCAACTTGGTTGGTCAGAGTTTCAGAGGGGACTGGGCTGGGTCCATGTCACTCTGCACTCCTGAGGTCTCTGCTGCACAGGTAATAAGTTGGAACCTTTGGCTGGCAGAACCCTGCCTCCTGCTACTCTGATTCCTAGAAGCCGCTAATCCTCAGGCGCATGAATCCCGTCCCTCTTGTCAAGGATGCTAACATCTGACATGGCTTCCTCCCCGACTCCCCACATCCCCTGTCCTGTGTCCTCTCCGTGACCAAGCTCCCCTTTCTCTGGCCTGCGAGCCCCGCCCCTCAACTCCAGGAGGCTTAGAGGAGGCTGCGCGAGTGACCCAGACCCAAGAGGCCCCAGCGTGGGCGGGTCCTGTCGCGCGCTCCAAGGGGCTTCACTGCGGCTGCTGGGGCTACGTGGCTGCCCGGAGTGGGGGGCAGCGCGACGCGCCGGGGGAGGCCGGGCGCGGCCAGGGGGCGGCGCGGAGGCCCCGGCAGAGGCATGCGCCCTGGGCCGCCCCCCGCCCCCGGCCGCCTGAGCGCAGCCAGCCGAACGGCGTGAGCCGAGCGCGGCCGTGGCGGAGGCGGTGCCCAGGGAGGGAGGGCGGCGGGGCCGAGCGCAGCGCAGCGCTTTGGCTATCGGCAGCCGCCGCCAGGATGCCCCGGCCCGCGGGCTGCTCCGCCGCCAGCCACCCCCGCGGCCCCTGGCGGCGGGCGCTCAGTGCCGGGGCGTGGGAACCGCAGCCGGAGCCGGAGGCGGGAGCAGCGAGCTGGAGTCTTGGGCGCCCGAATGCTGGGTGAGCGACGCCGCCCCGGCCCAGGGACACCGAAGGGGAAATCCGGGCGGGAGGATTGGACCAGGAGGCGCTGTGACACCTGGTGGGACGCGGGGTCCGTCGGAGTGGCCGTGGGTAGCCTTTGGGGCTGGAACGCCCCACCACCATCAACTTGGGGACCTTCAGGGTAACTTCTCCGAGCCAGCCTCT